>NC_138768.1:336312085-336649482 GCF_965119305.1 Pelophylax lessonae
TCAAGCCCTCCCACAGGCTACATATAAGAAAAAAAAAGTCCAGAATTGCTGCACAGTATTTTAATGAAAAAGAAAAAAATATTTATATACAAATATAAATATTAGAAAGTTTCGAAATACAACAGTTTCAGGCTATAAAAAAATGTTTACGCCCTTCCTCAGGTAGGAACAATCATAAATAATCCAAATCATTTCAATTGCCTTATATAGTTATCTTACACCGGGAATCAATCAGGTATTTAACACTTTCTATTTCACAATAGTTCCTTTCATTTATTATCCCCTCCATCTCAGAGCGAATGCTGTATCAGATAGACTCCCCTTCCACAACATGAGAGGAAATCCCAATTCATACATAATATCAAAATGTATAAACTAAAAAAGAAGAAAAATAATGAAAACCAAAAACTTCATAAACCGACATATGTCACATGAAGAATATTTCACAGAACCCCTAAAAAAAGTATCCCAATTATTTACAAGAACAAATGTAGATCAAAATCTGAGTTTAACCATTTGGGGCTCAGGGTATCTTAAAGGTTTATCCAATAAACCTCACGTTTAAAAAAAAAAAAAAAAAAAATGGGGGAGGGGAAAGACCCCCCCCCCTTTACAAATTGTGAGTTATGTATTTATACGCCAACCAATTTTTGGACCTTCACACAAATAAAATAAAAAAAATAAAAATAAACATTTTCCCCTTTCTTTCCCTTGTGTTAATAATTGAATTTAAGGGGTATATATCAGGTTAGAAACCCATCCCTTTCCACACTATATATTTAGAAGCAAAAACTTTAAAAATTGTGAATTTAAATAGTCTATTTAAAGGTATATATACACACACACACACCAATCAATTTTAAATCTCGAAAAAAAAGGGGGGGGGAAACCACCCCCAAGGAAGGGGACTAAGGGGCTTTCTCATTACCCATATATCTCAGATATATTAGGGACTGTTTAAATTCTATCCAATTTCCCCATATCACGTGAAATCTCAATTCAGCATTCTTTTGCATACCTATTAGTTCCTCCTAAGCCTAGTTTTATCAGTCTCCCTAAGCCATTCTTGTATAGTCAGAATTTCCTTTTGTTTCCAATATTTTGGGATCAAAAGTTTTGCTGTGTTTAACAATACTGGGATAATAGAACCCCTATATTTTTTGCTTGATTCAGTTGTAGCATGAAACAAACATTGCCATGGGTCATGTGTAATCTCTACATTATTAATTTTCTTAGTTACCCCTAATACCTCTCTCCAGTAAGGTTGGATCACAGGACAACTCCACCATATATGGGCATGGGTTCCCTCACCTCCACACTCTCTCCAACACAGGGATGAGGAATCTTGATCAACCCTATGCAATTTAGATGGAAATAAAATACAAAATAAAGCTGCTAATTGAAAATTATAGAATATATGCTAAAATTAAATCATTCATTCACATTAAGCAAGCTGCTAACACATATGTAAGATAAAACATAAATGACACATTTAAAAGAAAAGGTGTAGCGCTATGCTAATCAGAACAGTCCATAAAAAACTTGAGTAAAGATGTGAGTAAGTGTATTTCCATCGATCGGGCAGAAGTGCTGATAAAAGCCACCACCAACACCAAACACACTGCCTCTTACCCGATAAACACATCTTATACAGCATAAAGATATCCTTAGACTGACTCAGCCAATATCCTCAGTAATTAGGAATCACACTCCAACTCCTTTGTGCTGATGGTATCTCCATACACATAGAATATCCAGAGGCATAAATCCCAAGGACCCAAAAAGGAGAATGCTCATAGAGTAGTACATTCCAAATAATCAAAATTTATTAAAAATGATAATATCGTACACTCACATTTGGCAGGATTCTAAAACACTGTAACAACAAGAAAGCTTGATTGGTTTCAAACCAGAAAGATGGACGCTGCGTCCCAATCCGCGATGACGTCACACGTCCAAGTCCAGCCCAACGCACTTCATCAGCGATGACATCATCAGGGGCGTGGCTATTGTGCGACATCACGCTCCATATATAGGAACGGGACGAGCGGCTCAATTGGATAGATTATTCTATTTCCTATTTCCAATTTAGATGAAACATAATACCATCTTGTTAACAATTTCATAATTCACCTCTTTTATTCTCGTATCTACTAAAGTGGAGTGCACAAAATCCATAACATTATACTTTAATTTCTCTGGCAAAGATTCGCTTAACTCGTGCTCCCAACCTCCCAGGAGACCCCCGGGACCCAGGTCAAAAAGGGAGATCAGCATCTTATAGATGATCAAAAATCACCTGCCTGTTGGCTCCCCCTGGTCCACAAGTTTCTCCCAAGGGTTGAGCTCAGGAATGGAACGTGTTGTGGAAGGGGAGTCTGGTTGATACAGCATTTGCTCTGAGATGGAGGGGATAATAAATGAAAATAATTATTGTGTAATAGAAAGTGTTAAATACCCGATATATATATATTTACAGAAAAACCTTGGCTTGCACCAAAACCTAGCATAATTTGTTCTGGGAACATGCTTGTAATCCAAAGTACTTCTATAACAAAGCAAATTTCCCCAAAAGAAATAATGGAAACCCAGATGATTAGTTCCACAACCATTTATTCATAAATCCTTCAGTTTATAGTCCATATAAAAAGATTATAGAAATGTGATAGGTTGTGTAACCATAAAAATTCCATCCACAAATGGCCACCTCCACAAGGGGATTAGAAGCAAAATCCAGCAGGAACTACAGTGTATAAAAGAGAAGAGAGGCGCCTCTAAGTGTAGCAATATGGTTAAATTTAATGGAGGTTTAACATTTAGCAACTCATAGGGTTGATGATTAAAAGAGGCACATCTAACAATGGAAGATCCGGGGCAAAGCTGTCCACATAGACCACCCTCCTAACAGTCGGCAGTCTGCAGTTGTGACTGGGAAGACTACCCTGCAGTAGAGCGATCTGAAAGTGAGGCTTTAGCACTCACATTTTTAAAATAATTTTAAAAAAGTATACACAGTTATACAAGCTGTACACTCCCTACTTTACATTGTGGCAAAGTGTAATTTCTTCAGTGTTGTCACATGAAAAGATATAATAAAATATTTACAAAAATGTGAGGGGTGTACTCACTTTTGTGAGATACTGTACATATACCTATATCTATAGATATATATACTATACATCATCTTATTCAAAAATGTCTGGGGAAATGTATTTTCCATTTTCTGTCATGTGACATTATTACGTAATGGTTTTTTTTTTCTAGTACAAAAGTTCCTGCCTAATAATTAGTAAATAGTTGCATACAATTGTCCATTTTTTTCCCAGTACCTGCATCTGGCATACATGTATACGTATGTCTTCAGATTTTTGGATTTTGTTCTGCGGACCTAAACATAGTGCACGTTTATGCACCTGTGTAAATATCTCCATTGAAAACAAGTCAGCTACATGCAGATCTGTAGGTAAAATATGCTAATACGTTTTTTTTTACGGGCATGTGAATGAGACCTTAGAGATGCTAAAAGAACAGGTGGATTTTGCAAGAAGAGTGGACATGGAGTGGAACCTTCCCATATTACAGTAAACCATTCCAAAGCAGGTAGGTGTACACTTTTTGTGGTAATTTCTGTGTGGAAAAGCTTGTGTTTTGCCACCCGTGTATTCTTTGGCACAATCCATGCAAAGTATTTTAGGCATTGTGTCAAATTTGTTACTTACAAGATATTGTTCAAGTTTATCTGGGACTCCATCTTGTTGTGTAACAGCTAGAACAAAATCTAAGACTCTAAGCTTAACAGGACCACATAAGTCTAAGTAAAGAAGTCCAGGGGCTGTCCGACTCCAATTTTGCTACATTTGGAAAAAGATTTCCTGGTCATTTTTTTCTTTATGCAGTTTCATTATTTGACTGCATGGATAAATTTTAATGCCACTTTATTTCTGATCTTGAACTAGTTTCTATAGTTTCAGGATTCTTGAATCCAAGATGACAGTGCCAGGTGTGGATACAGTTCAAAGGTTTTTTTTTTTCTTTTTGACAGTGTTAATCACTTCACTGCACTTCAGCTTATACAGTTCATCTGTGATTTTTCCTTTAGCTAGTATATGGCTTCCTTTTGTGATAATACTGTGCACAAAGAAGACATGCTGGGATTATATGTCTAGGAGGAACAGATTAATAAAGGCCTGAGCCAGAATCTGATAATAAACAGGCCAGCAGAGAGTGTTTGAATGGATTGACAAGAGGCTAAACTGGATACACACTATACAATTTTCTTTAGATTTTTTCCTTTAGACTTACCAAACCATATAATATGAGGTCAGACCTAAACACTTTAAATTTGTATGCCATCAGACAGGCCCTTGGACTACACAGTTGAAGGTAAATCTAATGGAAATCTTCCAACAAAAGTTGTATAGTGTGTATCCAGCTTAAGAAAAAGTTTGCTGTGTATTGCTAAATAACCCATGTGAGGGTAGAACGCTGTGTTGTAACCCTCATTGTAACTAAAAGGTCTGGAAGCCCTAAAACACACCCTGGAGAATGGAATACATCCTTTAAAGCTCTCCCTTTGAAGCTTACCATCACAGGTAACGATGAGCCGAACTGCCCTGAGTTCGGTAAACTTCAAAAAAGTTCAGATGCTAAAATCAAACCCAAATTCTATTCGACAAGGGCAAGTGATTTTTTAATGCTTAAAATGGAATATTAAAAATGCCCAATTCCTTGCCTGGGGTTCCCCAATCTTGCCTGTAAAGAGGCGCATCTCTGGTATGTACAGAGGGTGCAGCATTGACATCTACACAGGACAAAAAAAAGTTTTTAAAGTGATTTAAAGTTCTAAAATGAAGTAATACCTCCTAGGAGTCTTCAGGAGAGGTTTTATTAGTCAAGCATAGCCTCCTGCATGCACGCCTGAACTAAGGGCGGATGGATTCCAGATAGCAAATGCAACATGAATTATCTGCCCTTACTTAAGATGGTCATGGCCAGAAATGCTAGGGGGGGTGTTTTTCATTGCTCAGCAGAAAAAGCATGCCGACATGGATGGATGGGTGAGTTTTGCTTTGAATATTAAAAATGAATTATATAGTGTATTTGGTTTTGCAGTGCTCAGATGCAGTGTAGCTCCACTTTAAGTGGCCAGCAAATGGCATTTCATTCCCAGCTTCTTTATGAAAAAAAAACTGCAAACAGAACCCCTTCAAGGGCCTTCTATGTATTTTGGGGGACCTTTGAAGGGGTCTGTGTTCTGTCTTTTTTCTTTGTAATTGTCACTTTTGCTGTAACACATCCTACAGCAAGAGTAAAAAAAAAAAAAAAATTGAGCACCCTCCAAAATAGATCCCAGATCCTTTGAGTCTAGTATGGAGTTTAAGGGGAATCACCATGCAAAAAAAATCCCCCTAAAAAGCCATACTAGACTTTATATAGAACATGCAGCCTGGCTGGCTCCTTGAACTTTCTCCCCAAACCATAACAGGCCTTATGCCTGCCCATGGGGAATGCCTTGCCAGGGGGGCCCTTCCTTGGGCAAAGCACATTGTCCCTATATTGATAAGGACAAAGGCCTCTTATCCACAATCCTGGCGAGTGGTTATGGGGTGGAAGACTTATTGGAATCTGGAAGCCCCCCTTGATAATAAGGTGTTCCCCGACCACCGGCCCTCCATGTGAATGAGTATGGAGTACATGTACCCTTACTCATTCAAAAAAAAAAGATATATACTAGGCGAACATTTATAGATGAAAACAGTGCCCCTGACTTTAATGGCGCAGATCTCATAATTTATTTTGTGTGCAGTTTTATTTAACTTCAAAGCACATGGGTGGATGGGGCCCAAGGAGTGATTCCCTCTAGGAATCTAAGCATCTGTGAAGTGAAGTGCATCGAGGAAGATGACTGAACATGATAGCAACTAACATCCTTTTTGTGACTGTTTTGCTGCCTCTAAAAGTGTAGACAAAGTGAAAAATTATATTTGTCTTCAGTTTAATAAGTCATATCCAGCAAAGCATCAAAATCAACATCAGTACACAATTTTGTCATTAATAAGGCTCATGATATATTGAAAGTCTCAGAATGAGCAAACAAAGTAAATTGAATTAAAATGACATGATTAAACTGTCACTGAATATTATGAACTAAAGCATATTGTAAATACGTTTGAAATGTTCGGTCAGCCACAGCAGTGAAAGTCAAAGATGTTGTGTAGATAATTTTTCATAGACGCAG
The DNA here is from genome assembly GCF_965119305.1 of Pelophylax lessonae. NCBI lineage: Eukaryota > Metazoa > Chordata > Amphibia > Anura > Ranidae > Pelophylax > Pelophylax lessonae. The sequence goes on from NC_138768.1 coordinate 336,318,324, forward strand.
TCATCTACCGAGGGCAAGAGCTGAAAATTACATTGCTTACAGTGTTAAAAAAGAACAAGAACCACAAGACATTGAAATCATATTCCATCAGATAATACACAATCTGGAAACACTGTCTGATAAAATGATGCAAACTGTGGCCCAAATGTTTCCATTTGTATTGTGTTTGTAAAAAAGAATACCATAACTGATGAGTCAATCCATGGGATATGGGGATACAGTTGGCCAGCCACCAAGCAAATACAGCTAAGCAATCTATTTTCTGGGTAGGATAGTTCACCAAAGATTGCTGGCTAGAATTGGTAAATGGGTCCTCTGCAGTGAATTTCAATAGCTTGTGCACCCACCCTCACTGTGTCATCAGGACATAATTACATATAATTGGAGTATACTTTGAGTGGGTGTGTTTACGGGGGAAATATAGTACAGTATGGTCAATTACATCATGGTGAAGATTTACCCCCCTAAGTTTGTTCGTTATATATCCTAAAAAAAATGTATATATTCAACACAAAGTCCAACAAAGAATCTTTACATGTTTTTTTAATAAGGCATTTTTTTTTTTTTTTTTTTTAATTTTAATGCTATTTACTTTTAGACCATATAAATTGGCCTCCAGATGGCATAATAGGCCAGATGGAAATGTTCAAGTCTACTTAGTTTGCTGTAGCTTCTATATACATTTACCTGAAAAGGTTAGCTCTTTCTCTGGATAGTTAGTACATTGTCGAAACAACTACAGTCCATCTAGTTTGACCAATAAAAAGGAAAAAAAATCAAATAAAAATCCAAAAATAAATAAATAAATAAATAATAATACAATACTATATACACAATCCTTTTGAAATTGAATTTCTCCGATGGTTGAGAGTGTGATTGCCAACATCCCTTATTAAACTGTTCATATATATGAGGTGTCTCCCCTTTGGATGGGATTTTTAAGGCAATTATATGACAATATATATGAAAAATATATATTTTTATTGTTTGCAAAAATAAAAAGAAATGGTTAAAAAGTGCTTCTGAAGTAGGGTCTTATTCCAATCACCCCCCCCCCCCCCATCCCCTATGGGGAATGTGAACTCGATCCAGCACTGTGAAATTGACCTTGGGCATTCCAAATCCATGATTTTTGGCAACGTGTCGTTCTAAAGGTAGGTACATTGCCAATCCTAATGCTGTGCATATGCTTACTGATACGTAGTCCCAATTCCTGTTTCGTTTTACCTACATAAAAGGACCCACATTGACATTGCATGAGGTATACTACACCTTTTGTTTTGCAGTTAGCAAAATTCTTTAAGTGAATTTCCCTTTCCATACTGGGAGACTGGCTTTTGGGAACATCTCTATGTAAGTAACAATGGGCTATTTGCTCTTTGTCCTAAGATGTTCTTAATCCCCTCAAGTGGGCCGGTATGATCAGCACCTTATTAGATGAGTTCTATATATATTTTTCTAGTGAAGGTGTCAGCATACCTTTTATTGAAAAAATATCCAGGCACCCTACATGGTGTGATTGTGGCTCTAGGGTAGAAAACAGGGCACTCCCTTAAAAGTCTGGAAAGCAGTGAAATAGAGGTCCGCACATCGTATATATTTGTTTTCAATGTAAAGTGTTGTTTATACATATATATATTTTGTATCTCTGGATGTATTTTTTGACATATTTGTTTCTAAAATGAACTTGTTCTATGTTGCAGAAGTGGATATAATATCCCTGAGGAAGAGTTTATTGATGGATGTTTAATTCGAAACGCGTTGGATACCCCCATCTACTGGGAACCATCCTTGGTCGAAATAACCACCATGGAATGTATTAGCAGTAGCTGGGGAATACCAGTTCTTGGGTAATATTTCATTATTCAATATGTGTCATTTTAGGTTGTTTCTCTTGGCATATACAATATGGTGTTTTTAACAATTTTTTCTATTTTTGTGAACAATAAAAATATATATTTTTCATATATATTGTCAAATAATTGACTTTAAAATCCAATCCAAAGAGGAGACACCCCATATATACAAAAGATATACATACTCCTTTACCCACAAAAACAGAAAAGCATGAACCAATTTGCTACAACATAAACAACAACCACCAGTAATAGCTGATCCAAAAGACGTCAGCTGTATTGAAAAGTCCTGTATATTTCACTCTTCAGTAACTGCTGCAGCTCTCCTGAATAATCCACTGGGTGGTGGTCATGTACCTATTAGAAAAGACAAAACGAGAGAGCACACATCTGCCCTAGTGTAATACCGTTCATTCAAACAGGAATAAAAGCAATTGCAGCTAATGCACTTACATTTGAAATACCAAGAAAACAGCATATCTATGTGTAAATCCTCCTCTCCTGGGCTGTTACTGTAGGATGTAGGGGAAACTGTATTCTGTGCAAACCCGAAGACCGCAATGAACACCTCCGGGACACAGCTCCGTCGTTCCTGCTGTACTGCACATGCGCCTGGACCCTTTCGGTGCTATGCTGTACGGCGATGAAAGCAGACAGTGACACAGGGAGAGGTGGGCACTAGACGTCTACACACTGGGGTTGCTAACATATGTCCACCACGCAGTGGATTATTAGGAGAGCTGCAGCACCTTAGTTACTGAAGATGTGGTCTTACTAATAATTTCTACAGGGGAAAAATTATCTCTCTCTCTGGAGTCCATACCTCTCTTAATACAGGAAAGGATTTTGCTCACTTTGGAAACCACAACTTGGCATTGCATGCTGTTATTAATGTGATTGTAAAGTCTCGTTTTTTTTTTCTATTAAAATAACAAACATGTTATACTTACCTGCCCAGTGAAGTGGTTTTGCACAGAGCAGCCCAGATCCTCCTCTTCTCAGGTCCCTGGCCCCTCCCTCCTGTTGAGTGCCCCCACAGCAAGCAGCTTGCTATAGGGGCACCCGAGCCGAGACGCAGCTCCGTGTATCCACTCAGACACGGAGTCTTGGTTTGGGCCTGTCCCTTCTCTCATCTCATTGGCTATCTGAGTTTGATTGACATCAGCGGGAGCTAATAGTGCTGCTGCTGTGTCTCAGCCAATCAGGAGGGAGAGTCCCGAAAGGCAAAGGCACTCATGGACATCGCTGGATAGAGATGGGGCTCAGGTTAGTATTGGGAGGGCTGGTGGGGGGGGGGGGGCTGCTGCACACAGAAGGCTTTTTATCTTAATGCATAGCATGCATTAAGATAGAATAAAACCTTCTGACTTTACAACCACTTTAAGCTTATGAGTTCCAGAACACCCAGATCCTATACTATCACAGACTGTGCTGACGAATAACAGACTTAATAGCATTGGTCTCCTTAGGGACAAAGGTTCTAGTGATATTTGGGAGCATATTCCAAAATAGCTGAGGTTCGGACTGTAATCTCATATGTCTTTCTACTGTACTATGAAAATGTAAAAAACCACAACTACAGATCAATGCCCTGCATACACTAAAACTATAACAACTTCAGGGAAGGTTGCTTCCTGTATTAAAATGCACATAAAATGAAACATTTGTTATGCATATTTGGTTCCATTCCCCTCAATGGCAGATACTTTTGTGAAAATTCACCAACAAATTTAAAAATGCACTAGGTAAAAAGTCATAAATGAAAACAGTGGCATTCACATTAATAACAAAGATCTTATCATGTAATGTTTGTGCTGTTTTTTTCAGCTTCAGAGTACATTTGTGAATTGGCCAAATGTTAAATCCCCCCCTAGGGGCCTAGGGGGTTGATTTACTAAAGACAAATAGACTGTGCACTTTGCAAAGGGCAGTTGCACTCTGCGAGAGCAGTTGCTCCAGAGCTTAGTAAATGAGCAAAAGCTCTGTTGACTTCCATCATCCAATCATGTGCAAGCAAAAATGCAGTTTTTATTTTCCTTGCATGTGATTGGGTACTTTTTGCAAAGTGAAGCCTTACCTCATTTACTAAGCTCTGGAACAACTGCACTTGCAGAGTGCTACTGCAATTTGCAAAGTGCAAAGTTTTTTTGCCTTTAGTAAATGAACCCCTAAGTATTTGTGAAGTGAAGTGCATCAGAGAGGATGACTAAAGATGAAAGCTATGAACATCCCTTTTTTAACTGTTCTGCTGCCTCTAAAAGTGTAGACAAAGCAAAATGTGATATTTGTCTTCAGCTTACTAAACAGTCATATCCGGAAACACATCAAATTCAACATTTTTTCACACAATTTTGTCATTAACCACTTGCCGACTGCCCCATTGCAGATTTACGGCTACAGGACGGCCGCTCTGTGCAGAATCACGTATATATACATGATTTTGCACTTCCAGTTTTGCCGCTGGCGCCTCACTCTCGCTATGATTTTACACAGCAGGTCCCGTTGATCCCGATGGACCTGCCAATCGTTCTGTACACTTACAGAATGACAGTCTACCTATGTAATTAAGGCAGACTGTCATTCTGTCAGTACAGAAGACATAGATCCTGTGTTCCTGTGAAGCAGAAACACAGATCCATACCTTCAAGTAGTAAAAGCAGTTAGTAATCACTCCCTAGGGACACATTTAACCCTTTGATCGCTCCTGATGTTAACCCCTTTATAGTACAGTGACAGAGCATATTTTTAGCACTGATCACTGTAATAATGTCTGATTTGTCTGCCGCAATATTGCAGTCCTGCTATAAGTCGCTGTTCGCCGCCATTCCTAGTAATAAATAAATAATGAAATAAATCAAAATACCCCATAGTTTGTAGTCGCTGTAAATTTTGCGCAAACCAATCAATATACGCTCATTGGGATTTTTGTTTTACCAAAAATATGTAGCAAAATATATATTGGCCTAAACTGATAAAAAATTGATTTTTTAATTTTTTTATTGGACATGTTTTATAGTAGAACGTTTTTGTTTTTTTTCAAAATTGTCAGTCGTTCTTTGTTTCTGAGCCCAAAAAAAAAAAAAATGCAGAGGTAATCAAATACCACAAAAAGAAAGCTCTATTTGTGGGGGAAAAAATACATATATTTTATTTGGGTACAGCATCGCACGTCCGTGCAATTGTCAGTTAAAAGAAAGCAGTGCTGTATCGCATAAAATGGCCTGGTCAGGAAGAGGGGTAAACCTTCCGGAGCTGAATTGGTAATAAGGCTCATGATATATTGAACATCTCAGAATGAGCACAAACAAAGTAAATTTAATTAAAATTACACAATTAAACTGTCACTGAATATTATGAAATAATACATAATGTAAATACATTACAAGATATTTAGTCAGCCACAGCAGTGAAAGTCAAGGATGTTGTGTAGATTTTTAATAGAAGCAGTCATTTACAAGGGCCAAGATTTTGGAAATTAAAAAGGCCTATATTATTGAAAAAGAACAAGATCACAAGACAATAAAATCATATTCAATTGAGTAACATACAAACTGGTAATATTGTCTGGTAAAATGGTGCAAATTTTGTCCCAAATGTTTTCATTTGTATTGTGTTTGTAGACAAAGTATACCATAAGTGATGAGTGAATCCATGGGGAATATGGATACAGTTGGCCAGCCACCAAGCGAATACGGCTAAGCAATCAATTTTATGAGTAGGCTTGTTCAACATGGATTGCTGGCAGGAATTGGTAAAGGGATCCTCTGCTGTATAGTTCAAATGCTTGTGCACCAAAGTATGTGTGTCCCATCCACCTTCACTGAGCCATCAGGACATACAGCTATTAACAATATTTAGAGTATACATTAAGTGGGTATTTATGAGGAAAATATAGTACATTAAGGTCAGTTAGATCATGGTGATGAGGTAGCCCGTAAGGCTGTACACAATATCCTAAACAAATGTATATATTCAACACAAGGTCTACCAGACAACACCTTTGCATGTTTTGTTTTAAATAAGTGATTTTTGGACTTTGAAATTCAATGCTATTTACTTTTAGACTATATTAATTGACCTAAGATAGCATAATAGGCCACATTGTGTTACAATGTTCCAGTTCACTTAATTTCATATAGTTTCTATACACATCTTCCTCAGGGTTGTTTTTTTCTCTGAAATATTAGTCGAAATAACTTGGGCACCCATCGCTTTGCAGGAACTCGAACAGGTTTTATTATGAAACTTGCAAAATTTGGAATGGAGAGTGAGGGAATCAAGGATTCCCCTTAATCACACCTGTCTCAACATTGGAGTGACTACTGATTCTCTTCAAGATATAATTTGTCCTCTCATAGATTATGCTGGTTGATGGTAGAATTAAACCATAGATTATGCGATTCTCCCATCAACAGTCGATGACGGGGGAATCCCTCCAATGGAGTTATTGTGTTCTCCCGGGAGAACACAATGATTATTGCTGGAAGCTATAGCTTTTGGAAATAATTCCATGCTATAAGTTCAACATGCTGGTTGTACCAAAGTCAGTCGTTGGATCAACTTGAGTACAATCAGCCTGCCCATAGATGGATCAAATCTGGTCCGGTACTTACTGAGTGGAATTAATTACTTAGAGCCCAAAGTTCTAGTGGTATTTTCCAAAGACAGGATAACTATGAAGGTTCAAGTGTTAACTTCTTAGTCAGTCGCTCATCATTTTTTCTAAGTTAGGGAAAGACACAAGTAGTTCTTCAAGACTGGAGTTTCTTTAAATTCTTTAGAAGGCCAGCATCTTGCAGTAATCTCACAGAAGTTGAAACTCCTTCAGCACACAACCCTTCTGGGCAGAAGCACAGACACGGAACTTAGAACATTATCCCCATAGACAGGAGCCGGGGGGGGGGGGGGGGAATTTATTTAAAAAAGGTCTCTACATACACGAAATGCAAAATGGTCATCTTTGAACCAGGCTGTGACGATTGGAAGAGGTAAGGCTTCAGGGAATTATGTAAATGATTTTAACCACTTGTCATCTGATAACGGTAAATTCACTGCTAGCAGGGGGCAGCTATAGGCTCAATGATGTACCTGTACATCGCTAAGCACCAGCGCACTGGTGCATGCCCTAGGGCGTGCAGCAGCGCAAACTCGTGACTGCTGTAGACTCCAGTGGACACAGCAGATCACGGCGATCACAATGACCTATCATAGCGATTACATGATTACAATATGAACAAAACAGTCATGCATTGCTTATTATTGTGATCACATGGTACCTGGGCCAATCACAGCACCCTGTACCATGTGATTAGCTGTAGCTAATCACAGATCACAATAGTAAGCAAGCTGTCATGATTGAAAGCCATTCATGACAGCTAAAACTATTACTTATTACAGTGATCATCACTGTTATAAGCAAAAAAAAACCCTGCTCACCCCCCAGAGTAGTACAGTGTCACTATGATGACACTGGACTACTCTGATAACAGGATGTAAAAAAAAAAAAAAAAATGTTAAAAAAAGATTAAAAAACAACAATTTATTTATTCATACAATAGATACTGTCACCAGTCAGTATCCCTGGCCAAAGCCACACCAGCCATATGATGATGCTGTACTGCACTGGTGACAGTATGTAAAAGCAATTGTGAAAAAAAACACATTTTATGTAAATTCTTATTTTCCAAATAATTGTGATAAAGAAATACAACTTCAAAAAACTCGCCATGCTTCTTACTTAATACCTTGGACTATCTTTTTTTTTTTTTTAAAGGGGATAATTTGGGGGGTTTTTGTACTGTCCTGGCATTTTAGGGCCACAGTACATTGTGTGTGATTCATTTTCAAAGATATAAGTATTGTTTATATACTTTTAGTTTAACGCATTGTATTTTATTTTACTATATGGGACTGTTGTCAGTGCAATCAAGTCATCTTTGCATGATCCATTGATCTATGAAATAAGAGGTAGTGTCCTTTCTTATCTTGTTAGCCCAGACATGGAATGATATATTCTTCTATACTATCCTACTGTTCCTTCCTGGCTCTTTCGGATTTTATGGATTTTTCATGAAGTTTACAGTTATATGCTGTAGTCCTGTAACCTTTTGAACTAATATGCAAGTATTCCTAACAGGCTGGCTAACTTAAACATCAATTGTTTCTTGTGTACAGTATAAGGTTCTGCATTTCTCTATTAGCCCATTCACTGATATGTGATAAGTGACCAGCTAAATGTGGTTAGCATTCAATTGCCATTAGGGCCAATTCCCACTGTGTGTAATCGCTGGTGATTTTCCCGCACCTGATTATGCCAGTCACTGCAAAGGCACATAGAAAACAATAGTTTCCTATGTGCTCATTTACAACACAACATTGGTTCGACGTGCTCTGCAGAAAACAACAGATATTCTGCATTCTTCCTCAACACACTGGATGATAGTGGAAGTCATCATACCACAGTGCAGCCAACCATTTTGTTGTATGGAAACCTGAATGGAGTGTACACTTTGTAAACTTTCAATTATGTTAAAAAAATTCTTATTAAGAGCCTATTACTTAAAAAACATTTTAATTTTTTTTCCATATTTAAAACACAATGATCTTGCCAGTAAAGTCCACCTCATGCAGCTTCATGTGGTGATGAGCTTCTGTGCTGTTCCTAAATTCAGAGTTGTCACCCTAATATAGGCTGCACCAGATTTCAGCATAGTAGGTTGAAAAGATGTTGTAGGTGGCTGGATTGACATCATTGCCTCTGTTGCTAAAACCCTCCTAATGTGAACTGCAGTATTACAGAGGAGAAGCAAGTTCGAAGACCCCCCTTTCCCAAATGTGAGCTGTAGTGCCTGGGAGGGAAAGCGTGAGAGGGACAAATAATGGAGAATTTGGTTTACCCAAAGGCTTTTACATTACATAGTAACTGGATTTTTGACCTTTTAAGACTGTTGCAGAGGAGCCTTAATATGTAATTTTAGGTTGTGTGCATATACCTTCATGTCCTTTGTAGAGTACCCCCAAAGCTCCAAAAGCTGGGAGTTTATTGGCCTAATGGCATGCTCCATCTTCAACTTTGGAGCTCCTACTTACCTTCTATTGTATCTTGCATCACTACAGTTAGGATTTCTCTAACCATCAAAGAGGTTAGCATTGCAGGTAATAGGACAGAACTCTGACTTTCCAAGCTGGAGAGTCACTGTTTGCATTTTGAGGGTTTTGGGGCTCCTGGGATGCTGTAAAAAGTGAAGGTAACGCCAAGAGCTGCAATTGAACATCTTTTTTCAGTTTACAAACCTGTCAGTGGGGCTGTAAAACTATCACTTACTTTTCCTGTAAGACTTGTAATAGAGAACTTCAAGACAAAAATAAACAAATCATCAGTAATCAACATACTATAAGGTTATAGCTACTTGATACCTGTTTTATTCTTGAGCAAAGTACACTGAACAAAATTATAAACGCAAAACTTTTGTTTTTGCCCCCAGTTTTCATGAGCTGAACTCAAAGATCTAAGACTTTTTCTATGTACACAAAAGGCCTATTTCTCTCAAATATTGTTCACAAATCTGTCTAAATCTGTGTTAGTGAGCCCTTCTCCTTTGCCGGGATAATCCATCCACCTCACAGGTGTGGCATATCAAGATGCTGATTAGACAGCATGATTATTACACAGGGGTGCCTTAGGCTGGCCACAATAAGGCCCATTTCACACATACGGTCCGTTCAGTTCATCAATTCAGTAACGTCAATATGTATCAGTTTTTCATCCGTTTTTCATCCGTTTTTTTTTTTCATCCATTACCAATGCAAAAATGGACTGTTTGTCTGTTTACATCCGTTTTTTCGTCCGATCCGTTTTTTTGACGGATGTAAAATAGGGCATGAATCCGTTAAAAAAAACAGACATAAAACGGATGTTAATGGATGATCATCCATTGTCATCCGTATTTACATAGAGATGCATTGATGTCCATTTTTCATCCGTCAACGGATGGATGAAAAACGGACAAACGGAACGTATGTGTGAAAGGGGCCTAAAGGCCATTCTAAAATGTGTACAAAATTAGAAAGTAAGGGTAAAGTTAGGGCTCTTCATCTCCAGACTCTTTCCAGGTTAATAACTCAAAGTATTCAAGACATTTGATCAGGATGATAGCCACTAGATATGAGAACTAGGATTTTAGAAGAAAAGGATAGTAATGTCTGCCTCACAATTTCTCACTTCTGCTTTACTTTAACATCATTCTTCCCTCTTCCATTGTTTTCAGATTAGCTAATACTCATGATTAGTGTTGAGCGAACACGGACTGTATTATTCGTGTTCGTACCGAATAATTGGATTTTTTTTACCCGAACACGGACACGGACACTTTACTGTATGTTCGGGTAAAAATCCGTGTTCGGTCGTTTTATTTCCGGGTTTTGCATGCTTTGGCGCTCTTTTCATGGCGGGCTTTCAACAGCCAATCAACAATCGTTTAACTGGTGTGCCTTAAGCCATCCCAGCCATGCCTGCAAATGTCTTAGTAGCTGTGATTGGCCGTCTGAAGCATGTGACCAAGTCTTTATAAGTTCGAGGCAGCCGCCGCAGCAGCGTCATTCTGCTGCTTAGCTAAGGGACAGAGCACACATCAATGTGCTGGCTGCTGATTAGGGAAAGATAGGCAGGAAAAAACCATTTGTGTCCGGATAGAATTGAGGGACAGGTCGGAGTGTTTAGGCAGGGCGAGTTGTAGGCATTTTAGGGATAGAGTCTGCTGAATTATAGGGTCAGTGTCTTCTACAAACTACAATCGATATTGCTGTGTGGGGGGTGGGGTGAATCTGCACTCAATCCTGATCTACGATCTCTTCTCAATCCTGTTAGGGACAGAGTCTGCTGAATTTTAGGGAAACTGTGTTCTACAAACTACAATCGATATTGCTGTGTGGTGTGGGATTGGAGATAGGCAGGTGTCAGTGATCCACATCCATTTTTCTGTGTGTGAGCTGCAGTGAACACAATCTTTTTGGGCTGCAGTGAACACAATCTTTTTGGGGTGCAGTGAACAAAATCTTTTTGGGGTGCAGTGAACACAATCCTTTTTGGTGTGCAGTGAACACAATCTTTGTGGGGTGCAGTGAACAAAATCCTTTGTGGGGTGCAGTGAACACAATCTTTTTGGGGTGCAGTGAACAAAATCCTTTTTGGGGTGCAGTGAACAACATCCTTTTTGGGGTGCAGTGAACACAATCTTTTTGGGGTGCAGTGAACGAAATCCTTTGTGGGGTGCAGTGAACACAATCTTTTTGGGGTGCAGTGAACACAATCTTTTTGGGGTGGAGTGAACAACATCCTTTTTGGGGTGCAGTGAACAAAATCCTTTTTGGGGTGCAGTGAACAAAATCATTTTTGGGGTGCAGTGAACACAATCTTTTTGGGGTGCAGTGAACACAATCTTTGTGGGGTGCAGTGAACACAATCTTTTTGGGGTGGAGTGAACAACATCCTTTTTGGGGTGCAGTGAACAACATCCTTTTTGGGGTGCAGTGAACACAATCTTTTTGGGGTGCAGTGAACACAATCTTTGTGGAGTACAGTGAACAGAATCTTTGTGGGGTGCAGTGAACACAATCTTTGGGGGGTACAGTGAACACAATCTTTTTGGGGTGCAGTGAACACAATCTTTGTGGGGTGCAGTGAACACAATCTTTTTGGGGTGGAGTGAACAAAATCATTTTTGGGGTGCAGTGAACAACATCCTTTTTGGGGTGCAGTGATCAAAATCCTTTTTGGGGTGCAGTGAACACAATCTTTTTGGGGTGCAGTGAACAAAATCCTTTGTGGGGTGCAGTGAACAGAATCTTTGTGGGGTGCAGTGAACACAATCTTTGGGGGGGTACAGTGAACACAATCTTTTTGGGGTGCAGTGAACACAATCTTTGTGGGGTACAGTGAACAGAATCTTTGTGGGGTGCAGTGAACACAATCTTTGGGGGGTACAGTGAACACAATCTTTTTGGGGTGCAGTGAACACAATCTTTGGGGGGTACAGTGAACACAATCTTTTTGGGGTGCAGTGAACACAATCTTTGTGGGGTGCAGTGAACACAATCTTTGGGGGGGTACAGTGAACACAATCTTTTGGGGTGCAGTGAACAACATCCTTTTAGGGTGCAGTGAACACAATCTTTGTGGGGTGCAGTGAACAACATCCTTTTAGGGTGCAGTGAACACAATCTTTGTGGGGTACAGTGAACAGAATCTTTGTGGGGTGCAGTGAACACAATCTTTGGGGGGTACAGTGAACACAATCTTTGTGAGGTGCAGTGAACACAATCTTTGTGGGGTGCAGTGAACACAATCATTGTGGGGTGCAGTGAACTCAATCTTTGTGGGGTACAGTGAACACAATCTCATACTTCTGAAGATTTGAGGGTGCTGCCTGTTCCATACTCCCCCTACTCCTCATCTAGCCTTTTAGGGGTACAAACAATAGTAATTGGGGCCTAGTGTGGTTGTGTACGTGTGATATACATACACTTTTTTTGGATCATATTTTCTATTCCGCTATTTAATCAAAAACCTTTGGGGATCAGTTAAATTGGGGGATAGTCTGTGTTGGTACGTGTGAGAGAGATCCACCTTTCCAAGTTGTTGGGGTTCATCTCATACTTCTGAAGGTTTGAGGGTGCTGCCTGTTCCATACTCCCCCTACTCCTAGCCTTTTAGGGGTACAAACAATAGTAATTGGGGCCTAGTGTGGTTGTGTACGTGTGATATACATACACTTTTTTTGGATCAAAATAGACAAGGTGTCGGTCCGTGGGATCAACTGAGAGTGTGAATTAGCTTCCACCATATAATATTTGACCTTTGCTCGACATGTTTCGCTTTCTTAGGAGAAAAGCTTCATCTGGAGCATATCATTTCGTTTGTCTGTGTAAAGAACAATACTGTTTAGACATGTTGCATGAGGATAACATTATTTATGATGTTTCATAATACCATGTCCATTATTCCACTTAGTTAAAAATATACACATATATTGCATTTAAATAGGTCCTTATATTTTTTGTATAAATATATCAACACAATATATCATTGAGTCTTAAGTTGCGTCTAGCATCCAAGGAGGTATTCGGTTGGGGGAGATCAAAAAATTTTACTTTTGTTGGGACTCACATACTTACTTCAATTTTCATCCTGTTATACAGCGTTTAGACAACCATAAGGGACACGCTACATGCACTAGGCTCCCGTCCTCTCCAGGTCTGGTGAGCTGTTCTGAATGTCCATATCTCGGGCTTTCTTACCCCAGATGGATTTATTGTATCCTATGATATCCTATCATCTTTCCTTTTTGCTATTATTAGTTTAATACAGCATGCATTCTGACTCCATGATGGAATCATCCGTGCATATGCAATTTGGGTTACACCCATTGGATTATAGAAACGTTTATTCGGGTACAAACTTGATACCATGCCTAAGATTTAACTCCATCCTATGTATAAGGATCTATATACACATGGATATTTATATATATTAAAAATACAAATTAAGATGTTGGACACTCCATGAGTGGCCCATTGCTGCACGGAGAGTTCCCATATATGGACTCGTTACCTGGTTCCAATTATATGTCTAATTACCTATCTCTGTTTACTAAGTCAATATGAATTCTTTAATCACCCCTTTCTGGGACAACTACTGGGTCTCTGTGGATATCTATGCAATCTACTCACATGCATGCAGTATACATATATATATATATTTTTATTTTTTCTTCTTTTTCTTTTTTTCTTTTTCCTTTTTCCCTTGTCACCTTGGAATGTTCCAGCCTTCTTGGCTGGCACATACTCTTTTTTTTCGATCTTTTAATAATAATTATAGAACCAATATACTAACTAGTCCCCTCCTTTAAAAAACATCTATTCCTTTTTCTTATCCATCTAGTAAATATGGAGTGATTACCCTCACTACTACATGCTCATATAGGTGCCAAAATACGGTGCTTTCCACAAACGCACAACAGTCCTCTTCGTTAAAAAACTCCCCTACGGAATTGAGATTTATGCCTGACTATTACTGTACAGGTATGTATGTCCCCCCCTCTGTTTACCATATGTACCACTTTTTATATCTTGGTGACAATGTAATTACGGGGTGGGTCCCCACATATGCCTCGCTTTTGGTAATCCCCGGCGTTTGATCTCCCCCAACCGAATACCTCCTTGGATGCTAGACGCAACTTAAGACTCAATGATATATTGTGTTGATATATTTATACAAAAAATATAAGGACCTATTTAAATGCAATATATGTGTATATTTTTAACTAAGTGGAATAATGGACATGGTATTATGAAACATCATAAATAATGTTATCCTCATGCAACATGTCTAAACAGTATTGTTCTTTACACAGACAAACGAAATGATATGCTCCAGATGAAGCTTTTCTCCTAAGAAAGCGAAACATGTCGAGCAAAGGTCAAATATTATATGGTGGAAGCTAATTCACACTCTCAGTTGATCCCACGGACCGACACCTTGTCTATTTTGGTGTCCGCCGGTGGTTTTTGTCTGATCGTGAGTGAATAGTCCTGAGAATGATATGACTACTAATTGTTCTGTACTTTAAGATGTATGTAAACCATTGTTCTAAACTGTATGTATTAAGATACACCACAGTATAGACCATCTATGGGTCTGGTTTGGTCCTTAACACATAATTATATGCCTGTACTTTTCTTTGGTTTTAAACATGTTTTGAATAAAATAATTTGTTTTTAAAAAAACATTTGTGCCCGAAATCCTTGTTTCCCAGTCCTCTCACTCAATATTTTCTATTCCGCTATTTAATCAAAAACCTTTGGGGATCAGTTAAATTGGGGGATAGTCTGTGTTGGTACGTGTGAGAGAGATCCACCTTTCCAAGTTGTTGGGGTTCATCTCATACTTCTGAAGGTTTGAGGGTGCTGCCTGTTCCATACTCCCCCTACTCCTCATCTAGCCTTTTAGGGGTACAAACAATAGTAATTGGGGCCTAGTGTGGTTGTGTACGTGTGATATACATACACTTTTTTTGGATCATATTTTCTATTCCGCTATTTAATCAAAAACCTTTGGGGATCAGTTAAATTGGGGGATAGTCTGTGTTGGTACGTGTGAGAGAGATCCACCTTTCCAAGTTGTTGGGGTTCATCTCATACTTCTGAAGGTTTGAGGGTGCTGCCTGTTCCATACTCCCCCTACTCCTAGCCTTTTAGGGGTACAAACAATAGTAATTGGGGCCTAGTGTGGTTGTGTACGTGTGATATACATACACTTTTTTTGGATCATATTTTCTATTCCGCTATTTAATCAAAAACCTTTGGGGATCAGTTAAATTGGGGGATAGTCTGTGTTGGTACGTGTGAGAGAGATCCACCTTTCCAAGTTGTTGGGGTTCATCTCATACTTCTGAAGGTTTGAGGGTGCTGCCTGTTCCATACTCCCCCTACTCCTCATCTAGCCTTTTAGGGGTACAAACAATAGTAATTGGGGCCCAGTGTGGTTGTGTACGTGTGATATACATACACTTTTTTTGGATCATATTTTCTATTCCGCTATTTAATCAAAAACCTTTGGGGATCAGTTAAATTGGGGGATAGTCTGTGTTGGTACGTGTGAGAGAGATCCACCTTTCCAAGTTGTTGGGGTTCATCTCATACTTCTGAAGGTTTGAGGGTGCTGCCTGTTCCATACTCCCCCTACTCCTCATCTAGCCTTTTAGGGGTACAAACAATAGTAATTGGGGCCCAGTGTGGTTGTGTACGTGTGATATACATACACTTTTTTTGGATCATATTTTCTATTCCGCTATTTAATCAAAAACCTTTGGGGATCAGTTAAATTGGGGGATAGTCTGTGTTGGTACGTGTGAGAGAGATCCACCTTTCCAAGTTGTTGGGGTTCATCTCATACTTCTGAAGGTTTGAGGGTGCTGCCTGTTCCATACTCCCCCTACTCCTCATCTAGCCTTTTAGGGGTACAAACAATAGTAATTGGGGCCCAGTGTGGTTGTGTACGTGTGATATACATACACTTTTTTTGGATCATATTTTCTATTCCGCTATTTAATTTAACTGGGCCTCCATGCGAGACCTGTGTGCCTTGTTGCGCTGTTTTGAGTACTCCACCAACATGGCCAGTGGCAATGACGCCGTTCTCAGCTTAACTATCCCACTTCTATGCCTCCTTGAAAAAACAATTCGGGCGATGATGGAAGAGGATGTGGCACAGGATGAGGAGGAGGAGGAGGATGAAGAGGTAACATTTCCAAGGCTTTCAGGGCAGTCATTCGCAAGGGGCTCCGAGGGTGGGTTCCTGCACACGCAAACGCCAGGGACGCAATTGTCCAGCAGGGGCACAGTTCTGGAGGATGAGGAGGATGAGGAGGAGGAGGAGCTGGAGGAGGAGATGGAACCATGTTCACAGCAGGGTGGCACCCAGGCCAGCTCATGGCCATCACTGGTGCGTGGCTGGGGGGATACAGAGGACACGGACGATACACCTCCCACAGAGGACAGCCTTTCGTTGCCTCTGGGCAGCCTGGCACACATGAGCGATTCCATGCTGCAGTGTCTCCACAACGACCGCCGAGTTGCCCACATTCTAACTTGTGCTGATTACTGGGTGGCCACGCTGCTGGATCCCCGTTACAAGGACAACGTACTGTCCTTAATTCACTCACTGGAGCGCGATCGCAAGATGCGCGAGTACAAGCGCACGCTGGTAGACGCCATGCTGCTGGCATTCCCATCTGACAGCGGGGCCACAGTGGAAGCACAAGGCAGAGGAGGAGGAGGAGGAGGTCGCCAACGCAACCAGGGCACCGCCAGCACCTCAGAAGGCAGGGTTAGCATGGCCGAAATGTGGAAAAGCTTTGTCAGCACGCCACAACAAACAGCAGCACCAGCAGCTCAGATGGAACGTCTTAGCAGGAGGCAGCATTTTACCAACATGGTGGAGCAGTATGTGTGCACACGCCTACATGTAGTGAATGACGGGTCTGCCCCCTTCAACTTCTGGGTCTCCAAATTGGGCACATGGCCTGAGCTTGCCCTTTACGCCTTGGAGGTGCTGGCGTGCCCTGCAGCCAGTGTATTATCTGAACGGGTATTTAGCACGGCTGGGGGCGTTATAACAGACAAGCGCAGCCGCCTGTCCAGAGACAATGTGGACAAGCTCACGTTCATTAAAATGAACCAGGCATGGATCCCACGGGACTTTTCCGTACCTTATGCAGAATAGCAATGGATAGCGACCTTACCCACCCATTGTTCCATTTTTGCTCTTTCTCACTCTTTTGGGGTGTACCCTCATTTAAAATTTTTGAAAAGAAGCAGTGTTGGCTACCTCGTCCTCCTCCTCAGGGCCAGATTAATGTAGGGGCTATTGGAGCTGCAGCTCCAGGCCCCTACCTTTTATATAGGCCCCGGGTTGGCCATATTCACTGTTACCGCTCTTCTGTCACTTGTAAACACAGAAGTCTGGCTTCTATGCTCGCTTCCCCAGGCAGCACCCTCAGAACCTCCCCACACAGCGTGAAGGCCGGACAAGGAGGGACAGTTGGCGATGCATGGATGTGTTTATGGGCTTCAGAGACAGCATCCCATGTTGAATTAGGCATGCATGGCTGCACCCTTCCTCCTCTGGGTGCATGGCAAGGCACGGCCCTTAAGGCCCTTCAAAATCCTCAGCACCAAGCCCATGATGCTGTTAATCCGGCCCTGGTCCTCCTCCACCGCCGCTTCCACCTACACCGCCCATAGGTGTGCGCAGCCTATTGCATTAAGGTGTGCACCCCAAAGTTGAAATACACATGCATGTGTTTGCCAGCAGGGAGAGTAATGTATCGGGGCCATGTACCTGTAGGCAAGGAGAAATAGAGCAGAGCAGGTCCCATGGAGATCTTTCCCATCTCCTCACTGGCAATGCTATGTGCCCTAGGTGATTAGGGTGTGCCCAGGCACACCCAGCACACCCTGTGCGCACGCCTATGTCACCGCCACATCCACCACCACCTCAACCTCCCTCCTACTCCATATGGGCCTCGTCCTTCAGAGATGAAGAAGAACATTGTTTTATTTTTCTGTTTTTTTTTGTTGTTTTAAGTTATTTCCCTATCCACATTTGTTTGCAGAGCACTTGCCATGCTCTTAATTACGTTTTGCTGCCATTTGCAGCACTCTAGCCCTTTCCTTTGGTGTTTTAGAGCCATTTTAGTGCCTTAAAGTTCGGGTCCCCATTGACTTCAATGGGGTTCGGTGTCCGGGAAAAGTTCGGTAAAAGTCCGGGACACGGACCCGGACTTTTTTTTAAAGTTCGGCCGAACCCGTCGAACACGGACATCTAGGTGTCCGCTCAACCCTACTCATGATGTCATATATTTTGTTTACAAAAACATTCAATGCTTGAGATAAAATTGTTTGCTTTCAGATTCATTGGAGGACAGTTATACTCTTGGACCTTTCCCTTCTGCTTACTTTGATGCAGTTTCTAGACATAGGTGATCATTTAAATTTACTATATTAGTAGTTTGCCTTCCTCTCTCCTACAATCCTGTTTGCAAGATTAGGATTTCCTCATCTGTCAGTTTGCATTTGCAAAAATAATTGTTTACCACTTTGTTAAACAATAAATTGTACGCTCCCTGGCATATAAAAACCTTTTGTACCAGGCATGTAGAGTCATACTCCTATGGCGAATGGGTTAGCAACCATGTCCATTCCCTCTTCTGCTAAATAAAATAATCATTTATAACATAGTTTGGGATTGAGCTGTTTTTTTCAGGGGAAGGTGTCCAAAAAAAAAAAAAAAAATAATGGGCCTCCCTATCAAAGAACCAGTACTCCATGGTATTCTTAGAAGAAAGTGAGGAGTTTTCTGGGGGATGTTGTCCACCCTTTAAACCCCAGTTGCCAAATGTGAAATTTAAAATCACAAATGATTTAAAAATAAAAAATAACTCCGTAATCATAACCAATTTACTTAAAAAGATAAATGCTTATGATTTTTAACAGTTTACATTCCTTACATTGGACCAGCTTTAGGGCTCAGCTGGTGTTTAACCACTTGTCGACCAGATGCCGTAGTTATACTGCGGCAGGTCGGCTCTGTTATGCGAAACAACGTACCTGTACGTCGCTTCATGTAGCAGACAGTGGGGGTACATGCACCGATTGGCTAGATGGGGAGCCAATCAGCAGGACCGATGGATGCAATGTCCGCTGAGCTCCCTTGTTCGCTCCCCATGGAGACAGAACGGCGGCCTGCCTATGTAAACACAGCAGACGGCTGTTCTGTCAGTGATGGACATAGGGATCCCGTGTTCCTTCTATTTAGGAACACAGGTCTCTGTGTTCATCCAATGGTTACAACCCCCACGGGGTTAGAAAGTGTCCCTAGGCACACATTTAACCCTTTGATCACCCCTGGTGTTAACCCTTTTCCTGTCAGTGTCATTATTACAGTAAGAGCACTGATTACTGTAGTAATGTCACTGGTCCCTCCAAAAGTGTCAAAAGTGTCAGCTAAGTGTCTGATCTGTCCGCCGCAATGTCACAGTCCCGCTAAAAATCGCTGATCGCTGCCGTTACTAGTAAAAAATAATTCAATAAATAAAAATGACACAAATCTTTCCCCTAGTTTGTAGGCACGATAATTTTTGTGCAAACCAATCAATATACACTTATTGGGATTTTTTTTAACCAAAAACATGTAGCAGAAAACAAATTGACCTAAATTGATAAAAAAAAATTTGACTTTTCAATTTTTGTTGTTTATTGCGCAAAAATAAAAACCTCAGGTGATCAAATAACACCAAAAGAAAGCTCTATTTGTGGGAAATAAAGGACATTCATTTTTTTTTTAGTACATCTTTGCACGACGCATGCAATTATCAGTTAAAGTAACGCAGTGCCGTATCTAAAAAGAATGGCCTGGTCATTAACCTCCCTGGCGGTATGATTCTGTCAGGAATTCTGTACCAAAAGCGGTACAATTCTTTTCATGGAAATTTGGCGTTATGTATTATAGGCCTACAATTCTTAGTAATTACTGACTTAAACCTGACCAAAACAAGAGTCTAGTAGACATCCCAGATGTGATAAATTTGAAACACAAACGCATGAATTATAATCGAATCAATAATATAATTTTATTATAGAATATATATAATATATATAATAAAATTATTATTGATTAGATTATAATTCATGCGTTATATATATGTGTGTGTGTGTGTATATATATATATATATATATAAAGTTATATTATTGATTAGATTATTGATTAGATTATAATCCATGCGTTATATATATATATATATATACACGCATGAATTATAATCGAATCAATAATATAATTTTATATATATATATATATATATATATATATATATATATATACACACATATATACATATACATATAAACATATATACATATATATATATATATACATATACATATATGTCACAGCAATGAGAGCTCATCGCTGGATCGCCAGGATAAGGTAAGACACTCCGCTGCGCTGTCTGCATAGCTCTGCCCATTCACCCCGAGCGTGACTCGGGGATACCGATAATAGCAGGAAATTCCTACCCCGAGTCACGCTCGGGGATACCGCTAGCGTGGTTAAGGGGGTAAAACCTTCCGGTCCTTAAGTGGTTAAACAGGAGGCCAGTGCTGTTTTTTTTACATAAAACCTAACAAAATGTAAAAATATCAGAATGGTTTTGAAGGATTAGCCAGAGAATTGGCTGATATTCTGATATGTTCTATTGTATGCTTTATCAACCATGTTCTAAAAAAAGGTAATGTCAGTCAGATATAATAAGGATTGGATTGTATATCATTTCCTCTGAAATGCCTCTGGGCTTCCTTAGGTCTAAAATTAATTAGATCATAAGTTATAGGGAAAAGGATGCATCCTCTATGTCAGTCTCAAGTTAGGCTAATTCAGGAATCTAAAAATTCATTCTTAAATTATAATAATTGTTCTGGATTATTAACCACTTTAAGACTAGGCCTTTTTGACATTTGTTGTTAACAAGTAAAAATCTGTATTTTTTTGCTAGGAAATTACTTAGAATATCCAAACATTAAATATATTTTTAGGCAGAGACCCTAGAGATTATAAAATAGCGGTCATTTAAAAATGTTTATGTCACACTGTGAATTAGGAAAAAACAAAACAGTAAAGTTAGCCCAATTTTTTGTATAATGTAAAAGATGATGTTACGCCAAGTAAATAGAAACCTAACATGTCATGCTTTAAAATTGCGCACGCTCGTGAAATGCTAACATATATTACGGTACCTAAAAATCTCCATAGACAACACTTTCAATTTTTTTACAGGTTACCTGTTTAGAGTTACAGAGAAGGTCCTGCGCTAGAATAATTGCTCTCGCTGTAACGATCGCAGTGATACCTCACATGTGTGTTTTGAACACCATTTACATATGCGGGCGCGACTTATGTATGCGTTTGCTTCTGCTCTGCCAATAAAAGTGATCCCATGGCAAATCCGCAGCTGGGATCACTTTTATCTGAAAGCCGGCCGCCTAAGAGAAAAAGCAATAGCTAGCTGCAGCCATAACATGGGTGTTCACACCTATGCAATCCGATTCATGTCCAAACTGACAGTTTGCACTGCGATATGCAAACTGATCTGGGGGTGTTGTTAACGTCGTATTGACTCCCCCAGCGATTTGCATATGGCAGTGTGAACTGCCTGCAAATTGAATGCGATTTGGGAACCCGCAGTGGATTCACAGGTTTCCCACATAGCATATGTGTGAACCGGCACTAAGGTTTGATAGTGCTGCTCTGTTGCCTCTTTGACCTTTTGCAAAAGAGATGATGTACTAAACGAGCAGAGAATGTTCACTTTGAAAGTGAATAAAGGGAAGCTGTGTTCACTTCAATCATGCAAATATATACAAGACAAAATTCTGCCTTTTTTTTTTTTGTCCCTGCATGCCTGGGTATTTAACCCCTTCCGGACTACCCACCATGTATTTGCGTCGCTACTTTGACATTAAATATCGGGGGTTATGTCAGTAGATAGCTGCCATAACCCTGGTGTTTTTTTACACAGCAGATAAAAGTGATCCCAGCGGAGGATTTGCCACGGGATCACTTTTATGGGTGGCGAGAGAGGTGCCCCCCCCTCTCACCACTTCCCGGTCGCTTTCCTTGCTTACTAGAGCCATCGGTAGCGGGGAAAATGATCCAATCCCCTGTGTGGATGGGCAAGAAGTCGAGTGAGGGAAAGATGGCGCCCCCTTGACTCTATGCTCTTGGTGGAACGGAGCGACGTCAAACGTCATTTCCCGCCTCCAGTCTTAGGGGGCCCTTTTTTTTTTTTCTTTAAAAGAAAAAATGACTTTTCATTTTTTTATTGCTTTTAAGTGTAAATGGGAGATCTGAGGTCTTTTGACCCAAGATCTCACAGTAAAGAGGCCCTGTCCTGTTTATTTGTTTTACAATGGATGTTTAAATTCCTTGCGATCAGAAAAGTGATCAAAAACATTTTTTTTAAAGGGACAGTGTAAAAATAAAAAGTAAAATAAATAAGAAAAAAAAAAAAAATGTAAAGCGCCCCGTTTCTCAAAGCTCACGCGCAAAGCAAACGCATATGCAAGTCGTGACCACATATGTAAACAGTGTTTAAACCACACATGTGAAGTATCGCCGCAATCATTAGAGTGAGAGCAATAATTCTAGCCCTGGACCTCCTCTGTAACTCTAAACTGGTAAACTGTAGAAATTTTTAAAGCGTCGCCTATGGAGATTTTTAAGTACTAATGTTTGTCGCCATTCCACGAGCGTGCGCAGTTTTAAAGTATGATATGTTAGGTATCAATTTACTCGGCGTAACATTTTCTTTCACATTATAGAAAAAAATTTACTGTTTTCTTATCTTATTAAAAAATATAAATATATATATAATGTTTGGGGGTTCTAAGTAATTTTCTAGCAAAAATAAAAATTTTAACTTGTAAACAACAAATGTCAGAAATAGGCCTAGCAGACACAGCTTCACGTTGCTAAGTGAGCATTTTTTAACCATTTGCCTACAGTGCACTTTCACCCCCTTCCTGCCCAGACTGATTTTCAGCTTTCAGCGCTCTCACACTTTGAATGATAATTACTCAGTCATGCAACACTGTACCCATAAAAAAATTGTGTCCTTTTTTTCACACAGATAGAGCTTTCTTTTGATGGTATTTAATCACTACTGGGTTTTTTATTTTTTGTGCTATAAATAAAAAAAGACTGAAAATATTGTGAAAAAACGCATTTTTCTTTGTTTCTGTCATAAAATTTAGCAAATGAGTAATTTTTCTTCACAAATTTTGGCCAAAATTTATACTGCTACTTATCTTTGGTAAAAATAACCCAAATAAGTATATATTATTTGGTCTTTGTGAAAGTTATAGAGTCCACAAGTTATGGTGCTAATCATTGAAAATTGATCACACTTGATCACACCTGATGTACTGAAGGCCTATCTCATTTCTTGAGACACTAAAAAGTCAGGAAAGTACAAATACCCCCCAAATGACCCCTTTTTGGAAAGTAGACATTCCAATGTATTTAATAAGGGGCATGGTGAGTTTTTTGAAGTTGTAATTTTTTCCCACAACTCTTTGCAAAATGAAGATTTTTTTTTTTTTACAAATTGACGTATTAACAGGTTATTTCTCTCACACAGCATATGTATACTTGCAACTAAACCCCAAAACACATTCTACTACTCCTCCTGAGTATGGCAATACCACATGTGTGAGACTTTTTCACAGCCTGGCCACATACAGAGGCTTAACATCCAAGTAGCACTGTCCGGCATTCTAGGAGCACAAATTGCACATATAATTTCCTGACAACCTATCGCACTTTTGAAGGCCCTGGAGCAACAGGACAATGGAAACCCCCATAAAATGACCCCATTTTGGAAAGCAAACAGCCCAACGTATAATTTTTGAGGCATAATGAGTCTTTTGAATATGTCATTTTTTTCCACAAGTTTTTGGAAAATGTGGAAAGAAAATGAAAACACATTTTTTTTACACAAAGCTGTCCATTTATGCAATATTTTTAACACATAGCATGTACATAGCAAAAATTGCACCCCAAAATACATTCTGCTATTCCTCCTGAGTATGGCGATACCACATGTGTAACACTTTTACACAGCCTAACCACATACATAGGCCTAACATCCAAGTAGCACTTTTCACAAAGTTGTCCATTTATCCACTTTAAGACTGGGCCTATTTTTGACACTTAGTGTTTACAAGCTAAAATCATTTTTTTTGCTAGAAAACTACTTAGAACCCCCAAACATTATATATATTTTTTTAGCAGAGACCCTAGAGAATAAAATGGAGATCGTTGCAATATCTTTTATCACACCATATTTGCGCAGCAGTCTTCCAAATGCAATCTTTTTGAAAAAAATTCACTTTTTTGAACTAAAAAATAAGAAAACAGTAAATTTAGCCCAATTTTTTTCCATAATGTGAACGATAATGTTACGCCGAGTAATTAGATACCCAACATGTCATGCTTCAAAATTGCGCATGCTCACAGAATGGCGCCAAACATTAGTACTTAAAAATCCCCATAGGCAACATTTTAAAAATTTCTGCAGGTTACCAGCTTAGAGTTACAGAGGAGGTCTAGGGCTCAAATTATTGCTCTCGCTCTAACGATCGCGGAGATACCTCACATGTATGGTTTGAACACCGTTTACATATGTGGGCGGGACTTACGTATGCATTTGCTTCTGCGCGCAAGCTAACGGGGACAGGGCGCTTTAATTTTTTTTTTTCCTATTTATTTTATTTATTATTTTTTTATTTTTACACAGTTTAAAAAAAAATGTTTTGATCATTTTTATTCCTATTACAAGAAATGTAAACATCCCTTGTAATAGAAATAGGCATGACAGGTCCTCTTTATTGTGAGATCTGGGGTCAAAAAGACCTCACACCTCACAACTACACTAAAAATGAAAAAAAATAAATAAATTGTTGAAAAAGGAGAAAAAAAAAAAAAACGGCCCTTTAAACCGGTTGCTAGGCAACGTCTTTTGACGTAGCTCCGGTCCTCCAAGACCATAGATTCGAGTGAGGGCCATCTTGCCCTCACTCGACTTCCTGTCTCTGAGGATCCGGGATCGGATAATTTTCCCCGCTGCCGGCGGGTCCAGTAAGCTGGGAAAACGTCTGGGACGCGGCAGGAGGGGGGGGGCACCTCTTCCCCTGCACCGTAAGGGTAATTCCGCGGCGAATCCGCCACTGGGACCACCCTTATCTGAAAGCCGACCGCCCGCCGTTTAAAAAAATACCGGTATTTAGCTTTTAATGGCCGACGCATATAATCGTTAGGCGGTCGGTAAGTGATTGCATGTATATGGCAAACAGGTGACGATGACTGATGGGGTGACAGGTGACGATGACTGATGGGGTGACAGGTGACGATGACTGATGGGGTGACAGGTGACAATGACTGATGGGGTGACAGGTGACGATGACTGATGGGGTGACAGGTGACGATGATTGATGAGGTGACAGGTGACGATGATTGATGAGGTGACAAGTGACGATGATTGATGGGGTGACAGATGACAATCACTGACGGGTGACAAGTGACGATCACTGATGGGGTGACAAGTGACGATGATTGATAGGGTGACAGATGACGATGACTGATGGGGTGACAGGTGACGGTGATTGATGGGGTGACAGGTGACGGGCGATGGTCACTGATGGGTGACAGGTGACGGGCGATGGTGCACGGCGGTACTGATGGCAGTCTCTGGTGACCGGTGAACTTTAGGCTACGCTCACATGTGAACGTAGCCTTATGGGTGTCAATTTCTGGGCACTGATGAGGTGACTGTTGGGTGACAGGTGCAATGGGGGGGGGGCTGAGGACTGTGTGGGGACCTTTATTTGTGCGCTTTTACATTTGACATGTGTACAGAGCAGTAACTCACTATTTCTAGCTCTGCTCTCCTCACACTGGAAGCTGTATGAGGGGAGAAGAGCTAGTAACAGTGAGTTACTGCTCCTTGTTTACATTTTGTGATCGGCTGTGAATGGATTCACAGCCGATCACTTAGTAAACAGTCACTGTCAGTGACTGTTTACTACTGCCGGTGACAGCTGTGTTCCTACGGAACACAGCGCCACTGACATGACCGCGCTCCGGGCTGCTGTATTGTGATCGGCTGTGTCATTGGAACACAGCCGATCACGTGGGAAACAGCCATGCCCATTGGCTGTTTCCCCCATGCCGGTGACCAGCTGTGTCCCGGGGACACGCCGACACCGGCAGTGCACGGCGGCGCGCACGCGATCGCGCGCCCTCCCTGCATTCCTGGATCACGTCATATGACGTCCACCCAGGATAATGGCCGCACCGTCCCGCCGTCATATGACGGCGGGCGGGCGGCAAGTGGTTAAATAATCTATTCCATAGTTTCCCAGTTCTCATTGTCTTCCAGCTCCTGAAAGCGCATAAGGCTAGGTTGACAGGTGTGGACAGCTTTTCAGAGGGTGGCTAATCAGCAGCTTTCAGGAGCAATTTTGAATACATCTAATGCACCACAACTGTAAACCAAGCATTAGCTTGCGGTTGCAGAACAGCCCAATTGACTTAAATCTATTAACACAAATGTAGCACCCGGATGTCCTGCAGAGCGGACTAGAAGGGAGACACTGGAAAGGATCTGATTGGGCATACAGTGAGTACAGATCTGTGTCATGAGGCCTGTCCTGAGAGGGCCATCCCTTCATCTATTTACACAAGTGTAGCAACCTCATAGGTAGGTGCTAGAGAGAGAGTATAGTTTTGGATCTTTTCTGCTTACCAGAGAGATTGCCAGTTAAACATGTATTGTTCTCTGCCAACCAGAGAACAGGATCTGCTAGTGAGGTCTGCCAATGGTGCTCAGGTGCAGCTCAGTTTGTCTGAAGTGTTTGACACTGGTCCAATAGGGAGGCATAATTGACAGTGGGAGGAAACCTGACAAATGAGTGCACAGGTGTTTAGTACAGCCCTGGTGTTTGGCAGAGGAATGTGCCTTGGTGTATGCTGGGATACTGTATACTGTAAATGCCAAGGGCACATGTGCTTGGGGTCCTGGAGGGAGGGTCGACTGCCCCTCCTCTGTAGAAGTTGCCATGTGGCCTCAGGTGGTTGACCTGAGTGCCTGAAAATTAGGAGCAGAACCCGGATGTTCTGCAGACCTGACTAGAAGGGAGACGCTGGAAAGGATCTGATTCTGCATACAGTGAGTACAGATCTGTGTCATAGGGCCTGTCCTTTGATGGCCATCCCTTCAGCTGGAAGAGTCAGTGGACGGGTGTCAGTCAAGGGAATGCTAGAGAGTGTCCTGAAGATAATGTAGTTGCATCAAGTCTGCCGCTGGAGAGAGCAAGAAGAATTAACCCCTTCCATACAGGTGGCAGTATGGTTAAAGCAAAGTGACTACTTCCACAAGTAACCCGGTGAGCAGGACTGGCCCAAGACATTGTGCTGCCTGGGTCCGAGAATGAAATGCTGCCCCCACCCCCCCCCAAAAAAAAAATTCACGCCCTCCAAGAGGCCCCTACATTCTTTAGGACTATGAAAGCAGTCAGAGGAGTGTGAGTGTACACGGAGTGACAGCAAGAGCAGGACAGAGCAGTAGACACTGGGCAGATGAACGCACTGGGCTTTCTACTGTCTATAGTGCCACAGTGCCCTGCAGGGCTGCGAGCATGGTACAGGAGAATGCAGTGCTGCTGGCATGGTACAGGAGAATGCAGTGCTGCGGACATGGTACAGGAGAATGTAGGGCTGCGGGCATGGTACAGGAGAGTGCAGTGCTGCGGACATGGTACAGGAGAATGCAGGGCTGCGGACATGGTACAGGAGAATGTAGGGCTGCGGGCATGGTACAGGAGAAGCAGTGCTGCAGGCATAATACAGAAGAATGCATGGCTGTAGGCATGGTACAGTAGAAAACAGGGCTGTGGGCATGGTACAGGAGAATGCAGGGCTGCAGGCATGGTACAGGAGGATGCAGGGCTGCGGACATGGTACAGGAGAATGCAAGGCTGCAGACATGGTACAGGAGAATGCAGGGATGCGGACATGGTACAGGAGAATGCGGGGCTGCGGACATGGTACAGGAGAATGTGGGGCTGTGGGCATGGTACAGAAGAATGCGGGGCCGTGGGCATGGAACAGGAGAATGCAGGGCTGCGGGCATGGTACAGAAGAATGCGGGGCCATGGGCATGGTACAGGAGAATGTGGGGCTGCGGGCATGGTACAGGAGAATGCAGGGCTGCGGGCATGGTACAGGAGAATGCGGGGCTGCGGGCATGGTGCATGAGAATGCGGGGCTGTAGGCATGGTGCAGGAGAATGATGGGCTGTGGGCATGGTACAGGAGAATGCAGGGTGCGGGAATGGTGCATGAGAATGCAGGGCTGTGGACATGGTGCAGGAGAATGCGGGGCTGCGGGCATGGTGCAAGAGAATGCAGGGCTGCGGGCATGGTACAGGAGAATGCAGGGTGTGGGCATGGTGCATAAGAATGCAGGGCTGTGGGCATGGTGCAGGAGAATGCGGGGCTGTGGGCATGGTGCAAGAGAATGCAGTGCTGCGGGCATGGTAGGGGAGTCTGCGGGCATACTACAGGGGATGCAGTGCTGTGGGCATGTACCATGCCCGCAGCACTGCATCTTCTGTAGTATGCCTGCAGCCCCGCATAATGGCAGGTAGTGTGGCTGTGTGTGGAGCAGTCTCACTTACCTGTTCCTAAAGGGCGCCTTAGGGGTTAAAAATGGCGCCGCCCGGCGCAAAAAAAAAAGGTCCTCGGGCGGCCGGCCAGCCGGTCTGATATGCACACTGCGCATGCGCCGCCGCCGCTCGGAAAAAGTCCATACATGTTTGGCTATTCCCGTGAATAGCCGAACGTTTGAGGGCTTTTCCAGCGGCGGCGGCGGCGCATGCGCAGTGTGCATGTCAGGCCGGCTGCATACCTTTTTTTTTTTTTAGCAAAAGCCGAAGAAGAGGAGAGGCGGCCAGGGGCTGCCCCTCTCTAAGTGCCGCCTGGGTCCCATGGTCCCACCACCCATGGTAGGGCCGGCCCTGCCGGTAATTATACCCCAAAATACATTCTGCTGCTTCTCCTGAGTACAGGGATACCACATGTGTGAGACTTTTTGGGAGCCTAGCTGTGTACAGGACCCCGAAAACCAATCCCCACCTTCAGAATTTCAAAGGGCGTACATTTTTCATTGCATTTTCTCACTACCTATCACGGTTTAGGAGACCCTGAAATTTCAAGATAGCACAAACCCCCCCCCCCCCCCGAATGACCCCATTTTGCAAAGTAGACACTCCAAGATATTTGCTGAGAGGCATTATGAGTCCATGGAATATTTTATATTTTGCCACAAGTTCCGGGAAAATTATTATTATTTGTTTTTTTACACAAAGTTGTCAGTAAATTATATATTGCTCACACATGCCATGGGTATATGTGAAATGACACCACAAAATACATTCTGCTGCTTCTCCTGAGTATGGGGATACCCCATGTGTGAGACTTTTTTGCAGTCTAGCCGAGTACTGGACCCCGAAACCCAATCACCACCTTCAGGCCTTTCAAGGGCGTAAATTGTTGATTTCACTCATCACTACCTATCACAGTTTCGGAGGACATGAAATGCCAGACAGCACAACCCCCCCCCCCCCCCCCCAAATGACCCATTTTTGCATCGTAGACACCCTAAGCTATTTGCAGAGAGGCATGTTGAGTGTTTTGCAGATCTCACTTTTTGTCACAAAGTTTTGGAAATTGAAAAAAAGAGGAAAAAAATGCATTTTCCTTTTTTTTCTTCATTTTCCAAAATAAATGAGAGCTGCATAATACTCACCATGCATCTCAGCAAATAGCATGGAGTCTCTACTTTGCAAAATGGGGTCATTTGGGGGGGGGGGGGGTCGCTATCTTGGCATTTCATGGCCTTCAAAACTGTGATAGGTAGTAAGGAGTGAAATCAACAATTTACGCCCTTGAAAGGCCTGAAGGTGGTGATTGGATTTCGGGGTCCAGTACTCGGATAGACTGCAAAAAAGTCTCACACATGTGGTATCCCTGTACTCAGGAGAAGCAGCAGAATGTATTTAAGGGTGTCGTTTCACATATACTCATGGCATGCGTGAGCAATATATCATTTACTGACAATTTTGTGTAAAAAAAAAAAAAGATTGTCACCTTCCCGAAACTTAGGGCAAAATATAAAATACTCCATGGACTCAATATGCCTCCCAGCTAATAGCTTTGGGTGTCTATTTTTCAAAAAGGGATCATTTGGGGGGTGTTTGAACTGTCCTGGCATTTTATGCTCAATCTTAGTCACACATCACCCACTCTTCTAACCACTTGAAAACCAAGCCTTTTCTGTGACGTTTTAGTTACAAGAAAAAATATTGTTTTTTACTAGAAAATTACTTTGAACCCCCAAACATTATATATTTTTTTAAAGCAGAGGCCCCACAGAACAAAATGGTGGATGTTGCAAATTATTTTGTCACATGGTATTTGCGCACAGATTTTCCGAACGCAATTTCTGCAAAAAATATATATATTTTTTAAATTTAATGCACAAATACACTATATAATTCCAAATTGTTTGGTAAAATTTGAAAGATGATCTTATGCTGAGTACACAGATACCAAACATGACATGCTTTAAAAATTGTGCACGCCTGTGCAGCGGCAACAAACTACGTAAATGTTTTTAAAGCCTTTAAAAGTCTTTACAGGTTACCACTTTAAACTTACAGAGGAGGTCTACTGCAAGAATTACTGCCCTCGACCTGTCGTTTGCGGCAATACCTCACATGCATGCTGCAATTGCTGTTTACATATGACACTAGACCAACACTTGCGTGTGCCTTTGCGCGCAAGCACAGGGGGACAGGGGGGGCTTGATTTTTTTGTTTGCTTTTTTATGTTATTTTGACACCTTTCCTTTCATCTTTTTTTTTTTTTAATAATTTTTATTGTTATCAGAGTGAATTTAAATATCCCCTTTGATAGCATTCTGTAGTGACAGGTACTCTTTTTAAAAAAAATTGGGGTCTTTTAGACTCTATATCTCTCCTCTGACCTTAACGCATCTGACCACACCAAAATTGGTGTGAAAAAATGCTTTCCCAATTTCCCAATAGCCCTGTTTATTTCCGATGAAACAGAAGTCATGAAATGCTCGTAGCTTCCGGTATCTTAGGCCATAGATATGATTGGAGCCATTCTCATCTCCAATCAGCTCTATGGTTAGATAATTGAACCACCGGCTGCACTCTCTGGTTAACCGGTGGGACAGGAGAGCCTGAGAAAAATCACGGATGGCGGCGGATGGCGGCGGGAGGGGGGGGGGAGTCCCCTCCCACTGCTTGTAAAAGCAGTCTAGCGGTCAATTATATAATATTTTTTTGAACTGCAACTTTCCAGGTTAGGGTCTCTCAAAATGTCGATAGCCATCGAACATCTTTAGAGACCCTGTGTTAGTGTGCCCTAAACTGTGTAGTGCTGTACCCTACACTAATACTCCACTAGTGTGTGGTAGCGCTTGAAACATTCCCTGATGCAGAGACCAGATTGGTCAGGACAGAAGGGACAATAATAGCGGGTGTCACGCCTAAATCCACGCCTGCTACAGACACGACATCTTCTTTGGGGTGTCTTTGGGTTGGTGTACTCGGGAGGACATGTGAAAAATGCCTCTCATGCAGCCGGCTCACTGCATCTGGTAGGGGAAGTTGGGCAGGAGCGCCTCTTGGCTACAGGTAGCCTCCAATGATCTCTTCCTGGAATTCTAAGAAGGATCCAGCTCGTCCTGACGCTTTGTATAGCACAAAGGCATTCAGCATAGCCAATTGGAATATATAAACAGACACTTTTTTGTACCAGCCTCTGGTTTTACAGGCAACTAAGTATGGTGCTAAAAGCTGGTAGTTAAGGTCCACCCCTCCCATATTAAGGTTATAGTCATGGACACAGAGGAGTTTCTCCATAACACCAGTTGCCGTTGTATTTTAGACCGTCGTGTCTGCGTGAAGGGAGGACAGAACGAAAACATTCCGTGTATCCCTTCACTTCACTGCAAGCAATTTGTCCGTTTTTAAGCAGGCTCTCTCCCCCCGACTAAGATGGGAATTTACAACCTGTTGGGGGAAGCCCCAGCGATTAGGTCGCACGGTGCCACATGCGCCAATTTGAAATTCAAGCAGGTGACTAAAAAGTGGCACGCTTGAATAAAAATTGTCCACGTACAAATGGTACCCCTTTCCGAAAAAGGGTGACACCAAGTCCCAAACCATCTTGCCGCTGCTCCCTATGTAGTCTGTGCAGTTGGGAGGCTCCACAGTGCTATCTTTTCCCTCGTAAACCCAGAAACTAACTGTATAGCCTGTGGCCCTGTCACACAGCTTATACATTTTGACCCCGTATCTGGCACGCTTGCTGGGGAGATACTGTTTCATAGCAGGGCGGCCAGTAAACTTAATCAGGGACTCATCAACGCAGACAACTAGTGTGGGGGTAAACAAGGCTGCAAACCGCTGATTGAAGTGGCTTACGAGGGGCCGAATTATGTGGAGCCAGTCATATTCAGAGTCTCCCTGAGGACGACAGATTTCATTGTCATTGAAGTGCATAAACCGCAAAATTTGCTTGTATCTCGCCCTGGACATGGAAGCAGAGAACACGCGCATATGGTGAATTGGGTTAGTGAACCAATATAACCGCAACTCGCTCTTTTTGGTTGTGCCCATGTTGAAGGAAAGGCCCAGAAAGGTTTTAAACTCGGAAACCGTTATAGGTTTCCAGCCGAATTGTCTGGCAAGGGGCGAATTTGGGTTGGCGGTGATTAATTGACCAGCATATAAATTGCTATGGTCTACAATAGATCTGAAAAGATCTTCCATGAAAAACAGCTCAAAAAAATTCAGAGGAGTAATATTGGCTGTTTCCACATGGATTCCAGGTTGGGCAGTGAATGGGGGAAGTACAGGCACTGTAGTATCAGTGGGCTGCCAATTAGGATATGCCAGCGCATCAGGGAGGGCACTATGGGCTCTACGGGCCTGTCTTCGAATACGCGGTGGCTGTGGGCCACTACTTGTGCTAGCCACCGCACCAGCTTCAACTGCACTTACGGGACTCGCCACATCACCAAGTGATACTGCAGTGCTGGTTGTTCTAGGTCCAGGGTGTACTAGGCCGCTGGTGCTTGCCAGATCACCAGAAGGCTGAGCGGCACTAGTACTGACACTCTGCTCCATACGAGCACCCTGCGATCTCTGCACCTCAGCAACTCCAGAATGGGGTCGGGTATGCCTGGTTCTAACAGGGACCCATCCATCGTCAGAGCTGTCTGTCAGGGAGCCACTGCTCTCTTCAGGTTCGCATACTGACCCTGATACTGCCAGTGAGGCTTCCCAATCGTTCTCATCTGGCATGGTCAGTATACTGTAGGCCTCTGCACTACTGTACCACCGTTTGGTCATTTTAGCAACTAAATTTACAGGTACAGTAGTGTGACTCACAGGTAAAAAAGCACCTGGTTGTCAAGGACTATTTCAACCGCTACCAAAAAAAACTGCTAATGCTAGAAGGGATCAAGCCTGACTTTGCTAACACAGCGGTTTTGTGTGTTGTGTTTTTTGGAAGTGACAGCAATCTATTGATTACTGCACTTGCCTGGGTGAGGTGGGGTGGGCTGGGCGGAGGGGCTAAACACAGGTGCTGGCAGGAATCAGTGCTGATCGTGCAAACACACGCGTTTTCGGAGCCCTAAACTATTGGGGACGCTAGTATAGTTCTGATCAGATCAGATATTGATCTGTTCAAACACTATACTAGGAATGTGTATGTGTGTGTATGTATGTGTATGTGGTAATCAAGGGGTTAATTAATATTTCTAACTATGCGCCGGGGATCTGTGCTGTCCTAGATTGACGCTAACACTAACTAATGTCACCTGTGACACTAATAATAGTGATCAGAAAAAAAAATGTACACTATAAAAGTGAAACTGTGACAGGGCAATGAAGGGGTTAACTGGGGGTGATCAGGGGGGATCAGGGGGTTTATCTTTTTTGGGGGGGTGGCGGGGACCCTAAACCTTCTTGGGACAGAAATTTACAGCAGCGGCTGAGTGCCGCAATAAATGTACGGTGGGTGGGGCTGAAGTGGTTAAGATGAACTAGAAATAACTACACAACTCCGTTATTTGACACTATTATGTAATCTCAGGAGTTGGGTGACAATGTGTAATGCAGCT
Organism: Pelophylax lessonae; assembly: GCF_965119305.1. Lineage (NCBI taxonomy): Eukaryota > Metazoa > Chordata > Amphibia > Anura > Ranidae > Pelophylax > Pelophylax lessonae. The sequence continues at coordinate 336,352,576 of NC_138768.1, forward strand.
AAGCAGCAGCTATAAGTCTCTAACCTGGCTAATAATTTAAAATGGAATATTCAGGTTCTTGCAAAATCCCATGTGTAACTGTTTCTCTGTATGTTAGCCGTAAATTATTTTTAGGAGGACTTATGGGTATATTCAGTATTGCCTAGGGCCATCAAAGCACTAATACTGATAGGTGAAGGAATCTCATTTCCAGGGAGAAAAACAACATCTATGGGATGTTTGCAGTATTTAAAGATGAATTAATGGTTCAAAATGTTATCAGTGCAGTTCAATGACCATTGTCACCGTTTAGAGGAAAGCTAAGCAACTGTTTTTCTAGTGGAAATGTAAAGAGATTAACCTGCTGAAAAATACTTTGAGTACAAGCTTACTCTTATCTAAGTTACAGCTGTACAGAATATGCTGGTACATCACTATTAATAATAAACTAGTTAAATATAATGACTTTTAGGCCTGACATTATTATTTTGCTTATAAACCAATATTTAAAACGATGAGTGCTGTAAATATGTCACTGTAAAAGATGTTTTGCTGCTCTCTAGTGGTCATTTGGTAAAATTACACAGATGAAAGTTAGCTTAAACCATAGACATACCCAAACAGCTTATCTTATTGAATGGCAAAGCAAAAAATCCACTCACTCACTGATTTAAAGGTGTTGCATTCTTCAAGTCAACCTGTATTCAAAGCCTGTTAAACTGTAACCCCACTTTTGCTGAGAAAAACAATCCTCTGGATGTACATTGCAAATATTGTAACAAACTCTGTTGAGGATTTTGACCTGTTTCTGTTCTTAAAGTGATTGTAAAGTTATTTTTTTTTTCCAATTAAAATAACAAACATGTTATACTTACCTCCTCTGTGCAGTGGTTTTGCACAGGGCAGCCTGGATCCTTCTCTCCTCGGGTCCCTGGCTGGAGCTCCTAGCCCCTCCCTCCTGTTGAGTGCCCCCACAGCAAGCAGCTTGCTATGGGGGCACCCAAGCCGAGCTGCAGCTCTGTGTATCCATTCAGACAAGGAGCTGCCACTTGGCCCCACCCACTCTCTCTCTCCTGATTGACTAACTGAGTTTGATTGTATAGGAAATGGTTTGACAGCACTCCAGTGTCTGCGGATAAAAAGTCTTTATTTCTCCAAAAACATCACAGCACAATGAACAGATGCCTCAAACAGCAGACAAGTTTCACGAATCAGTCAAATATGGATAACCGCGCTAGCAATGTAAGATACTAAAAAGCAGTAGCTTGAAGTGAGACAACACCAAACACAAATAGTAAATAAAAATAAGCTGCGCTAGTGAGAGCTGATGGGTATGCACAATACACCAATCACAATAATAATAGAATAAATATGAAAATTCACCCAAAAATAACAATAATGAATAAGCATCAAATGCCAGGTGGGCAGCAAAAATGATGAATAAGTGTATATCTAGTATCCACTAAATTACAAACAGAGATAGGTAGATGAATGCATATATATATATATAAAACATTAGATGTCCAATGAAAAGCAAATAAATGCATTGATTGTGACCGTAGATCAACAACCACATGAATAATAAATCAAATAGAATTAGTCCATAATAAACTTAGTAGAGTCCCAAAAATAGATTCCAGAATCAAGGTAATGAGTGAAGTGAATGGAAATGATCCTGTAGTACTAATCACCAGGGTGCTCCCACACAAGTGACATGCATGTCTCCTTACCAGATTCTGGTATAAATGAGCCTCTAAGTAGTAGTTCCTCACAGCGCCACTCTGAAGAGATCCCAACTCCAGCAAACCCCCAGGTTATGGCCAGAAGTGAAAAGTAATGCAGGTAATGTCCACAAGATGGAGCTCAGTACACCATAAAAAAAGAAGTGGACTAGATAGTGTGATAACTTACAGCATTTATTATATTAAATATAAAATAACACTCACATGATAAAGGTAAAAACTCGCATGTTCAAGAAGCCGGCCGGCTCTCGTGTAACCCGTCCTCCGGGCAGCACAGTGACGTCAGCACGGCGTACCCTGTGAATTGCAATGAATAAGCGAACCTGATTCGTGAAACGCGCCTGCTGTTTGAGGCATCTGTTCATTGTGCTGTGATGTTTTTGGAGAAATAAAGACTTTTTATCCGCTGACACTGGAGTGCTGTCAAACCATCTCCTATACAATTACTACTTCCATGATCCACCAACTAGACGTGCACCCAGCACATATTGGGTACTTATCTCTCACCTGGAGCGGCATCAACCCCTCTGTAACTGAGTTTGATTGACAGCAATGGGAGCCAATGGCACTGCTGTTGTGTCTCAGCCAATCAGGAGGGAGAGTCCTGGGTGGCTGAGGCACTCGTGGACATCGCTGGATAGAGCAGGGGCTCAGGTAAGTATTAGGGGGGATGAAGGGGGCTGCTGCACACAGAAGGCTTTTTATCTTAATGCATAGAATGCAATAGGATAGAAAACCTTCTGACTTTACAACCCCTTTACGAAAAAGCTGGATGTTCAACTATGTCCTTGGAAGTCCGGTTCCTGAATGGAGTGTCTATGTTTAATGTAATCAGTTAATGCACTTGCAGTATTCTAATGAGGGAAGTTGCAGTGTCTGCATCCCTTTAAAAGTAAATAATCCTTTGTTAGTAACTCATTAAAAAATATAATTGCTATTGCAGGGGGTGCCTAAAATCTGACTTGTATCTTAGTGCAGACTTCTGAAAAGAGACAATCAAACAAGCAGGAATGGCATTTCTGGATAAGCTCTGTAAACCAACTGTATATAGAAGACCTCCAGGTAGCCAAATTGCATTGAATTATACAGAACATTACAGCTCTGCAGATAGAAAAGGAAAGGTCATTTTTAATAACCGCGTGGCCAAGGTTTCCCTTTGAGGGTCATCCTTCTCCTTATGTACTCCCTAACAGGGCTGCTGTAAGAAAGCATGGGGCCCCATACAGACAACCTGATATGGGCCCACATACAGCCCATGCTTCAGTTAGAAATGATTACAGTGAGTGATTGGTACTGATCACTCATTAAGTTCATTCAGGATAGGAAGGGGCTGGTAAATATGACATATTTATCAGACCATTCCCCTCACTCTCAATCTTGAAGGGTCCTATTGTGTGCTTGCAGCTACCAGCAGGAAGAAGGGGAGGGAAGCCGGCAGCACTGCAGGGGTAGGTACCTGGGCAGCAGGGGGAAACATATAGTGCACAGTGAGGATAATTGGTGTGATGGGTGGGCAATTACAGTACTGGAACCAGTCCTTTTTCTGGCTCTCTCAGTCTCTCTGCAGCAGCTGAAATCCAATGGGAGGGAGAAGAAGTCAGCGTTTAGCTGTTGCAGAGAGCCATACAGGGGATTGGTTCCAGTAATTGCCCCCCTGCCGTACCAATCACCTTCCCTGCCTCCTTACAGCACAAAATAAGTGTTAAATGTATCAAGCTAACCGAGGTATGTGTCATACATTTTAAAGGTTTCATGCTAACCTGATTCTGCTCTCTTTATCCAGACAATTATTCTTTTCTTTGAATAAAGCATTATAATTATCAGTAAGCATTGTGTTTTTCCTGTAAAGTGATAAATTCAGTTTCTTAAGTTTTCATATGTTATGTCGTATAAATTGGAGACATACGGCCAACAATCAATACATTTTCACAGCTGGTCATGTTTTGTTTTGTTTGGCTAACTGTTCTTGTTTGGCCCTAAATAAGAACTATATCGATTTTACTGTATACTTTTAAGACTGGTGACAATGTTTTTCCATGATTTAGCTAACAAACTCACTGTCTATCACTTTACAAAGTTCCCTATAAAGTAGGGTGACCAGACGTCCCGGACCAAGACTGTCCCCAGTTTTGTTCCCACTTTGCAGGGCCACTCCTGAACGGGTGCACCACGAGCTGGGGTAGCAGAAAGATGCCCAGGGCCGGCCCTACCATGGGTCCCGCTGGGCCTATTAGGCTGCTCGAAGGGGAGGGAGGGCCAGCACCACCAGATTAGATAGAGCAGGGATCTTGCGCTTACACAGCAGTCACTGTCATACGAAGTTCCGCCTCCTGGACCAGCTCCTATGATAGACAGCACACTGGGTAAATGAGAGATCCCTGCACTGGTGAGGCTGCATTGATGGGGCACTGATCATGCTGCATTGATGGGGCACTGGTGAGGCTGCATTGATGGGGCACTGGTCATGCTGTATTGATGGGACACTGGTGATGCTGTATTGATGGGGCACTGGTGAGGCTGCATTGATGGGGCACTGGTAAAGGCTGCATTGATAGGGCACTAATCCGCTGCATTGATGCGGCACTGGTGAGGCTGCATTGATGGGTCACTGGCAAAGCTGCATTGATGGGGCAATGATCATGCTGCACTGATGGGGCACTGGGGAGGCTGCATTGATGGGGCACTGGTGAGGTTGCATTGATGGGGCACTGGTGAGGCTTCATTTATGGGCACTGGTGAGGCTGCATTGATGGGCACTGGTGAGGCTGCATTGATGGGGCACTAGTGAGGCTGCATTGATGGGCACTAATCATGCTGCATTGATGGGGCACTGGTGAGGCTGCATTGATGGGCACTGGTGAGGCTGCATTGATAGGGCCCTGGTGAGGCTACATTGATGGGGCACTGGTGAGGCTACATTGATAGTAACTGGTGAGGCTGCATTGATAGGGCACTAATCTGCTGCATTGATGGGGCACTAGTGAGGCTGCATTGATGGGTCACTTGTGAGCCTCCATTCATAGGGCACTAATCCGCTGCATTGATGGGGCACTGGTGAGGCTGCATTGATGGGTCACTTGTGAGGCTGCAATAATGGGGCTATGGCAAAGCTGCATTGATGGGGCACTGATCACATTGCACTGATGGGGCACTGGTGAGGCTGCATTGGTGGGGCACTGGTGAGGCTGTAGTGATGGGGCAGTGATCATGCTGCATTGATGGGGAATTGGTAAGGCTGCATTGATGATGGGGCATTGGTAAGGCTGCATTGATGATGCACTAGTGAGGCTGCATTGATGGACACTAATCATGCTGCATTGATGGGGCACTGGTGAGGCTGCATTGATGGGCACTGGTGAGGCTGCATTAATGCGGCACTGGTGAGGCTGCATTGAGGGGGCCCTTGTGATGCTGCATTGATGGGGCACTGGTGAGGCTGCATTGATGGGGCACTGGTGAGGCTGCATTGATGGGAACTGGTGAGGCTGCATTGATCGGGGACTGGTGGGGCTACATTGATGGGGCACTGGTGAGTCTGCATTGATGGGGCACTAATGAGGCTGTATTTATGGGGTCTTGGTGAGTTTGCAGTGATGGGAACTGGTAAAGCTGGATTGATTGGGACTGGTGAGGCTGCACTGATGGGCACTGGTGAGGCTGCACTGATGGGCACTAATGAGGCTGCATTGATGGACACTGGCGAGACTGAGCTGATGGTCACTGATCAGTCTGCATTGATGGGCACTGGTGAGGCTGCATTCATGGGCACTGTTGAGGCTGTATTGATGGGCACTGATGAGGCGGCACTGATGGGCACCAATGAGGCTGCATTGATGGGCACTGATGAGGATGAGCCAATGGGCATCTGTGAGGCTGCATTGATGGGCACTGATCAGGCTGCATTGATGGGTACTGGTGAGGCTGTGTTGATGGGCACTGATGCCGGCTGACTAGAGGAGCTGGCGGGTGTTTATATATTTTCTTTTTAATTTCATTTATTTAAATATGCACTTGTGGATGCAAACAATTTCTCATTTACCCTTATTGGGTTCATTTATTATCCATTTGGTATTGAGGCACTTTTTCTAGTGTGTTGGATAGGTTGCGGAGGGTTTGTTTTTCATCTGTATTTGTTTAGCAGCACAGCACTTTTTCTTCCTCTCCTGTACATACTACCCACGGCCATACACTCCATACCCCTCTCCCTTCACAAACTACCCACCTCCATACAGGCCACACCACTTTCCTGCACATACTACCGGCCAGTATACACTCCACACCCCACTCCTGTACATACTACCCACTGCCATACCCTCCGCACTCCTTAAATACTTCATAAAGTTTTTTTCTCTATCTTATCTTCTTAACACTTGGTAGTCATAGCCCAAAAATTATCTTTTTTATCTCATGGACGAAATGTGAGAAAAAACGTATATATCTTACAATCATTGCATAATCAAATACCACATACACTGCATATATAATTTGAGGGAAATATGCTTATGAAATAGTTTACCGTTTGCCAAAAAAAAAAAACATGTACCCAGATTTCATTTTAAAAATCTGGTCACCTTACTATATAAAGCCTTGCAAGTCACTAGACTTCACCTGAATGAAAATTAGCACCTTAAAATACATTGCTCAAAAAAAATAAAGGAACACTTTTTAATCAGAGTATAGCATCAAGTCATTTAAATTCCTGAGATATTGATTTGGTCAGTTATGTATCAGAAGGGGTTTGGTAATCAGTTTCAGTTGTTTTGGTGTTAATGAAATTAAAAAAACGGGTGCACTAGATGGGCAACAACGAGAGAACCTCCAAAACAGGAATGGATTTACAGGTGGAGGCAAATTACATTTTTTTTCCCTGCTCATCTTTTTTGACTATTTTTCACTATTTTTGCATTTGAATAGAGTCAGTGTCACTCCTGGAAGCACGCGGCGATACCTGGACACTATAGAGGTTGCACAAGCAGTCCAACTCCTCTAGGATGGCACATAAATACTAGCCATTGCCAAAAGGTTTGCTGTGTCTCCCAGCAGAGTCTCAAGAGCATGGAGGAGATTCCAGGAGACAGGCAGTTACTCTAGGAGAGCTGGACTGGACTGTAGAAGGTCTTTATCCCATCAGCAGGAGCAGTATCTGCTCCTCTGTACAAGGAGGTACAGGATGAGAACTGCCAGAGCCCTACAAAATGACCTCCAGCAGGCCACTGGTGTGAATGTCTCTGACCAAACAATCAGAAACAGACTTCATGAGCGTGACCTGAGGGCCCGACATCCTCTAATGGGCCCTGTGCTCGCTGTCCGACACATAGAGCCTTATTGGCATTTGCCATTCAACACCAGAATTGGCAGGTCCACCACTGGCGCCCTGTGCTTTTCACAAATGAGAGCAGGTTCTACCTGAGCAGATGGTACAGGCGTGAAAGGGTCTTGAGAAGCCGTGGAGAATGTTATGCTGCATGTAATATCATTCACCATGACCATTTTGGTGGTGGGTCAATGATAGTCTGGGGAGGCATATCCATGGAGGGACACACAGACCTCTACAGGCTAGACAATGGCACCCTGACTAACATTTGGTATCGGGATCAAATCCTTGGACCTATTGTCAGATCCTATGCTGGAGCAGTGGGTCCTGGGTTCCTCCTGGTGCATGACAATAACCGGCCTCATGTGGCAAGAGTATGCAGCCAGTTCCTGGAGGAGGAAGGAATTAATACCATTGAATGGCCCCCACGCTCGCCTGACCTAAATCCAATAAAACACATCTGGGACATTATGTTTCGGTCCATCCGATGCCGCCAGGTTGCACCATAGTCTGTTCAGGAGCTTAGTGATGCCCTGGTCCAGATTTGCTAGAAAATACCCCAGGACATCACCTGTCATTAGGAGCACGCCCCGATGAAATCAGGAATGCATACAAGGATGTGGAGGCCATACAAACTACTGAGTACCATTTTGAGTTGCTGTCATAAAATTTCAGCAAAATGAACTAACCTGCTTCATCATTTTTTCACTTTGATTTTTGGAGTGTCTTTGAATTCAGCCCTCTGTAGGTTGATCATTTTAATTTCAATCAAACGATGGGGCATCCTTTTGTTCCTGACACATTACCCAGTCCATATCAGTATACATATCCAGCGTGATATTTTTTCCCATCGAGCTCTGATGTGTTTTCAAAGTGTTCCTTTAATTTTTTGGAGCAGTGTAAAATATACAGGCCTGGTTTTAACAACCACACTGCCTCTACAGCAGTAACTGGCTACTGGTTCAAAAAGAGTGGGCAACAGATTTAAGCTGGCCAATGGCCATACATAGTTAGATGTTCTTTGTTTAGACTGTGGGCTATACAGTTCTGTAAGTGAACGTTCAGCCGTAGCTATTTTATTCTGACAGCCGACACCAGCTGCTGTCAGAATAATTGGTACAGGTACATCTACGACATCCTAATTTTTTGGACAGGGACCACCGAAGAAATTGGGATATTTATAAAAGAGCAGACAGTGAATCCATACAACCTGAAGTTTACTACTAGTGAATGGCATCATGAGAGGGTGACTTTCCTAGACTTGTATAGAAAATCTACAGCCACCAATAGCCTTTTACATGCAGATAGGTTCACCCACGACCTTTGATCCGTGGTGTTTCAATGGGCCAATATCTCAGGGCTCAGAGAAATTGTTCGGACCCTGTTGATTTTGATCTGGAGGCCAAGGAACTACGAAATAGATTTCGCAGTAGAGGATTTATAGATAGAGGGCTAAATATGACCCATAGATGGGCCAAAGAGAGTGACAGGAACAGACTTTTATTCAGATTGCAAGGAAAGAAAAAGGAGAAGGAGGAGGAAGTGTGACTGTGTATGAACTAGCAAGTTAAATAAATACAGTGCCTTGCGAAAGTATTCGGCCCCCTTGAACTTTGCAAACTTTTGCCATATTTCAGGCTTCAAACATAAAGACTGTAATTTTTTGTGAAGAATCAACAACAAGTGGGACACAATCATGAAGTGGAATGAAATTTATTGGATATTTCAAACTTTTTTAACAAATAAAAAACTGAAAAAAAGGGCGTGCAAAATTATTCAGCCCCCTTAAGTTAATACTTTGTAGCGACAACTTTTGCTGTGATTACAGCTGTAAGTCGCTTGGGGTATGTCTCTATCAGTTTTGCACATCAAGAGACTGAAATTTTAGCCTGTTCCTCCTTGCAAAACAGCTCGAGCTCAGTAAGGTTGGATGGAGAGCGTTTGTGAACAGCAGTTTTCAGTTCTTTCCACAGATTCTTGATTGGATTCAGGTCTGGACTTTGACTTGGCCATTCTAACACCTGGATATGTTTATTTGTGAACCATTCCATTGTAGATTTTGCTTTATGTTTTGGATCATTGTCTTATTGGAAGACAAATTTCCGTCCCAGTCTCAGGTCTTTTCCAGACTCCATCAGGTTTTCTTCCAGAATGGTCCTGTATTTGGCTCCATCCATCTTCCCATCAATTTTAACCATCTTCCCTGTCCCTGCTGAAGAAAAGCAGGCCCAAACCATGATGCTGCCACCACCATGCTTGACAGTGGGGATGGTGTGTTCAGGGTGATAAGCTGTGTTGCTTTTACGCCAAACATAACGTTTTGCATTGTTGCCAAAAAGTTCGATTTTTGGTTTCATCTGACCAGAGCACCTTCTTCCACATGTTTGGTGTGTCTCCCAGGTGGCTTGTGGCAAACTTTAAACTACACTTTTTATGGATATCTTTAAGAAATGGCTTTCTTCTTGCCACTCTTCCATAAAGGCCAGATTTGTGCAGTATACGACTGATTGTTGTCCTATGGACAGAGTCTCCCACCTCAGCTGTAGATCTCTGCAGTTCATCCAGAGTGATCATGGGCCTCTTGGCTGCATCTTTGATCAGTCTTCTCCTTGTATGAGCTGAAAGTTTAGAGGGGTGGCCAGGTCTTCGTAGATTTGCAGTGGTCTGATACTCCTTCCATTTCAATATTATCGCTTGTACAGTGCTCCTTGGGATGTTTAAAGCTTGGGAAATCTTTTTGTATCCAAATCTGGCTTTAAACTTCTCCACAACAGTATCTCGGACGTGCCTGGTGTGGTCCTTGTTCTTCATGATGCTCTCTGCGCTTTAAACGGACCTCTGAGACTATCACAGTGCAGGTGCATTTATACGGAGACTTGATTACACACAGGTGGATTCTATTTATCATCATTAGTCATTTAGATCAACATTGGATCATTCAGAGATCCTCACTGAATTTCTGGAGAGAGTTTGCTGCACTGAAAGTAAAGGGGCTTAATAATTTTGCACGCCCAATTTTTCAGTTTTTTATTTGTTAAAAAAGTTTGAAATATCCAATACATTTCGTTCCACTTCATGATTGTGTCCCACTTGTTGTTGATTCTTCACAAAAAATTACAGTTTTATATCTTTAGGTTTGAAGCTTGAAATGTGGCAAAAGGTCGCAAAGTTCAAGGGGGCTGAATACTTTTGCAAGACACTGTATGTGGTAAGCATTGGTCCTTATTAAACAATGACGCAACAATAAGCAGATTTGTTTCCAATTTACCTAAAATTATATACAGGAAGGCCAATTCAATAAGGAACCTTTTGGTTCACAGTGACATACAGTGGAAACCCCTTATTCGACACAGAAATGTAGGGATGCAGAGATGTGGAATATGTAATTATTGACCTTATATGGTGGAGAGTGATAGGTTGGTCTTGCCGATGGTAAAGACCCTCAGGTGCAATGAAAAGGTGAAGTGTGACACTATGGGGGTTGTCTATATCATTGTGTGCACATGTGGGTCCTTCTACATCAGGAAGACCATTCGAACAGTTCAGAATCACTTGCAGGATCACATTTATGATATTATTTGAAACATACCATCTTAAAACCCCTATTGCACATCACGTGTGTTTGCAACACAGTAGGGACCCAAGATGCCTAAGTATTTGGGTAATCAAAGTAATTACAAACAACAAGAGAGGGGGGATTATGATTGCATGGTCCTGCAGCGTGAGGCAAGGTGGATCTGGGAGTTGAAAGCGACCGAAACCCCCCCCGGCCTCAATGACAGTTTGAATTTTTCTCAATTTCTACCTTGAAGTATATATATATATATATATTTATTTTCATTTTATTTTTTTTTTTTTTGATTTCATGTTATTTATTTTTTATACTATAGGCCTTTGTAGTTGTAGGGAAGAGATCAGTATAGTAGTGGAGTATATAACTCTGGGTCACTTTAACTTTGATCTTTGTGTGACTTCCCAGTTTGCATGTAAATTTCTTCATCTTTTATGTTATTCCGTTTGCACAGTGTGTAGGGTGATCTTAACAAGAAGTAGAGAATATTATCACATTTGCAGTGCCATTGGAGACATCTAGTGGATCATTTCAAAATTGCAACATCTTCCATGGTTGGCTTCTGCTTGTTTATATTCTTATATCCCTTCTTTACAAATAAGGAGGGCGAATAGTGATGACTTCACCGCGCCGCATATGTCAATGTGCACTGCGTTGTGACAACATGACGCACCGCACATGCGCGATGTTGCCACTTTCAGACATCTTGTGAATCACAGCCCCAAAAAACAGCAAGTGCAGCTATCTGTGCATAACGGCCTCTGAAGCAGCTGGGACAACCGGCAAAACCGGTCGGGCTCTTTTTGGCGTCCTATTACCTGCTCCCCTGGCTATTTTGCCACCCTTGGCGCATGGAATCATAGGTGAAATTGGTGATATCTATTGAAGTAAGGATTGCCATTGGTGACACCGAAGGATAAATACCATGTGACCCTATGGGGATTTGCTTATATCAATGTTTGCCAAACATGGGAAAGGCCTAATTATAATATGCATTACAGAACATTACCTTTCATTCACGGAGGACTAATATGTGGTTTGGGACTCTGATACCCTAAATAGAAGCTATTGACCAGCTCATATATACAAACTATATGCTATTGGAAGGCTACATAAATATGGGAACTATATAACTAAGCTCAATCTATACATGTTCCTGCAAAGGGGAAATCTCTCTCTTCTACATAGGAGGTACCTTTCTATATATGTGATACTTCTCAAATTGGGACTATTCAACTGCATATCAATGGGACTGTTTATTACACACACTTGTGTGAGGAAAGTGAGGAGTTCCTTTACACTGGACAGGACATATGTCATGCCATCAACATACCTCCTCTGGACCACAAGTGAAAGTGTATCATTTTCACTTTACAATTTACATTTTCTGGATTTAAAGGGATAGAGTCACCAACTTCATTTTTGATAGCCTTGATTTTCAGAGGCGTCCAGACCAACAAGCATGTTCACTTTTTAGGGGATGATTGATGCCCCAATCAGGAAGTCTCATTTCAAAGTCTTCATAAAAATGCTCTAAAAAGGTAATACTAAACCACATAGGAGAACACATATAAGAAACTGTCCCTTAAAGAAAGTGGATACAGTTCCATGTTTGACAAGGAGTCTTCATTTCTCTATAATATCTGGAGGAGATTCAGTATCATATGGTGATCTTTAAGTCATAGTATCCAATTGATGGACTTCCATAGAAATTACAAACGCCAAATGGATGGGCATTATTATGGTACATGCTAGATATAGCACGATGAGTTTAGCATGCAGTTCAGGTATATCATAAATATACACTGCTCAAAAAAATTTAAGGAACACTTTGAAAACACATCAGAGCTCAACTGGGAAAAATATTGTGCTGGATATCTATACTGATATGGACTGGGTAATGTGTTAGAAACGAAATGATGCCACATAGTTTAACGGAAATTTAAATTATCGGCCTACAGAGGGCTGAATTCAAAGACACCCTGAAAATCAAAAAAATTATGAAGCAGGCTAGTCCATTTTGGCTGAAATTTCATTATAGTAACTCAAACTGGTACTCAGTAGTTTTTATGGCCCCCCTCATGCTTGTTTGAATGCCTGACACTGTTGGGGCATGCTCCCAATGAGACGACGGATGGTGTCCTGGGGTATTTCCTTGCAGTTCTGGACCAGGGCATCACTGAGCTCATGAACAGACTGAGGCACAACCTGGTGGCGTCAGATGGACCAAAACATAATGTCCAGAAGAAGCTATGCATTGCCCTATGCGAAACATGTTGACGTCACCCGCACCCGGACGTTGATGGGCGGATCCCTGCATCTGCACGAGGAAACACAGTTACCGGCGGCTCCATAGACAGCGGTGCTCTGTCTCTCCCGCCAATGTACCTTACCTTTCGCATCACAAGGCCTCCACAAACCCCACAAGGACCCCAAAAGGGCCCCAACCAAGACTCCCAGAGCCCCAGGACCACAAGAATTACTCCCCGATAGAGGGCCAGAGCCAGGAGGGACAACAAGCACACACAGCAATGGAGCGGCGGAGCAGTGACTCATCCATCCCATCAGTCCCCAGGGGGACACACAACTCCCAGCAGCAGCAGAAACCAGCTAATCAGTGCACACAGGATCAAGGTACTATGTATTTACCCTATTAAAGGGTTGACTTACTATCCCTTCAGGATTCCTGCACTGTTCCTCCTTCCCCCCCCCCCCCCCACCTTTTGACCTATCTGGATATCTGGATCATCCCGCTCCATCTGATCTGCTAGCAACTACTACCTTTGCTTTGCTTTGCTTTTTCCGCCCTCCCCCTCTTCCCCTCCTTTATCGGCCTCTGGCTCATATTTCTTTGACTTATCCTGGCCAGGATACCTTCCTTGTACTGTCCATCCTTGGATCCCAATCCCTCCTTGTGTACCTACTACTATTTTGGAGAAACCTTTGTATCCCAGCATGATCTCTGGCACACACAGCTCGTGCACACAGGGTTTTTACACTGCCATTGACTTCCCCTTGATATCCCCACATACCTATTGCATATATGGTTTTCATACCTGGCTACTTGCCAGCAGGATCTCTCTGACAATGCCATCCCCCACCGGATGTCCGGATACTCACTGCATTCCATGTTTACTATTGCATTGTATTGTTTGTCACCCCTACTGGGTCACTTTTACTATTATTATCAACTTTATTGTGTTGATGTTATTACATCATCTGGGTTACCATATTCACTAATTTTAAGCACCATTATACATCTGCACTTCCCTGTCTGAACCACAATTGTAACTTGTATTGATAAATATTCAATCCAGAATAAAATACACTTTATTTTGTTTACTACCGCCCTGTGGTTTCATTTGTCCACCCCTGAAAAGCTCTCTTTTTGGTTTACTGGTCTCTCCCAGTACAGTTTTTATGCATACGTTTTCAGAGCCAAGGGTAGGACCGCCATACTCATGGTGATCCCAGTGGCATTATATCAAAACTCCTAAGTTAGACCTACCCCCATTTCTCCTTTCTTTATAATGTCCCAGAGGTGTTCTATTGGATTTAGGTCAGGTGGGCATGGGGGGCCATTCAATGGTATCAATTCTTTCATCCTCCAGGAACTGGCTGTATACTCTAGCCACAAGAGGTCGGGCATTGTCATGGACCAGGAGGAACCCAGGACCTACTGCATCAGCATAGGGTCTGACAATAGGTCCAAAGATTTCATTCCAATACCTAATGGCAGCCAGCGTGCCATTGTCTAGCCTGTAGAGGTCTGTGTGTCCCTCCATGGATATGCCTCCCCAGACCATCAATGTTGCAGGCAGCAAAACATTCTCCACGGCTTCTCCAGACCCTTTCAAGTCTGTCACATGTTCTCAGGGTAAACCTGCTCTCATCTGTGAAAAGCACAGGGCGCCAGTGGCGGACCTGCCAATTCTAGTGTTCAATAACGGAAAATGCCAATCAAACTCCAAAGTGTCGGGCAGTAAACACAGGGCTCACTAGAGGACGTTGAGCCCTCAGGTCACCCTCATGAAGTCTGTTTCTGATTGTTTGGTCCAAGACATTCACACCAGTGGCCTGCTGGAGGTCATTTTGTAGGGCTCTGGCAGTGCTCATCCTGTTCCTCCTTGCACAAAGGAGCAGATACCAATCCTGCTGATGGGACCATCTTTGGCCCTGTCCAGCTCTCCTCAAGTAACTTTCTGTCTCCTGGAATCTCCTCTATGCTCTTGAGACTGTGCTGGGAGACAAAGCAAAGCTGCAAAGCATCTGGCAATGGCACTTATTGATGTGCCATCCTGGAGAAGTTGGACTGCTTGTTCAACCTCTATAGGGTCCAGGTATCGCCTCATGTTACCAGTAGTGACACTGACCCTAGCCAAATGCAAAACTAGTGAAACACAGGTAGAAAAGATGAGTAGGGAAAAAAAAAGTTTCAATGGCCTCCATCTGTAAAACTATTCCTGTTTTGGAAGTCGTCTCATTGTTGCCCATCTAGCGCCCCTGCTGTTAATTTCATTAAGCAGCTGAAACTGATTAACAACCCCCTCTGCTATTTAACTGACCAGATCAATATCCCAGGAGTTTAACTGACTTGATGCTATACTCTGATTAAAAAGTGTTCCTTTAATTTTTGAGAACAGTGTATACATGTAGACGCATGCAAGCCACTAGGGAGCAGGTTAGCTAGGATTTGTTTTATATGTCCTGTCATTTATGTTATAAATGTGGAATTTATACCTTTTTCAATAAAGGATGATCTTTTTTTCATATGCAAATGGGAGTAGCCCCACATTTACTGTATAACTACTTATTCTCCACCATCTTTATGGGGAATATCGGCATTTGTGGAACCCCAAAGTATAATGTATAGGGGGGGAGAGAAGTTTGGGACTTTAAATGAGACGCACAGTGGGAGTGCTGTGCGACTCCATCCCGGTTAAGTAGGTAAAAGGAGGAGCTTGGGACTTTGAGTGAAAGCCGTGACCATGTTGGCAGAAAACAATTGGCATGTTTATTGGTACATACAGTTCAATGTAACATATACAAATACAATATATACAGACAATTATATATTATGAGAATTGATAAGTGATCCCACTATCCAATTGCATAAAAATCAACAGAGTGAAGTTCCGTATATGGTAGAGTATTGGAGAGTATACATAACATCATAGGATGAAAATCCAAGTAGTAATAAAGTGATAGAATTAAAACATCATAGTCTCAACGCGTTTCGTGGCCCGAATCGCCACTTCATCAGGAGAAGATGTATAAATCTAAAAAGAAACATATAGGGAAATTGGCACAGTGCTGATAATATGAATTGGAAAAGAGGGGGAGGGGGAAGGGGCTGAACCCCATACATACCCACACTTATAAAAGGCTTAGTTAGTAATTGGAAAGGAGAGTGGATGTGTCCCAATGAGCTCTCCCTGGGAATGGTATTAGTAGTAATACTGGGTATAAAGGATAATAATCACCATTGTGCTGCCACAGAATGAATAAGAAGAATAAGAAGTTGTGTGTATGATGAAAATGATATATTATAATTGTAACGTAAATGAATAAAGGGTATATGATATTATAGCATAATGTATAAGATGATGTAATAATATATAATATATTATGGTTATAGTATGAATGAATAATAATGAATGATAACATAGAAAGGTGAACAATATGTAGTGGTGTGTTGTGATATAGCATGAATAAAGAGAGAGAAGAGAGGTGTTAACCAAACCAAGGTAAATGACTGAATAACCACGTGAAATAAAAATAATTGTGAAGACCCAAACCAAAAGAAGCAAGGAGTAAGGGAGGGTATAACTGAATAGTAGATCTGAGATCGAGAAGAGTATAAGGAGGAAGGAGTAAGATGGGTGATACCGGCAAATGAAGCCCAAACTCCAGTACACAGTGCTCCGCATCCGCCAAAAAGCCGCCAGACAGAGTGAACTCAGCGTAACGCTCGGTGCACGGAAAAGACAGCCAGGGACGGAACACGCCACGGGCATGGCCGTCCCGTGTGCTGTCCTATAAGCACTGAAGGAGGAAAACCAGCAGCCGGCGCAATGGCGTCAGAATGACGCCATGAGTCGGCGTGGGGCGTGGCGCCGATGCGCAGCGGCCCGCCCACCCGAGCCTCCGTGCAAGGCAAAGGGGGGAAGGGGGAGCAGCCGATGCTCTTTATTCTCTTTATTCATGCTATATCACAACACACCACTACATATTGTTCACCTTTCTATGTTATCATATATAATACACACTATTATACATTCTCATGTTGGATCTTTACACCTTTTTTCACACATTTATTTATTACCCACTCATATCATAATTATAACACACGCTCACACATC
Organism: Pelophylax lessonae; assembly: GCF_965119305.1. Classification (NCBI taxonomy): domain Eukaryota; kingdom Metazoa; phylum Chordata; class Amphibia; order Anura; family Ranidae; genus Pelophylax; species Pelophylax lessonae. The sequence goes on from NC_138768.1 coordinate 336,369,544, forward strand.
CCTCTCTCATTTACGCCATACCACAATTTTATACATTTTTTATTTTTTATACCATACCATAATACATGATCATACATATATATGATTCTCATCCATTATGTTATACTATACTATATGACCATACACCCCTTATTCATTCATACTATAACCATAATATATTATATATTATTACATCATCTTATACATTATGCTATAATATCATATACCCTTTATTCATTTACGTTACAATTATAATATATAATTTTCATTATACACACAACTTCTTATTCTTCTTATTCATTCTGTGGCAGCACAATGGTGATTATTATCCTTTATACCCAGTATTACTACTAATACCATTACATATATATATACATATTTTTGATAGATATCCTTCCATGCTGCCACATATCCTTGACTTCTCACTACGCCCACTTCAGCCCACACCCATCATGTGTGCGGCACGCTCTGCCTGGCCCCCCAGCCTTGTGTGCCCTCAGCTCCCGGGGAGAGCTCATTGGGACACATCCACTCTCCTTTCCAATTACTAACTGAGCCTTTTATAAGTGTGGGTATGTATGGGGTTCAGCCCCTTCCCCCTCCCCCCCTCTTTTCCAATTCATATTATCAGCACTGTGCCAATTTCCCTATATGTTTCTTTTTAGATTTATACATCTTCTCCTGATGAAGTGGCGATTCGGGCCACGAAACGCGTTGAGACTATGATGTTTTAATTCTATCACTTTATTACTACTTGGATTTTCATCTTATGATGTTATGTATACTCTCCAATACTCTACCATATACGGAACTTTACTCTGTTGATTTTTATGCAATTGGATTGTGGGATCACTTATCAATTCTCATAATATATAATTGTCTGTATATATTGTATTTGTATATGTTACATTGAACTGTATGTACCAATAAACATGCCAATTGTTTTCTGCCAACATGGTCACGGCTTTCACTCAAAGTCCCAACCTCCTCCTTTTACCCCAAAGTATAATAGGAACCAATTCAGGATAGAATTATTGTAGAAACACATAGGAGGAGGTAGAGCTTGTATCCACCTGGGTTCGAGTGTATGTGTTTTGTCAGAATAACTAAACAACTGCTGCATCTGACTGGATGCAGCCACTGTTAGGCTGTCCATTTTTTTCTGACTCCTTTGATTTTTCAATTCAAGGATGTTAAGTGTGAGGGTGGCAACAGAGAAAATTCATCAAGATCTAGAAGAAATTTAAACAGTGTATGGCCAGCTTTAACGTATATATGTAAAGCCATTTTTTATATAGCATTGGGAAGGATTTAAATCCCTATCAGGTTTTTGCTACCTGTATCCTACTGGGGAGATAGCCTTCTAGTTACTATCCTGGGGATGCAAATGGAAGCATCTCCCCAATGATAGAAAGAATCTCCTCAAAGTAAATGGGTAGGAAAAGGGTGATAGAGCCCGCCTCCTATCTGCCACCCGCTGTCTTTATGAAGTGGTTCCTAACCACTTGAACATAGGGAACAGTAACTGTTCAATGCTGGTTTCAAAGTCCTTTACATTCAGGCTGGTATGATCATCTTGACCAACTGGAAATATTATTACAACCAACTTAGCAGGAGATGACACATAAAAGCCACAGGTCTGAACTGTAGAACTTTCCCAGGTCCTGAACATCTTCAATCTCCTGCACTTTTCCATCTTCAAAAGAGGGACTGTAAATATCTCTTTATCTCCACCCCAATGCTGTATTTTGGCCTAGGTCAACAAGGCCCAGGCCTAGGGCAGCACTTTGCAGGGGGGGGGGGGGGCAGCAAAAATGCTGCACCCTGCACAAAAAAGAGAAGGGCAATTGATGTTATATCATTGCTGCGATCAAATTGGGATGGAGGGCAACCATAAGAAGGCCTACATCTATCTATAGATCTACAGAAAGCTCTTGATTCTGTATTTTAGCCTCCTATTTCCAAAAAACTGGGAATAGATTTTAATTCTTGGTCATGTCTCAACCTTTCATGGTTGGGAAGGGTGCATTCAGTTATGATGACATTACTCCCGTGAATCCTCTATCTTTTTCGATCTCTGACTATACCCATTAATAAGGAACACTTGCAATGTTTCCAGGCAAAGATTGTAGCCTTTGTCTGGGGCTCAAAGGGACACCGACTAGCAAAAGGGGTCCTCTTCCGAGCCCGAAACAAAGGGGATTAGGACTGCCAAATTTAATCTGGTATTATCAAGCTACCCAGCTGGCTCAGATACCAGTTATCTAAACCCAGTTGAGTGCATATGGAAAGACAGGTGGTGCCAATCTAGAAATCCCCCTACAATACTCGCTTTAACACTCTCTCACTCCTTGACCTTGTGGGATGATCTCAAGGACCACGCAGAGTTGGTATCCCCTATTTGTCCTCTTGTCCACCTCTTCCATAATCCCCAATTCCCTCCAGGCATGAACATCAGTGCCTTCCAATGGTGGTTGAACAAAGGGATGTACAGAATTGGACACTTCTTTAACTCAAAAGAACAGCTCTCCCTATATCACTGTATCAGTAAACCTGGAATGCCAATGACTGAAAAATGTAGGTTTCAACAAATCTCACACTTCTTACGCTCCATTTGGAAATCCAAATCCTTACCACCCTACATCACGCCATACAAGTACGCCTCTGGTGTAGTCAGAGCTCAGAGCAAAGGGGAGGGATCTCAACAATTTGGAGTCTGGCACTCCATAAGATCAAGTGTCTTTGGCCAACTGGACTGTCTATTTAAGGTGTAGTAAAAGTTTGCTGCCCAGGCAAATGGCGATATACACTTAGAGCTAGGCAGCCATCCTCAGAAAAACATGTGGAAAGCAAAAAAATGCAGCTTCAAAATTTCCAGAAATTTTACAACTCTAGGCAGCACAAGTGTATTCTCTTCGGATTTTTTTTTTTTTTTGTGGTACTGTGACAAATGGTGGAATTTGCAACAGATTAATGTATGTGATGGCAAGATGTATATAATTTGTCAGACTCTGACAAAGGTGTCACAAGCATCTTTCTTGAGAAGTGGTTGAGCATTACAGACAAATTGTGGAGAAGTTGGAAGAGAACAGAAACGTATCAAATATCAGTCCCAGCAGAACTTAAAAATGTTGTTGCAGAAATGTCTGAAACACGCAACACGTGTGACACAAAAATGTCTCCATTAAAGAGGTCATGTTTATCTACACTTTGCATTTGTTGCAAAAATAGTGCCATATGGTAAAAGCGTTGCAAATAAGAACTCATGCGGCAGCAGAGTTTTCAGCAATTAAAGCGAAGTTCCACCCTAAAATAAATTCTTTAACTAAAAATACCCCTAGGACAGTCAGGGCTAGTGCATTTAAGCAATGATAGCCTCTGAACTGTTCCCTGTTTAGCTTACCTGTAAGAAGAAAAACTTATCTTGAAAATTTCTTGTCCAGCGCTGCCATCTGCGTTGTGGGCACCTGAAGCCATAGCGTCCCTCTTCGTGTCCTCTTCTGGGATGTTAGAGTCCCAGAATGCCCTGCTCGTCACTTCCATTTCAGGCGCGTCATCCCGCAGCTGGTTCTGCCCATGGCCAGAAGCTGTTCTAATTGATTCAGCAGGGAATGACGCGCCTGAACCGGAAGCGACGAGTGACAACGGTGCAGGCGCATTGACTACTGGGATTGATGATGCTTATCTCCCAGGAGTCAATGCAAAGGAGGAAGTGACGTCGGGGGCCGTGGCCACAGAGGGAGGAAGTGGAAAGAAGGTAAGTTAATTTTCAGAAAAAATAAGGTAAGTGAAACAAAAAAAAAATAATAACTATCCAATTCTTTTTCAGGTTGTTTTAAGCTAATGGAAGGTGCAAAGTTGTAAAATTTACAGAGCTTCAGCACTGGAATAGCCCAGGAAAGGTGTCAGGAGCTGCTAATGGTGGCAGGTTTCAATTTGTTTTAAGCTAGATGACACTAAAATAATGAAGAGCAAGCCAGGAGCTCCAGGGAATACTATTTTATTTACTAAAGCTGGAAAGTGCAAAATCTGGTGCAACTCTGCATAGAAATCAATCAGCTTCCAGGTTTTATTGCCAAAGCTGAACTGAACAAGCTGAAAATAGAAGCTGATTGGCGACCATGTACAGCTGCACCAGATTCTGAATGCACCAGTTTTGGTAAATCTTCCCCATTGTGTCCAGTCCATGGGGTTCTCACTTCTATGTGTTTCTCCGTGGGCCCTAAACCTAATGTATTCAGCAATCATATGCAATCAAACACCTAAAAGAGGAGCTGAGGCATCTGCCACCACTGCAATGTTCTTTTTCAGGGATCAGAAGATTGGAGACTTGTTGGTCATATAAGGGGTTCCTACCGCCATAAGAAAAAATGACCAAGAGCACCTCCTCAGAAAGTGGCATTTAGGGCTAACTTTATTTTTCCCTTGAATGGAGAATCCAGTAGGGTGGCCACTAAATAGTGGTCCCTCTCTTTTATGCCTCAAATTTTTTTTGTAAATATTGTTTATAGTTTTGTCTAATTTTATAGAATGTACAATTGATGATATAGAATATACAGTATAATTAAAGTTTGGATCCTGAAGAAGCAGACCCTGTACGAGTTTGTTCTGTATGCCTTAATACTCCAAGAAGAACTGTATACTATACGTGAATGTATTGTTTTTAATGGTGTTTTGTATCTTACTGTTTTTACCTTTATGAAATAATAATTGATTAGTTATCCTTTTTGTGTGATTTCACAGTGGCACATTGAAAGTCCCATCCATGGTCTCCCTGCATTGTCTGGCTTAAAATGGGGGGTGTTTTTGTTCCCAAATTAGGATTACCTTAGAAAGGTCAGAAAGAACCAAATTCTGTGTTTTTTTTAATACAAAAATAACATTTAATTTTAGACTTGCAAGGTACAAACTTTGATTTGATGCCTGTGTTAGCATGTAATTAAAGAATGTTTTCATATGCACCATTGCGTGTACGCTCTTTGGCATACTAAAATGCCAGAGAACATGCTATAAAACGGAGGAGAGTGTTCCAGGATGGTGATTGCTGATTGATTCAGCTAGAGAAGTTGTCAGGAGCCATGGTAAGCGGGGCTAATCTCCATTACCTCATATCCCTCATATCATTTATATATAGGAGATGTAGTGTTGGACGCAGGTGGTCCGTACTGCGGTGCTGTTCCTGATCGGGGTTTGCCGCCAGGTTGGACCAGCCAGAGGGGTCAGAGTGTTGCCCATTGGAACAGACTGGAGTTACACCATTTGAATGTACTGAAGGGCTTTGTTGGATCTGCCTTCTGGTAAGCGCATAGCGTCGCTTTGGCATTTGTCACGGATTGAAGAGGAAGTCACATTATTGCGGTGGATGATTTCTATTTTCTGCACCCTGCACATCTTATTTGGACTTTATCTTTATCTTTCTCTTTTTTGATGATTTGTAAACTATTATGAACACCATGATATTTTCATATGGACGTTGTGTTATTGCAATTTGAATCAGATTATTCACTGTTTTTATTTTTTATCCACTTTCATGCATATGTTTTGATTACATATATTTCAAGTTAGCGCAGCTCTATTCTTTATAATCTCCATTACCTACCAAATGAATAATAATAAAATAAAATATAATATAATAGAACATAAAGTAGAACATTTTCTCTTTCAAATAAAAATAGAAATAGAATAAATAAACAGTAGAAAAAAAGGAAATAGAAAATAAAATTGAGTAAAGGTTGGAATAATGATGGAACAAATGTTAAAGAAGCTGAACCATTCTAGGTGCATCCAAAAAAGGTGTGCACATTTTTACATATTGTGCTCTTTACACAACACTTCATGAATAATATCTTCTGGTATTTAGGTCATCTTTCTAGTACCGGCAAAGGGTACGATCAAACAGATTATAAAAGAAGGCACTTGGCAAACATTTTTAACAAATGTAAAGTGTTCCCAACTGTCAGGTTTGAACAGGTGTACTAAGATAAACAGCTTAGTACAAACTCTGATGTTCGCTCGGCAAAGCACTACACCAAATACTGAATTGAAATGTTAAGCCACAATAAAGCATTCATTTTAGCAGTATTCATCAGGAGAAAGATAGCAGTGTGGGCAGGACTGAAACAACACTCTCCTACTTCTACCAACTATAAGAAACCAGCTCTAAAGGAAAACCATAACTATGCCGTTTCTAATTTACCTGGATCAGTGTACATCATAGAGCACATCATTTCTAAATCTAAGCATACCCTTGGTTTGCAATTGATAGAACGCACAGTAGATGTCAGTCTTATACAATAAATAGAAGCAGCTGAACTAGGAAATATGGAAATAAAACATATACAGCTTGTTGGGGATACATAAGAATACATTGCCCTCAACAGATATGATCTTTATATTAAAAATGTTCTTTGTGTGTCGGTTCACTAACATTTATAATGATTCACGCATAAAATGTTACCATTCTCATAAAAAATGACAAGTAATAAAATCAATGTGTGCTGTATAGTACAAAATGTAAGCAATACACTGCCTACATCGTAAGAAATTAAAGTAAATCAAATTTATCCTAAGAAAAACACAGGGGCTGCCATTGCTGAGCCTTTTTCTACTCTCCAAAACCATAGGAGATATTAACCTCTTCACACCGTCCTCACGCATATATGCGGGTGGGTCTCTTAACGCAGAGAGGCAGTATATATGCGTACCAGTATGTAAACAGAGCTGTGCCAAAAGCGTGGACACTGCATGCTCCTGGCACAGTTACCGGTGGCTAATGAAAAGCTCCCAATCTCTACTTGCAATCGGGGACCTTTCCAATCAGGTGACCGCCAATCACGGCAGTTACATGATCAGAAAATCCGCCCGGCCTCCCAGCATCAGAAACCTTCTAAGAGGCCGGGAGCTAAGGGGTTAAAGTGTTTCTAAAGTCAAAATTGTATTTGAACGTAATGCATTCTTTGCATTACAGTAAAAAAGCTCTCCAGTACCTGTTCTACTCCTCTCTGTCTCTAAACACTTAATTGACAGGAATTCAGGGCTGTTCTGGCTGCAGCACCACTCTCCTCTTTTCCTAGTTTTACAGTAGACACTGGCAGCAGGAGTCATAGGGTCATGTGAGGAGGGAGTGGGGGCATGGCCTACCGGCGCAGTGTGTCTATGGACGCACACAGCCCGGATCAGGAGCGCGTAGGCGTGGGTTCCCCCATAGCACTCAGTTTGCTAAGGGGATACTTAGAGGATAAAGATGCAGATAGTGTCAGCAAGGGACCACCAAAAAGGAGGTAAGGGACCGCTAAGTGCAATATCATTGCACAAAGCAAGTAAATATAATTTATTTTTTAGTTTAAGACAAAAAACAATTTACCTTTAGTATCACTTTAAAGAAGACATGAACTATAGAACCTGTGTCCAGAAAAGGTAGGCATAGTGCTCAGGACTTGTCACCAGTGTGGAGGAGCCAACTTGGCAGAGGCAAAGCTTTGCTTTCAAATGTCAGAGATGTCCCCCCTGATGACTGGTGATCTGATGGCTGGCAAAGGAATTTTCAAGAAGCAACAGGAGAGGTGGCATAAGCACAAATTCATAGAATGAATGAAGCAGAAGCAGGGAGATCTTTGCACTGTAATTTTCAATCAAGCAAGGAGAACATTGATCAGAACACTTGGGGTTGCTGCTTTTCTTCTGGAAATGTAGGGGACAGGGGGCAAAATACGAGGTAGGACTACTAGTAGCAGGCTGTGCCCAGCTTTATTTAAAAGGCTGAAGAACACTGACAGCTGCATTAGATGATGATGATGTCCCCCTCTACTTTTTTTTCATTCTTATATTTTTATTGTTTTCCTTCAACAATCAGAAAATTACATACAAAGATAATAACAAACATTAAATAATACTTCCTTTTAACCCCCCATCATCCCCTCCCTTCCCATGTCCCATTTAAAAATAATTGTATTACCTAGTCAGACATTTTAAATATTCACTATCTCAGGTGCAAGTCCTGGAGTTTCCAACCATGCTTTCCATATCTTTTAAAATCTTTTTATTCCCCCCTTCTTGTATAAGCCAACTTTTCTCTTATAATTATATTATTAACCATTCCCAGCAAATCGGTGATACACTATCTCACAAAAGTGAGTTCACCCCTCACAATTTTGTAAATATTTTATTCTACCTTTTCATGTGACAACATTGAAGAAATGACACTTTGCTACATTGTAAAGTAGTGAGTGTACATCTTGTATAACAGTGTAAATGTGCTGTCAAAACATCTCAAAACACACAGCCATGAATGTCCAAACCACTGGCAACAAAATTGAATAAACCCTTAAGTGAAAATGTCTAAATTGGGCCCAAATAGCCATTTTCCCTCCCCGATGTCACGTGACTCGTTAGTGTTAAAAAGTCCCAGGTGTGAATGGGGAGCAGGTGTGTTAAATTTGGTGTTATCGCTCTCACTCTCTCATACTGGTCACTGGAAGTTTAACATGGCACCTCACGGCAAAGAACTCTCTGAGGATCTGAAAAAAAAGAATTGTTTCTCTACATAAAGATGACCTAGGCTATAAGAAGATTGCCAAGACCCTGAAACTGAGCTGCAGCATGGTGCCCAAGACCATACAGCAGTTTAATAGGACACTTTCCACTCAGAACAGGGCTCGCCATGGCCGACCAAAGAAGTTGAGTGCACGTGCTCAGCGTCATATCCAGAGGTTGTCTTTGGGAAATAGACATATGAGTGCTGCCAGCATATAACAATTGAGGTAGCCATATCATTTTAATCAGGCTGCAGCATCCCACAACTGATAGGGGAAGGTGGTGATGTCCCACACATTTAGGGTTCTAAATTTTTCAATATATACTGCTTAGGGTTTACTGTTATATTTATTCCTAAATATTTAAAACTCTTTACCACCTGAAGACGTCTAGCATTCTCCAGTAGCTCTCACTCCAATCCATCCACCGGGAGAAGAACAGATTTCTCCCAGCTGATGGACAGTCCACAGAACACACCAAATCTTTTCACCACATCCATCACCGTGACCAGTGAATGGTTTGCATCCTCTAAAAAGAGAAGGTTAACATCCACATATACCATGTTTATCGGCATATAACACGCACTTTTTCCTCCTAAAAATAGAGGAAAAAGCAATAGTGTGTGTCATACGCCGATATTAAAAAAATAAAAGGCCAGGAAGCAGTGCCAAGAGCAGGAGGGGGCGTGCCAGGCCGAGGAGAAGGGAGAACGCTGTCATCGGAAGTCCCGCCTATGATAGACGTCATCCGTCTCGGCAGAGAAGGCGGCACTTTCAATGACAGCGAGCGCTCGTTCTCCCTTCTCCTCTGCCCGGCACGCCCCCTTCTGCTCTCGACGCTGCTTCCCGGCCTTTTTAAAAACGTATTCGGATAGTGTCAATGGCGCTTGTGAGGCACTGCGCTGGCGAGGCTGCATTGCTGGAGACTGCTGATGAGGCTGCATTGCTGGACACTGCTGGCGAGGCTGCATTGCTGGACACTGCTGGCGAGGCTGCATTGCTGGACACTGCTGGCGAGGCTGCATTGCTGGAAACTGCTGATGAGGCTGCATTGCTGGACACTGCTGATGAGGCTGCATTGCTGGACACTGCTGATGAGGCTGCATTGCTGGATACTGCTGGCGAGGCTGCATTGCTGGATACTGCTGGCGAGGCTGCATTGCTAGACACTGCTGATGAGGCTGCATTGCTGGACACTGCTGATGAGGCTGCATTGCTGGACACTGCTGATGAGGCTGCATTGCTGGACACTGCTGGTGAGGCTGCATTCATGGGCACTGGTGAGATGTCAATTTAAGCTTTTTTCCTGAAATTCTCTCCTAATATTGAGGTGCGTGTTATACGCCGATAAATACGGTAGCTAAATCTTTTCCCCTCCTTCCTTCTTCTAAAACCTTGTATACCCTTCGCTGTTCTAATGGCTATAGACAAAGGCTCCATCGCCATAGCAAAAAGCAGGGGTGACAATGGGCACCCCTGCCTTGTCCCTCGGAACAGCGGAAAGTACTCTGAGGTTCTTGCATTCATTTTCACATTCGCCCTTGGGCCAGCATTCAACAGCTTGATCAAGTTTATAAAAATGGGACCAACATTAAATACAGCGCCAACCACAAATAGTTCCACTCAATGCTATCAAATGCTTTGACAGCATTGAGGTACAACATAGCTCTTGATCCCTGCTCTTCTATTGGAATTTATAGATTTAAAAATAATCGTCTAATATTTAACTATGTTGATCTGCCAGGAATAAATCCACATTGGTATGGATGAATTATAATATGGATTATTTTACTTAATCTAGTAGCTAATACTTTCACTAATAATTTAACGTCTGCACAAAGCAAAGAGATTGGTCTATATGATGCAGGCTGAGTTAGATCTTTCCCTTCTTTTGGCAATACTATAATTGTAGCCTCTGTCATTGACCCCGGTAGTTCTCCCTTCTCCAATGCCTGATTCAACACCTGCAGCAGCTCTGGTAACATTATCTCTCCATATTCCCTGTAAATCTCAAAACTGTCTGGCCCTGGTGCTTTGTGGTTTGCTGATCCCCTTACTGCCTCTCGTAATTATTCAATGGTAATAGGCATTTCCAATGATGCCCTATCTTCCTCTGAGAGATGTGGGATAGGCAGCCCCTGTATAAAATCCCCCATTTCTCTTATTTTTCTCCCCTACCTTGGACCTATATAGATCTAAATAATAGTCTCTAAAAATGTTCACCGCTTTTACTGGACACATGGTCCCCTCTCTAGCATGAGTCTTGGCGGACATTGTAGTAGGCATACTTATATTCTGAGACCTTGCCAGGAGGGCCAACGTGTGTCCAGTATTTTCTCCCTCTTCATAATGGGCCTGTTTAAAAAAAAAAAAAAACTGCTATTCCCAGCCTTTTTCAAGTACATTGTTTAGTATAACTGTTGTACTTCTATCCATTTAGCTAAGTTATCTGGTGATGGATCCTCTACATATACTTTCTCCATCTCAGTCACTTTCCCCATTATACTCAGTTCTCAGTCCCTAGTGAATTTCTTCCTTTTAGATATTTGCTGAATTATATTTCCCCTTAAGTAGGCTTTGAGGGTGTCCCACACTATTCCAAGTATTGCTGTTGCTCTATTTTGCCCCAAAACCTCCTGAAGTATTTCTATCATGTAGTCTCTAGGATAAATTAACTGTAGCCAGAAAGGGTTAACTTTCCACTCCCCCCTGTTCCGTTGCCTCCCCAATATTAATATCAGAACTAGAGGGGGGACAATACCCTTGGTTTATCTACTATAAATTCCAACAGGTGATTAAAAACATATACCATATTTATAACACGCACTGGCGTATAACACGCACCTCAATATTAGGAGAGAAATTTCAGGAAAAAAAAATTAAATTGACATCTCACCAGTGCCAAGCAATGCAGCCTCATCATCAGTGTCCAGCAATGCAGCCTCATCAGCAGTCTCCAGCAATGCAGCCTCATCAGCAGTCTCCAGCAATGCAGCCTCATCAGCAGTCTCCAGCAATGCAGCCTCATCAGCAGTCTCCAGCAAGGGCACTTCTGTTATATAGTATCAATAAAGCAATTAATTTACTAATTCAGTATTCAGGCCATAGGGTGTAACCATTCTTAATTTATGAGCCCAGCTCATCTCTAACTTGGAGATCATACCGGCCCAACTACAACCTCTCCAATGCCCCAAAAATTTGGGTCCCTATGATGGTACTTTCTAAAATGCACTGAAAGACTGTGAGCTTGTAAGCCCCGTTTGATATTATAGACATGTTCCCTCAGGCTTCTTTACCTGTGCCAGGAACAAGTGCCAAAGCAAAGTCAACTTGTGTGAAGATAGCCAGACTATGCCCTTTGTTTTTCACCATGCAGCTATGTCTCCAGTATGGTGGATGCAGATACCAGATTCAGTAAATGTAATGGCAACTATGGCTAATAGGCGGACAAAAACGGGGGGGGGGGGAGCAACAATATCCCAACTAAAGCCACCTTGTGGGAGGGTGGCCAGCATTTTTCCATTAGCTGTTCCCTCTTCAGCTATGCCTACAGTGCTGTACATCAATCCGCCATCAAGAAATGTGGCAAAGAGCCTCAGAGTAGGGCACCCACTTGGATAGATGCAGTAGATATCTGCATGATGTTCTTTCTGTATCGTGGAGGGGTGAAACTCCCCCCCTTGAAATCTCCCAAAACAATTATTCTGCTTCCTCACTGCCAGCATTACAACACTCCAGTTCCTGACTACCAGAATGATTTCCCTCTTCAATTTGCCACTTTCACCATGTGTTGTGTAAGGGCAGGCATCCCTGGACTCCTTGTGTGACGTGGATTACATTGTTGGACACTGATTTATGTGGAATTACATTGGGGGATGTAAATAATAATTTTTTTTAAACACAATGTCAATTTTTTATTTATTATTAGTATTATAAATAATTACTTACTGAAGAACTGTTACTACATATAGTTTTAACATTATTATTTGATATATTCATGACATATGTCAGTGAAGCACTGGAGATTTTCTTTTACAAAATGCTTTATTGTCTTTAGAACCTTCACAACAGAGCCGTTGGGATAACAATCACAAAACATACAGTATGCATTATTAGGAATTGCAAACATAACATTGTCATAGTTTCGTATAACAAAGAGAATACGTAAATCCAGAACTTCACAATGTCACAAATAGCAAAACTACACTTTGTCTGATTGGAGTGTTGATTTTAAGATTTGCTGAAATATCAGGCCAAAGAAATTGCAATTATGAGAAAAAAAATACAGAAAAGAGATGAAAACTCAGTAACGTCAGAACCAGGCCATGTTCTATAGGCCTAATATGTTTACAGGCTAATTAAAAGGAGATACAGTGTTAAAAGAAAAGAAAAGTAGAAGAGCCGGTGTTCTGTCAGAATACCATACCCTATCAGAATTCCATACCTCCGTCATTTCCGGTTGTGGATCAGCTGTGGCTTCGTCATGAAGCAGCTGTAGCCGCGTCACAAGTTCTACTGCACATTCGCAGAATAGGTAGGGCATTTTGATAATATCGTAAGGGGTCAGGCAAAAGTCCTAGTGTGCATGCGCATGCGCACCAACGGGTCGGGCAGCGGGGCCTCTGATAACAAACATCCATCCGATCTCCATGGCCCACACTGCGCTGACCCGACAATGAGACAGTGGGCGTGCGCGTGTGGGTCGGGAATAGGATTGTCCCATTATCGGCTCGACACAGTGTATGCTATGGAGATCGGATGGATGTTTTTTATAAGAGATGCCGCTACCCGATCTGTTGATGCGCATGCGCCCGCTCATGCACAGTAGGACTTTTGCCTCACCCCCTTACGATGTTATCAAAATTCCCTACCTATTCCGCGCATGCGCAGTAGGACGTGTGACGCGGCTACAGCTGGTGCATGATGAACCTGCACCGGAAATGACGTAGGTAGGGAAATCTGATGGGGAAGGGTTTTCTGATAGAACACCGGAAGCAAAAGAAAGATCCCAGGGAAGGTAGAAAAGAGAAGAAAGAAGAGATAAAGATAAAGAGGTCTCAGGGGAACAGTGGATAAGAGTCCTCAGATTGATATAGGGAGGTTATCAAAGCACGATGGTGGAGCATTGGAAATCCAAGGCTGCCAGAAAAATAACATTTATTTTTTATGTAAAATCCCTCAAAGAAACTGCACCACGTAAAGCTCTGCTTAACTACTCATCAGGTCCTCCTTTTGCAATAGGTGATAGCTCCCTCTGCCCGTCCTACTCAGCATGTATTGGAAATAGGAATGGGCGTGTTCGGGACCCCAGCTGCCCTATCTCGCCAGGAAGCCGACATTTAGTCATAGAGGTAAGCTCTACATTATCATATTTCTTATTATCATATCGATAACCAAAACGTGTTCATGTACCTAAGAAGCTTATAAAGTAGCTTACAGTATAACTTAAGGAAAAACTTTTTTTTTTGTTTTGGATAGAGTAGAGAGGGATTAGAACACTTGCCAGTTTTTATTGCTGTCTGTTCCCACCGTTAAGAAGATTATCCCTCTCTATTTGTCCTCTTACCATTATCAATTATAAAAGTGAAAGTAGAAGAAAGTTCTAAATGTTGGGCTGTCCCCAAAAAGTAATTGAGGGGAAATCTTCCAATGAGGACACTAGTTCCAGTGACCTGGGGGTCCCCAAGGAATTCCCCTAATTTGCAGGGATTTCCTCGCACTTCCTGTTTGGCTGTAGGACAATGGGACACAGATGGCGAAAACAAATCTCACAAGGATCATAACCTTCCTTTACCTTATCCAAAATGAAAAAAAACCCTTTTGCCTATAGTTCTACTTTAAAACTGCAAATTGCACCTTTTTAAAAAAAAAGCCAGAGCACTCAGAGCAAGAGAGGCTGTCATCCCTGTTCTTCCTTCACCTTCTTGCTACTGCAGCCTGGCCCTGGGGACAGAAAAGAAAAGACTGCTAGCTGACACATATAGCTGCTGCTCAGTAGGTGAGTGCTAGTTGAGGCCCACACAGACTTTGAAATGTGAGCACCAGTGAAAATATTTTGAGGGTATTCACTGGTTGGTCTGCTTTAAAGCGGTAGTATACTCCGCTTTTTGACACTTTTACCTACAGGTAAGCCTATAATAAGGCTTACCTGTAGGTACAAATAATATCTCCTAAACCGGCACGGTTTAGGAGATATCTGCAGTGCATGCAGCCGCTCGCGCGAGCGGTGCATGCGCTCTGAAGGTCCGGGGAGACCTTCAATTATGTTTGCCGGGAGCTTGCCGGAAAATCACTCTCGCGTGCATGAGCGGGAGTGACGTCATCGCGGCTCTGGCCAATCATCGCGCTGGAGCCGTCTCTTCCGGCCAATCACCGCGCCGGAGCCGCCGAACCCGGAAGAGACGGTGAGGGATCATGGCAGCGCCCGCAGCGATGTCCGGGGGTCCGTGTCGGGGCTTCGTTCTAAGGTAAGTTACACATAATGGGCTAGTATGCGATGCATACTAGCTCATTATGCCTTTGTCTTGCAGGTTTTTTTTTTTTTTTTTTTTTTTTTTTTAGGGTTTACAACCGCTTTAAACAGAGGCTGAATTAGGCCTTGCAACATAGAAGCTTTGGCCTCACCATCATTATGATTGACATTGATAAGGATTGCAATAGGCACAGAAAAGCTGCCTCAGTTCTCTCTTTTCACTTAGCCTACCCCATCAGACACCTAGGGGTTGATTTACTAAAACTGGAAAGTGCAAAATCTGGTTCAGCTGTGCATGGTAGTCAATCAGCTTCTAACCCCAGGTTGTTCAATTAACCACTTGCCTACTGGGCACTTTTACCCCCTTCCTGCCCAGGCCAATTTTCAGCTTTCAACGCTTTGCATGTGAATTACGATTGCGAGGTCATGCAGCACTGTACCCAAACTAAATTTTTATCATTTTTTCACACAAATAGAGCTTTCTTTTGGTAATATTTAATCACCACTGGGTTTTAATATTTTTTGCTAAATAAACCAATAAAGACCAACAATTTTGAAAAAAAAAAAAACTGATTGGAGGAGGACACTGTGATCACAGAGCCCGCCACCCGCGCCCCACAGTTGGCGTACAGTAATCATGGAAAGCTGTCATATGACGGCCTTCCAGAACTGGACGACATCGCTTTAGCTGTCATTCGGCTGTATTGCGGTCGGCAAGTGTTTAAGCTTAAAAAAAAACTGGACCTGAAAAAACAGGTTTCTATGCAGAGATTTAATAGATCTTGCAGTATATCCTGCACTATCCAGTTTTAGAAAAGCAACCCCCAACTGCCTACAAGTTCAGATTTTCTTTTAACCACTTGAGGACATCCCCACGCAGATATATTGTGGCAGGGTGGCCCTACTACACGAACTGATGTACCTGTACGTCAGCTCGTGCTGTGAGTCTGGAGCACTTGCGTGGACCACCAGGTCCGGAGGTGCTATGCAGAAGCACAGATCTCTGTCTTCCTCCAGTTAGGCCCCCCTACTCAGTTAGAAAGCACTCCCTAGGAGCACAATTAACCCTTTGATTGCCCCTGATGTTAACCCCTTCGCTTCCAGTGTCATTAGTACAGTGACAGTGCTTTTTTTAGCACTGATCACTGTATTGATGTCACTGGTCCCCAAAAAGTGTCACTTAGTGTCGGATTTGTCCGCTGCAATGTAGCAGTCCGGTTAAAAATCGCTGATTGCCGCCATTACTAGTAAAAAAAAAAATCCCATAAATCTATCCCATTGTTTCTAAACGCTATAACTTTTTGCTCAAACCAATCAATGTACACCAATTGGGATTTTTTTTTAACCAAAAATATGTAGCAGAATACATATTGGCCTAAATTGATGAATACATTAGATTTTTTTTTATATTTTTTTATTGGGTATGTTTTTATAGCACAAGGTAAAAAATATATATATATTTTTTTAAATTTTTGTTTATAACGCAAAAAATAAAAACCGCAGACTTGATCAAATACCACCAAAAGAAAGCACTATTTGTGGGAAATACATACATTTTATTTGGGTTACAGCATCACACGTCTGCACAATTGTCAGTTAAAGTAACGCAGTGTTTGGCTGTTTGGGTGTTTGGCTATACGGCAATGAGTTTATTACACATACTGTGTCTGCCCGGAAGTGACATTGCGGTCCCCAGATAGCTGACAAGTGTGGAGGAGACGGCGCTCTGATGGTCCTCCACTGCCTGGATTAATCCTGGGCTATCTGAGGATATCTGTAATGTGCTTTCTAGCATTTTAATATGTGAGTGGAATTACTTTCTCTTCTAAATAAACTTGATTATGTGACGTTTTTACGCTATGGTCCTTTCCATCTTATCTTTTATGGATATATATTACACCGCTGCAAAACCGGGGATTGTCCATTGATACAGCCCATTGAGAGGTGGGCTGGACACGCTTTTATTTACCAGCTTTCTGGTAAGTTTAAGGCCCCTGTCACACATACGGTCCGTTTGTCCGTTTTTCATCCAGCCGTTGACGGATGAAAAACGGACATCAATGCATCTCTATGTAAAAACAGATGACAACGGATGATCATCCATTAACAATGTCAATGTCTTTTTTTTGAACGAATGAATGCCCTATTTTTCATCCGTCAAAAAAACGGAACGGACGAAAAACTGAAGATAACTGATGTAATCCGTTGACATCCGTTTTTTGTCTGATCCCTTTTTAGTAAAATAATTTTTTTAACACCATTTTACATATATAAAATATGACATATGACCCAGGTAGTAAAAAATAAGGGGAAGTGGCATCCCAGGAAGTGGCATCCCATAATAGGAGATCTGAAAGCATGGCTCTTGATGTATCCCATGAGAGACTCATCAACCTAGTTCACCTCAGGCCAGGTTTATGGGATGTATCATGTCCAGTATATAGTGACTGGTGTGCTGTGAAGAGGCTATGGGAAGAGATATTCGTGGAAGTCACGCCAAATTGTTTTGAATGCAAAGGAGCGTAAACTCCATGGTAAGTGTCTGCTTAATATTTTGGGGAATTTGTGATCAGTATCATAGCATACTGGAGCTACTATGTATCTATTCTTTGTCATGCTGACATTTGTAGTCCACCTACATCTCATCCTTCGGCATGCTGACACTTGTAGTCCACCTACATCTCATCCATTTTGCATGCTGACCCTGTTAGTACACCTACATCCCACCTTTGGCATGCTGACACCTGTAGTACACCTACATCTCACCCTTCATGCTGACACTTGTAGTCCACCTAAATCTCATCCTTTGGCCTGCTGACACTTGTAGTCCACATACATCTCATCCTCTATCATGCTGACACCTGTAGTCCACCTACATCTCCTCTTTTGACATGCTGACACCTGTAGTCCACCCAAACCTCATCCTTTGGCATGCTGACACCTGTAGTCCACCTACATCTCATCCATTGGCATGCTGACACCTGTAGTCCACATGTGCTCTTAAAATAACATTGCATTGTTTTGGAAATTCTTTCCGGTGATTGTGTCTACTTTTCAATATGTCTAGGAAAAAAAAGTCATGATAAGGTGGATGTCTATAAGGGACCGTTACAGACAGGACCTGAAGAAAGATGCTGAGTTATCCCGTAGTGGTTCTGGAGGAGGAAAAAAGAAGAAAGCCATCTATTTCCACATGTTGGAATTTCTGCGAGGTGTCATTGACCTGAGACTGTAAGTGACAACTATTGGAACTATTTTTATTGACCTAGTGTGTGGGCAATGTTTTTCATAGAAGTTCAATCAAAACACACAGCAGACATTTCATACGGGGGAGAAGCCGTATTACTGTCCTTGGTGCGGGGAATGTGTTTCACAGGAGTCAAGTCTTTACAAACATCAAAGATCTCACACGGGGGAGAAGCCATATTCCTGTCCTGAGTGCAGGATATGTTTTTCACAGAAGTCCCATCTAGCAGGGCTAGTTTTTGTACTGTGGCAAAAAAAGGCCACGCTGTACAGGGCAGCGTCGGAGTCTTGCGACTTTGAAGTTACCGCAGTGTGAACCAAGCCTGAAACATGGAAACTGAGTTTCTCTGAAGAATTGTGACTAATTTTACCCTGAGTACATAAACTCCATGATTATCATTTTTATGTTATCCTCCTATATTGACCGATTTGAGATATATTTGCAAACATTTTTACATTCTTTGTTATAGTACAACCTCAAACCTCTCTGATGAGGAACAAGAGGAAGAGGAGGAGGAAGATATTGAGCATGAAGCAGAGGTGGAACAAGCAGATTTACCTGAACAAGAGGACCAACCACAACATACTCAAGCGTCACGGCAAACCATAGCTTCACACGATCGAGGAGGACAACATGTGCCTGTAAGCATTTAAAATTATGACAAAAATAAGCATGTTTTAGAATGTCAAATGTCAGAATTAATATGATTGTACTCTATAGAGTCATCCATTGAAAACAAGAAGTTCCGGAAGCTTTGCGAGCTCAGGAACGTCTCAACGCCCTAGAGAAGCAACAAAAAAGATATGGATGCAGCTATGTTAGCATTTATGGAAGATATGAGGTCTATGCGTCAAGACTCAAACTCGGATCCTTTTGCGGACAGGAAGGATCCGGATGTTGCTTTCTTGAGAAGTTTGTACACTCATCTAAGCCAAACCCCCAACTTGCGTAAAATGGATGTTCAGATGTCCATTTTTTATTTCACAGCTATGTGTGTTAGTGCTGCATTAGCTGGAGATCACATGCCGGAATTTCAGTATACAAGCCCTCAACGCCAGCTTCTCCAAATTAACCCTTATGATACATCTCCACCAAATATCCAGCATCTGCATGTCCAGCCACATCTTTTGCCCCATTCACATACCCAACATAACCCACGCCCACCAAGCCACATTCCCACTAGTCAACCAACTGCATCCCAGGGCTCATATATCAGTCCCCCAAATCCACAAGCTCAATCCTATGTGTCCTCTGGTTCCCAAGGTCATTATGTAATTTCCTCCCAATCTTCGGGCCATTTTTCTGTAGCAACATTTCTGCCATTGTTACCGGAAACACTTCCAACACATTTAAGTTGAAAACCCAAGTGTGAGAACTGAGACAATGACCATTCCGGCATCTTTGGTTTGTGTTGTTTATTTTATAATGGGGATGGGAGAAGGGAATGAGTGGGATACTCCTCTGGTTCAACTAGGTTTAACTGGGACACTGTACAGAAAAATGCCCGTTGTCGCTGTCCTGACACCGGCTGAATGCCGACCAACGCTTCCTGTCACTTTAAATACTGTTCTGCTGAAAGTGCTGAAACTTCGATTTTAACTTCTTGGTTAACTCAGAAGATCCAGGACTGTAATGATACTTGACTCTTCACACTCTTGTCTAGCTCAAAAGTCCTGTGTATGACTCCCTCCGGCCCTTCACTGACTGAGGTAGTTCCTTGTGACTGCTTGTACTGCTGCAACTCTTAACACGGCACACTTAACTCTTCAGGGCCCAACCGCTGGCACCCCCTATACACTTCAGGGTCCTTTCACTAGGCAACCCCCTTTACACTTCAGGGTCCTTTCACTAGGCAATCCCCTTTACACTTCAGGGTCCTTTCAGTAGGCAACCCCCTTTACACTTGCAGGCTTTAGGATCCCTGGGACCTTCACCGGAGTGATCCCCTCTACACTAGGCAGACTCCAGGGGCAGTTCACAGTACTCACGACCTTGGAAGGCTTTCCTGAAACTGAACCCCTATTCCTCCACGGATCCTCTCTGCAGCTCAGCTCTCCCTTCTAGATGCTCAGGTAGCCACCCAAGATACCCGATCCTTCTGACAGGAGGAGAGACAGCCATACTCTCCCTCCTAGGACTCTGCTTCCCACCAAAGATGCTGTGTCATGCACTCCCCTCAGACTTATACCCCCTCCCAAAATCCTCTGCGGCAGAGTCTGCCTTCTAGATACAAGCCCGAATGGGCCACTAATGGGATTTCCTCCACTGCCCAATTAGAATCCTCTCACAGAGCCAGTGGGGAGACCCCCTCTCAATAACCACACCTGGGAGACATGACAGCCCAGCTGAAATCATGGCCCTGCTGTTAGGCAGCCAAGGTCCACTATACTTTTACCTAGCACCTACCTGTAGGGTGCTACATTTCAAATGCACCAAGTCCTTATTATCAGGACCTTTAAAATTATTTTAAAACATTTTCCCAAGTGAGCTGCATTCCTTTGTAATGTCTGACATTACATATAATAATTCTCAAAAGTGAGTACACCCCTCACAGTTTTTGAAATATTTTCTTCTATATTTTCATGTGACAACACTGAAGAAATGACACTTTGCAACAATATAAAGTAGTGAGTGTACAGCTTGTATAGCAGTGTTAATATGCTGTCCCCTCAAAATAACTCAACACACAACAATAACCGCTGCCAACAAAAGTGAGTACACCCCTATCCGAAAATGTCAAAATTGGTCCCAAAGAGTCAATATGTTTTGTGGCCACCGTTATCTTTCCAGCACTGCCTTAAGCCCCGTAAACACGCATCGAAAATTGGCAGGGAATTTTCGTCCGACGACCGATCTGCCGATTTTCGGCTTGTTAGTATGATGCTTCCGACAACCAACTCCGACTTTTCGGCCGAAAAAAATCTGGTGTGCAGACTATAAAATTTTTGTTGGCCGTCAACACAACGGCTGATTTTCGTGCAGTCAGTACAGATTTCGACAGGGAAAAATCTGATGAGCAAGTCTGGGCATGCTCAGTGAAGAGAGAACACAAAGAAAGAACACAAAGAAAGCAAACCAACACATGACATCACTTCTGAAGTAGAATTTTGTTGGGCGAGAAAATTCGTGTGCAGTCTAGGCACATTCCAACCAACAAAATACAACTCTGGACAAAAGACGGACGATCGGTCGGCCGATAATCGTTGCGTGTGTACGGGGCTTTAATCCTCTTAGGCATGGAGTTCTCAAGAGCTTCACAGACTACCACTGGAGATCGTTTCCCCTCCACCATGACGACATCACAGATCTGGTGGATGTTGTAGACCTTACGCTCCTCCACCTTCCATTTGAGGATGCCCCACAGATGCTCAATAGGGTTTAGGTCTGGAGACATGCTTGGCCCATCCAACACCTTTACCCTCAGCTTCTTTAGCGAGGCAGTGGTCGTCTTGGAGGTGTGTTTGGGGTCATTATCGTGTTGGAATACTGCCCTGTGGCCCAGTCTTCGAAGGGAGGAGATCATGCTTTGCTTCAGTATGTCACAGTACATGTTGGCATACATGGTCCCTCAATGATCTGTAGCTCCCCAGTGCTTGCAGCACTAATGCAGCCCCAGACCATGACACTCCCACCACCATGCTTGACTGTAGGCAAGACACACTTGTCTTTGTATTCCTAACTTTGTTGCCGCCACACACGTTTGACACTATCTGAACAAAATATCATCAGAACACAGGACATGGTTCTGTCTAGTCTGCTTGTGTTCTGTTTTCAGTGTTTTTTGTGTATCATCTTTAGAAGAAGAGACTTCCTTCTGTGACGACAGCCATGCAGGCCAATTTGAGGCAGTGTGCGGCATATGGTCTGAGCAATGACAGGCTGACCCCTCACCGCTTTAACCACTGCCAGTGGTTTAGACATTACTTATGGCTGTGTGTTTACAAACTGTAAACTCACTACTTTATATTATAGCAAAGTGTCATTTATTCAGTGTTGACACATGAAAAGAAATAAAAAATATATTTCAAAAAAATGTAAGAGGTGTACTCAATTTTGTGAGATAATGTATGTCAGTAGATGCACAGTCCAAACTGTATGTATCCAGAGGTTAGTGAGTGACATAGTTCTCTATATTTTCATACGTTAACAAAAAGTTTGGGTCGGTCAATATGGTGGAGGTTCCTTCCCTTGGACCGTACAATTTTGATGTGTAAAATGCACAAACCACATTTTTAGTTTTCTATCAGCATCACTTTTATCTCTAAATTCAGTTCAAAGTGCTAAAGTTCAAAGGATTGAATGAGAGTTCTCGTGTCTCCTTTTTTTGTAAATTTTGTGATGCATGGTTGTGTTTCAATTAAAATAAAAATATATTTTTTGATGCAAGAACAATGTGCTTTATTTCTAAGTTTAAACATAATGCACAACAGATGCAAAGATTACACACATTGCTAATCAGCTAATCACATGGAAGAAACTCAATGCATTTTATGATTTAGACGTGGTAGAGATGACTTGATGAAGTTCAAAACGAGTACCTGATAAAGTGGCTGGTGAGTATTTACACATGTTGATACTGCCTTGGAAGCTCTCCTTCTGGAGACACAAAACAGTCCATAAATGTATCATGCACGGCAATGTCAGAATTGTTTAGTCACAGTCCACTATAATGGATAGAAGGTAAATTGATCTCGTCCTCTTCTTTGACAAAAATGCCTTCTTTGTCCCGTATAATGTTGTGCAGAACACAACATGCTTGCATATGGTGGTATGGAATATTCTATACTTGCTTGCCAAAATGGCAAATGTGCATTCAATAAGGCGCCTTGCACGACTGAGCTTGTAATTAAAGATTTTTTTGGGGGGAGTTAGATTGTGCCTGGCATACGGCCTTAGGAGATGCCTTGAAAGTGCGAATGCCTCATCTGCTACAAGCACATGTGCCATATCTGGCCCTGCAGTTCCTGGAAGAGGTTTGTCTGCTGGTAAATGGAAGCGGCCCTCAAGTAGCCTTCTCACCATTTCGGATGCTCTAAACACTCTAGAGTCTGCAGTATGTCCGTACGCACCAATATCAATGGCTACAAACTTATAATCGCTGTCACAGATTGCCATAAGCACAAGGGAAAAGTATTTTTTATAATTAAACTAACTGGACCCAGATCCAGGCGGCATCTGAATTCGGACGTGTTTTCCATCCAGGGCTTCAACACAATTAGGGAATTGGGTCTTCATCCAAAATCCATTCGAGATTTCCTGCCACATGGATGTATCTGGAACAGGCATTGCAATAGACCGAAGCTCCTCCCGTATTGCTTGACACGTGTCATGCACAATTCCAGAGATTGCAGATATTCCCAACAAAAAATAGTTGTTTAGGGACGTAAAGGATTGTCCAGATGCCAGAAACCTAAGAGTAATAAGATTTTTTTAGTAAGACCTTTACAACAGAACATTCCACAACAAGCCCTTCATGTTTATTATACAGGGAAGACACAATGCCTATTTCCCCCCAAATACACACAGCATGTCATGATGTATTTGGTTATACATTATGTTGGAAATTAAAACATTCGAAGGAGGCGCTGGTGTTTATGAATGGGAATTTCTTAGGTAAGTACAGTATATTCAAAAATGTATACATACAAATATTTACAGTGCCCCCATCATTGTGAAAAAAATATTTTTAAAACTCCAAATCAATATAAAATATAAAACAAAATTGGTGCACTTGTTGACTGTACTTATCACATCAATGACATATGGTTGACCAAGCTGTAGCAAAAATTATACAATTATCAACTATAATCAGCACAAATAAAAAGGGGCAATTTGTGACAATTATTGTGCAAAAGGTGATTGTAATCTGTGCAGCAAAATAGAAACAATATGTGACAATAAATTGTGCAAATAATGACTGTAATTCTGTAATGACTGTAATTCATGCAGTAATGCAGCACAAAAAATATAGTATATAAAAAAAAATATATAAAAAATAAATCTTCAATTCGTGTTCTTGTGATAATGTGATAATCAATCCTGCTTACCAGATATCATTAGGTCACACAGACCTATCGGGCCTTTAGATCCGTATTTTATTAGGATGTATCAATTCTCCTCCACATCAAACTTCCTCTGTTCAATACGTTTAGTGGGAATGGAATGTATTCCAGTAATAAAACCTTCTCCTTACTCCTCCTTATCTCCAAGCCAATAGGTGTTGGTCTCAGGCAGGTAAGTATATATAAAGACAGTAGGAAGCCAAAATAGTGTGATACCGCTTATTTAAATCAATAAAATAAAGAAACAAAAATGGGCTGCTTACATTTAAATGTGCCCCCCTGGCACACGGTGAAAGTGATATTTGCTATTCAAGGCTATAGGTATTACTCTCTGTGTATCCCTCTGCACTTAGCATGTATGTCCTTGCAGCCCTTGTAGCATGGCAGCGGTCGGCGTGTGTTCCAACTGGTAGGCAGAAGTGACGTCGCTGGCTCTCAGTGGCCCACACCAGTACTAACAGATCTATCGTGTGTACATTGAATCATTCCCTAGAATATATTATCATACACTTACCTAAGAAATTCCCATTCATAAACACCAGCGCCTCCTTCAAATTTTTTCATACTAAGTTTTTTTTTTTTGTGTTTTACACAATAAAAAAAGGGGCAGCAGGTACAAACATATTACCGCCATAGAGCAGAACCAGGCGCCTTCACTATAATAATTACATTATGTTGGAAATAATCAAGCAGAAAGGCTGCATTACCTCAGGGTAGGTAGAAGTCGCTCCTCTGGAGGCACATAACGTCTCATGTATGTGTTTATCCGTTCCAAACGTGAAAGCAACTTTTACAATAAAAAGTCGAATGTTGATACGTACATTCGTGTGAAATTTAAAAAATTTGGTTGGAAAACGGCGCAATTCTGCATAGTGCAGAGCTACAAAACCTTCAGAGGGCCTCTTGAGCAGCATGGGATGTGTCCAGTACCGGCGTCTTTTTGCAGAAATCTTCCTCCTCACATGATGTTTTGTCTTCTCAAATATGACATCATGACAAATAAGGTCACATGGTCAATAAATATGTCATCCATTGCTATATAGCAATTAGAAAACTGCGAGGAAATGGGAAGCACAAAGCTGAAAATGCAAAGCAGAATGGGAAGTACAATGCACGCTGGGGAAAAGCAAAGATTCATGGGAAAACTCCCAATTCAGCAAAAAACAGACAAAAAAAAGGATAAAAAACGGATGACAATGCACGAAAAATGGATGAAATCGGACGAAAAACGGTAGACAACGGACGAAAAACGGATATGAACTGAGATGAAAACGGACGTTGACTGAAGACCAAAAACGTGACTGAACTGATAAACTGAACGGACCATATGTGTGAAAAGGGCCTAATGGGCCATGCACACTATAAGATTTTCTGAAGAATTTTTCCTTTAGATTTCCCAAAACCATATAATATGAGGTCAAACCTAAACACTTTCAATTTGTATGCAATCTGGCAGGCCCTTGTACTACATAGAAAAGGTAAATCTGAAGGAAAAAGTCTTCAGAAAATCTTATAGGGTGTATGGCCCTTTAGGGCTCTTTCACACAGGCGGGCCGTTCAGATCCGACCTGTCCGCTTTTTTGGGGGATCTGAACGGACCCCCCCATGCATCCCTATGGGGCATCGGATGTCAGCGGAGACATGTCCTCTGACATCCGATCCGTCAAATCTGGATGGATGGAAACCCTATTTTCCATCCGTTTAGCAGATCGGATGGGATCGGATGAGAACGGACCGACGGTCCACTCTCATCCGATTCCCCCATAGAGATGCATGGGGACCTGACAGCTGTGTCTCTGTACACAGCGCGAAGAACAGCTGTCATCCTCCTGCTCAGCGGGGGGATCGGTGGATCGAACCCCCGCTAAGAAAAACAGAGTCCGTCCGACAGACGGACTGTGTGAAAGGTCCGTAATACCTTTGGGGAGTGCGGACTCTTCTTCACTTGGTGTGGTGGACGGCAGGTGCATGCAATATCCTATTTGGAGTGGACTTTAAAAGTATTGGATGAACTTTACCTTTTTTGCTTTTTTGGACTATACTCTTTTAGATGACTGTATCTCACTAACATGGGATCTCCTTGATACGCTGCATGTCTGTTTCTCATTTGAGAATCTGATGTTTTGATTTTTAGGTTTGCTAATTTAATGTCAGCTAGCATCAATATATACTATATTTATTTTCACTATCGGAGTGCTTTATTCTGTTAGTCTATATCACGTGGGGTTGCGCTGCGGTAGGAATTATCTAGTGGTGGCCAGGGTTGGATTTTCCTTATTTGATTCAAAGTAACGCAGTGCCGTATCGCAAAAAATGGTCTGGTCATTAAGGGGGGTAAAACCTTCCGGGGCTGAAGTGGGTAAAGTGACAGACAAGCGCAGAGCTTTGACCAATTGGGCCAACTGCTGCTTTACTGCAGGAACATGAAGGTTGTAGGTTGTAACTGCCTCTCGCCCCCCGGGGTGGACATCCTTCAGACCCTAGGCTCCTGTCTAGGTTGCTGTGTGGATGACCCCCCAATATTCACCGTAGGCCTGCACCAGGACAAGCTTCCAAGATTTGAAGTGTACATTCATTGTTCTGCAAAGAAAAAGAACATCATAAATTCAGGTGTACACTGACACTGATAGCAGGTTCTCAGCAGATATTACTTGATGAGTCTGCACAGTAAGTGATGTCTAGCGAGAGAAGAGTACGGAATGACTGCACAACTGATCTCACTTTCAGGAAAAACAGAATGTTGTGTTCTCTAGTCTAGAAAATCATGTGAGGTTCAGTAAAAATAGAGCACAGTGGAAGCTTCCTGAAAGATATTGCTAAGCAATCCTGCCTAAGTGGAGGACAGAAAATGATTTACCAACATCTGAATAAAACATGAAATGATTTCTCTCTCTCCCTCCTTCCTTCTCTTCAAGTATCTTGTTTGTATGTGACTGTAAATGCTATTGGTTCTGCTGGGAATCACAGCTACAACAGCAGAAAACCTGACTCATATGCAATTATAGTCACAGCACATGTTTAAGCTGGGACCCGACACATGGCATTCTGTAAAAGCATTTCTGAAAATCAGTTTTGTTCTCCGGAATCCTTACAAATGTTACAGTAAGCCCCAGTTCACACTATAGCGATGACAGACATTGCATGTGATTCGGAGCGCACTTCTCCTAAAATCACACGCAATGGTGTACGTTTAGTAAACTGAGATAAGCCGAGATCTGGATGATCACGGCTTGTCTCAGAGCATTGCCGGTTTAAATTACTGAGAAGAGTAGTGGAGAACATAGTCTTCTCTTCTCATCTCAGTACACAAACTGCTTGCATTCACTGCAATAGAAACGGCCAGTTTAGTAACACATGATGTCACCTTATCACTGTGCTTCTCTTTGAAGATCTCCTCTTCCTGCTTCTCCAGCTCAGAGGTGGAGAATCAGGGGGAGAAGCTGTGTGATTAGAGGAAGAAGACTTCTTTCCTCCTATATATCAGCACCAGTGGGTTCAAAATGAATGTATATATTGTATGTATGCATGTATGTGTGTTTGTGGGTGTATGTATGTGTGTGTGTGTATGTGTGTATATATATATATATATATATATATATATATATATATATATATATATATATACTGGTGTATGTGTGTGTGTGTATGTATATGTGTGTATGTATATGTGTGTATATATATATATATATATATATATATATATATATATATATATATATATATATATATATATATATATATATTGTGTGTACTGGTGTGTGTATATATATATACTATGTGACAGGAAGTCAGGAAAATCTGTGGATGTTGTCACAGACAGGAGATACATTTCCACCTGGTTTAGAAAATTCACCAATTATTATAGGGTGTCGGCTGCAGAGGTGTAAGGATGTTAATTGCTTCATCCTGAACAGCTGATGTCTTTCAATGTCCTCTGGCTACCTCTGCAGCCGACACCCTATAGTAATTGGTGAATTTTCTAAAGGTGGAAATGTATCTCCTGTCTGTGACAACATCCACAGATTTACCTGACTTCCTGTCACATAATAAATATATATATATATATATATATATATACTGTATGTACTGGTGTATGTGTGTATGTATGTGTATGTATATATATATATATATATATATATTTATTTATATGTATACTGTATGTACTGGTGTGTGTGTATATATGTGTGTGTGTGTGTGTGTGTGTATGTATATATATATATGTATATATATATATATACATACGTGTGTGTGTGTATATATATATATATATATATATATATATATATATATATATATACAGTGGGTACGGAAAGTATTCAGACCCCCTTAAATTTTTCACTCTTTGTTATATTGCAGCCATTTGCTAAAATCATTTAAGTTCATTCTTCTTCCTCATGAATGTACACATAGCACCCCATACTGACAGAAAAACACAGAATTGTTGACATTTGTTGCAGATTTATTAAAAAAGAAAAACTGAAATATCACATGGTCCTAGGTATTCAGACCCTTTGCTCAGTATTTAGTAGAAGCCCCCTTTTGATCAGGTTGGATGGTAAACATTGGTGGACAGCCATTTTTAGGTCTCTCCAGAGATGCTCAATTGGGTTTAAGTCAGGGCTCTGGCTGGGCCATTCAAGAACAGTCACGGAGTTGTTGTGAAGCCACTCCTTCGTTATTTTAGCTGTGTGCTTAGGGTCATTGTCTTGTTGGAAGGTAAACCTTCGGCCCAGTCTGAGGTCCAGAGCACTCTGGAGAAGATTTTTGTCCAGGATATCCCTGTACTTGGCCGCATTCATCTTTCCCTCGATTGCAACCAGTCGTCCTGTCCCTGCAGCCGAAAAACACCCCTACAGCATGATGCTGCCACCACCATGCTTCACTGTTGGGACTGTATTGGACAGGTGATGTTGAGCAGTGCCTGGTTTTCTCCACACATACCGCTTAAAATTAAGGCCAAAAAGTTCTATTTTGGTTTCATCAGACCAGAGAATCTTATTTCTCACCATCTTGGAGTCCTTCAGGTGTTTTTTTAGCAAACTCCATGCGGGCTTTCATGTGTCTTACACTGAGGAGAGGCTTCCGTCGGGCCACTCTGCCATAAAGCCCCGACTGGTGGAGGGCTGCAGTGATGGTTGGCTTTCTACAACTTTCTCCCATCTCCTGACTGCATCTCTGGAGCTCAGCCACAGTGATTCTTCTTTACCTCTCTCACCAAGGCTCTTCTCCCCCGACAGCTCAGTTTTGCCGGACGGCCAGATCTAGGAAGGGTTCTGGTCGTCCCAAACGTCTTCCATTTGAGGATTATGGAGGCCACTGTGCTCTTAGGAACCTTAAGTGCACCAGAAATCTTTTTGTAACCTTGGCCAGATCTGTGCCTTGCCACAATTCTGTCTCTGAGCTCTTCAGGCAGTTCCTTTGACCTCATGATTCTCATTTGCTCTGACATGCATTGTGATCTGGAAGGTCTTATATAGACAGGTGTGTGGCTTTCCTAATCAAGTCCAATCAGTATAATCAAACACAGCTGGACTCAAATGAAGGTGTAGAACCATCTCAAGGATGATCAGAAGAAATGGAAAGCACCTGAGTTAAATATATGAGTGTCACAGCAAAGGGTCTGAATACTTAGGACCATGTGATATTTCAGTTTTTCTTTTTTAATAAATCTGCAACAATGTCAACAATTCTGTGTTTTTCTGTCAGTATGGGGTGCTATGTGTACATTCATGAGGAAGAAGAATGAACTTAAATGATTTTAGCAAATGGCTGCAATATAACAAAGAGTGAAAAATTTAAGGGGGTCTGAATACTTTCCGTACCCACTGTATATATATATATATATATATATATATATATATATATACTGTGCATGTGTGTGTATAGATATGTTTTCATGTGTCAGAACATGTCATTACGAGTTCTTTTAAACTTTAGTTTCACTTTTTCAATTTAGGGGCGCTGTAATCTCACAATATTTGGTGAGATTACAGGCAGTCCACCCAGTTATACACAGATCTCTGCAGTTCTCAGAGAAAAAAATTCTCCTCTGATCACCCTGTGAGAAGTGAAGTTCTCCGCCTTCTAAACTGGGTTCCAAAGGAGATTTTTTCTCTGAGAACTGCCGAGAAGTGAACTGAGAGAAAACTTCTCAGTTTACTAAACGTACACCTATGTCTGTGCGATGCAAATTCAGCCACACAGATTGTATGGCTGAATTTGCATTGGATTAGGACTGAACATGCACAGGGCCCTTTTTTGGGTCCCCAGCAGAATCTGATCGCATAGTGGTTCACACCTATGCAATCCGATTAATGTCCGAACTGTCAGTTCGCACCGCGATATGCGAACTGATCTGGGGGTGTTGATAACTTTGTATTGACACCCCCAGCGATTTGCATATGGCAGTGTGAACTGCTTGCGAATTGAATGCGATGCAAGAACCCGCAGCGGATTCGCAGGGTTCCCGCATCGCTTATGGGTGAACCGAGCCTAAATATAGTAGAAATGTATTTTTCTGGAAATGTTTATCTTTTTTTTTTTGCTGCCTCTCAACTTATAGGTAAGGTGACCGGGTGTTTAACCACTTCTGGACCAGAAGGATTTACCCCCCTTAATGACCAGGCCATTTTTTGTGATTCGGCACTGTGTTACTTTAACTGACAAGTGCGTGGTCGTGCAACGCTGTACCCAAATAAAATTGATGCCCTTTTTACCACAAATAGAGCTTTCTTTTGGTGGTATGTGATCACCTGTGCAATTTTTATTTTTTGCTCTATAAACAAAAAAGTGTGACAATTCTGGAAAAAAAAAATGAAAATTGTTATCAAATACTTGCCGTAATTTTCCTTTCCTGATGGACTCCATGGCAGCATATGTATCGGCTAGTCCCGCCTCCAATCCTATTCCATAGGACACCCACTCCCATAAATCTTTGTTCCTGTCCAGCACCACTTGTTCTGTAACTAGCCTACTTCGGAACTGGGAGGGGACTCGTGCTGCCATGGAGTCCATCAGGAAAGGAAAATTAAGGTAAGTATTTAAAAACAATTTTCCATTTTCCTAACAGACTCCATGGCAGCATACGTATCAGGAAATAACTCTCCATACACAAAAGGGTGGGCAGATGCTGAACAAAAGTTTAATTAACCCTGTCGACAGACAGAACTTGTAAACCAAAATTAATAGAAGAAAGAGCCGCCGGCTCAATACAATAATGAGACAAAAAAGTATTGATGGAAGACCAGGATGCCACCCTACAAATCACTTCAGGTGCGACGTGTCTGGAGACTGCCCAAGAAGTGGAGACACTCCAAGTCGAGTGCACCGTAACCACCACTGGAGGAGCCAAGCCCTTTGCCCTATAAGCCCACTGGATGGTCTCAGTGATCCAGGAAGAGATAGATCTTGAAGAAGCATGTAATCCCTTATTCTTCCCACTGAAGGCGATAAATAAATACTCGGACTGCCGGAAGGGAACCGTAGCCTCTAGGTATCCTTTGAGACAATTCCCAACATCAAGTAGATGGATGGAGGAGCCCTCATCCTGCTTAAAGGTAGGCAAGACTATCTCTGGGTTTTCATGAAAAACTGAAGTAACCTTCGGTCTTGCTTCAAACATAGGGATTAAGACTACCCTGTCTGGAAAGAAGGTTAGGAAGGGTTCTTTTGCTCCTAAGGTCCCAAGCTCGGAGACTCTCTTCGCCGAGGTAATGACTACCAGAAAAACAGTCACCAAGGTAAGTTCCTTAATAGTAAGAGGCTCAGCTGGATCATGAATGCGTTGTGATAGGATGATGTCGAGGACTAACAGAAGATCCCACTTGGGAAATCTCGGCCTCTTCTGGGGCCTGAGTCTTACTGCTCCTTTGAAGAATTGACGGACCAGGGCATGATTGGACCAAGAGATGCCAGTAAAGGCTGAAATAGCTCACACCTGAACCCTAAGCGAACTGACAGAGTGGCAGGTCTAGACCGGATTGCAGAAAACTTAAAACATCCTGGACCTCAGGGGAGGAATGAGGGTTGGACCTAGCAGCCAAATGCGAGGAGAACCTTGACCAGATTCTTTCATAAACCTTGTTAGTTGAACTCCGCATGGCACTTAGCAATGTGGGAATAACTTCTTAAGGGCAGCCTAGGGCCTGTAACCTTCCCCTCTCAAGAACCAGGCCTTCAGGTGTAGTCGAGCTGGACAAGGATGCAGCATGGAGCCCTGAGATAACAGATCTGGCCTGAGGGGTAGCGAAATCGGATCCCGGACACTGAGGAGCGTCAGGAGAGGGAACCAAGGCCTGTTGGGCCAGAATGGTATCACCGCCACTACCTCTGCTGCTTCTGACTCTGTCTCTGCAGGAACTGAAGGATTACTGGGACTGGAGGGAAGGCGTAGGCACTGTGGAACCTCCACTGGTCTGTGAGGGCATCCACTCAGAGGGCCTGGGGATCCTGGAAACCTTGAGTAATACCTTTGTAATTTACGATTGCAAGGGGAGGCAAAGAGGTCGACCTCTGGAGAGACTCCCAGGGACAGGATCCACTTGAAGACCTCTTTGTAGAGAGACCACTCGTTGTTGTCCAACTTCACACGAGAAAGGAAATCTGCTTGGACATTCTGGGCCCCAGGGACCTATACTGCTGACAGGCCGGACAAATTCTTCTGGGCCCAGGCCATGATCGACTCCACTTCTTGCAGTAGGGACCAACCGCGTGTTCCCTCTTCCTTCCTTATGTATGCTACTGCTGATGTGTTGTCCAACCTGAGCATCACCGGAAGCCATTTTGTTAGGTGACCGAATGCTTGAAGAGCTCGAAGAGCTGCCCAGAGCTCCAGAGCATTTGAAACTATCCCCCAAGGGGAAAAGTTCCACCTGCCCTGAGCTACCTCTGAAAGACAATGGGCACCCCAGCCCTTCTTGCTGGCGTCTGAGGTCACAATGATCCATGAAGCTGGGGCTAGGGAGTGGCATCTGAGGAGATTCTCCCAATGAAGCCACCATAGAAGACTCACCCTCATGGAAGGGGTTAAGAAGATGGACTGGTGGAGAAAACCTTTCTGAAAGGGCCGCATTCTCCACAATGCCCACTTGACCAGGGGGGCCTTGGCAACCATGGTCCAGACGACTCTCAGGCACTGGCGAGCTTGGAGATGAGAGGATGAGAGGGCAAGGAGTATCCTGTCTCCGATTACCGGGATTTTCTCTTCCGGAAGGGAAATTGCGGCTCTTGCTGTATCGAACAAGGCCCTGAGATAAACTAAGGACTGAGTAGGAGTCAGATGGCTCTTTTCCAGATTCAGTAGCCACCCGAATCTCTGAAGGGTGGATACGACTTGATCCAGATGCTCCATCAACTGATCTTTGTCCTGGGACAAAAGGAGAAGGTTGTTTAAATAGTGGTGGAGATGGATGCCTCTTGTCCTCAACAGGGCTACTACACCCAACAAGACTTTTAAAAAGGTCCGTGGTGATGTGGAAAGCCCGAAGGGTAGACAGGTGAACTGCAGGTGTGAGTGGCTGATGGAAAACCGTAGGTATTTTTGAAAATCCCTTGCAACAGGGACATGTAAATAGGCATCGTTTAGATCTATCGATACCATCCAGTCTGCTGGCTGAACCACCTGTTGGATAGATAGCAGCGTTTCCATCTTGAACCTTTCTTTTCTGATGTACCGATTTAGGTAAGTAAGATCGATAACGGGTCTCCATGAGCCCTTTTTTTTTCTGGACCAAGAAAAGAGGGGAATACATTCCCTGTCCATGCTCGTGCTCTGGCACAGGAAATACAGCCCCTTGAGACACCAGGGAATCCACGTAAGACAGCAGTACTTGGCGTTTTTCTACAGAGGGTGGCAGGGAGGTAGGGAGGAACCTTAGTTTGGGTGCCCTGTCGAATGTCCACTTTTGTCCGGATAAGACTGTCCTGACAGTCTAGGAGTCCTGGATTGAGGCCGCCCAGACATGTCAAAAGTGTAGCAACCGAGCCCCCACCCGAGTTGTCTGAGTGGGCCCAATCTCAAAAGGACTTGGTTGCTTCACGGTGGTCAGAGGGGACACTTTTTGATGGTTTCCGGGAGGAAGACTGCCTTGACTTCCAGTTGCGACCAAACTCCCTGCCAGGCCTGTAGGTGCGTGCCTCCCTGGTACGATCCAGGGCATACCTTCTGGACTGTCCTTTCTTCGGATTGAGAAGGCGCCGATCCTGGGGGAGGATTCCAGACTTGCCACCTGTAGCCCTCAAAGGGAATAGGGCACCACACTTGCTTGGATGCTGGAACGGCCATCCAAGGGCAGAGCCATAGAGCCCCCGTGGCCATAACCGAGGACAACATAACCCTGGTTAGAAGGCGGATGAGATCAATAGAAGCCTCCGCCAAAAAGGTCGAGGCCATCTTAAGTTCCTGAATCGGGGAACTTCTGGCAACCTCCTCTGAGACACTCCATAGGGATTCGTCCACAGTGTCAGACCACAGCTCCATGGCCTTGGATATTGCAGCCAAGGCTAAGGCCGGCTTGCAAGCCATCCCTGCCGTCAGGTAGATCCTCTTGAGATCGGAATCTATTCTCCTATTCAAAGGATCCTTGAAAGAGACTGTGTCCTCTAGTTGGGGGGGGGGGGGGGGTCACATGCTTGACCAGCTTTATAACTGCTGCATCTACCAAGGGGGGGAGACTCCAGGTGTTTCACCTCCTCCTCTTTAGAGGGATAAAGTCTGGACATTTTTGAGAGCAAGGAGTTCTTCCTCTCCACCTTGCTCCATTCGTCTGTGATTACCTCCCCCAATTCACCCAAAAATGGGAAGTTGAGACGCTCCCTGTTCAGTTGCCTGAAGAATTTCTTCTGTTTTTTGGGGAAGCAGCTGGATCTTCCAAATTCAGAGTCTCTCTTACTGCTCTCACTAAAGGAGGGATGAGAGCAAAGTCGAACCCCAAACAGCAATCCGCCACTTCCGAGTCACTGTCTGACAGCATTGCTGATGGGTGACTGGGTTGAAAAGACCCGAACTCTTCTTGGCCTTGTGCTCTTCCAAGGGGAGAACATGGAGGAATTACTTCCAGGCTCTGAGTCTGTCCTACTCCCAATTCTGCCAGGGAGTCTTTGACGACCCGCTTTACTAAGGCCTTCAGACGTTGATCGGAGTTGTCCCTCTTTCCTGCAGCCTGGGAGAAACACTGGTCACACATTGACCTAGACTCAGGGACTCGGGCACCACAACCCCAACAACCCGCTCTGTCTGGGTTTTGAGAGGGGCTGGTTCTCTCCATGATGCTGAGAGCCAGATGGAGATCTATGACCGGACCTTGAGAAAGAATGCCGGTGATGCGACTTGGAGCGATGTTCATCCCTACGTGAAGAGTGATGAGCATCAGAACTAGGAGGGCTGTGAACAAAAGAAAAGAGCAAGACACAAATAGGGAGCAAGTGACATGAAGGACACCCCTATCTCCCCTCTCTAAACATCCCACCCTCCCGTGCCCTAAGTACCTGCGAAGGGCTGGCTGACCACAGGAGGGCGGTGAGGCTTCCATTCTGGCACTTACCTGCAGAGATGAGCCGGACAACAGGATCAGAGGAGGAAGAAGAGGGGGGGAAACCAAGAGCCCCCACAACCTTGGAGCCAGTCTTACCTCCAGCAACCTGTGGCTTTAAGCAGTGTGAAGGCAGGAACCATGTATTGCGTTCAGGCTCTTCACAGGAGTGGGTATAACATAAACAGTCTGCTGACACTGCCATTCATTTTTAAACATGGCGCCCGCTGATGTCATCCAGCGGGGCTGTCAGGACCCACTGCGAATGCACCGCCGCCCCAACCACTGCTACCGCCCATGCGAAGAAGACACAAACTGGCGGCCGGTCGGGGATGGGGAAGTGGACCAGCCCCGGGACACTAGCCACCAGGTAAGAAAGCAAAGAGAGGTAAGGAGAAAGAGCAAACAACAAAATATCTGCCATGTAGGAATAATAATAAGAAAATGTACTCACATCAGAGGGTCCACTAGCCACCAGGGATGGATAGGGAACAGCGCATACACCAGACTTCACGCTGGGCAACAGGCCACCCGCAGCAGCTGGGTTTTTTGACCACCAACTGCAGATCCTCAAATGCCCCACTCCATACCCTGCCACAGCTAGGGTGGCAATCAGATGAGAGACGCTTTTTCTCCTGCACTGCTGACAGGAGAAAAGAGGGGGGGGGGAAGTGGGGAAGATAAACTGACAGCCCGCAGCTCGCTACCTGTTCTCTGGTGGACTGAGCGTGGAAAAGAGCCTGCTGTCATCGCTTAATCATACCTCCCAACTTTTGAACTTCAGAATGAGGGACACTGGAGGAGTGAAAAGACCTGCGGCACGCTAGGCCGCGGTAAATTGTGGGAGGGGCTTAAGGGATATGTTTAAACAAAACACAGGCTTCCTTGTACCTATAAAATATACTTTGATTGCTTTGTCTGAGCCTACTTTAAAGAATAAATTCAATAAAATAGTGAGGGACTGCATAGCAACCAGCAACTGTTGAGACAATGAAGACTTTGGTGAGAAGTAAATATTGTACAGTATTGTGCATATAGTGCAGGAGTGTGTAAAGCAGAGCACAGGGGTTGGGGAGTGCTGCAGCCAGTGACGGGTTTAGGATACATAGTGCAGGCTGCAGGGGTCCAGGGTGTGTAATGCAATGGGTTCAAGATTTAGATGAATGTAATGCACAGAGGGCTGTAGCCAGTGCCAGGTTTAGGAGTGATACACACAGAGAGCATGGTCCAGGAGTACATAATGCACAGAAAGCAGGGCCTAGGAGTGTGTAATGTATAACAAAAAAAATAAAAATCAGGAGTACAAAACAAAAAGAGTGCAGGAGACAGGGGTGGGTAACTCACAGTGTAGGGGTAAGGAAAGGGCAAAATTCCTCCCACATACAAGAGATGGTCAGAGACTACAGACATGATACAAGAGATGGTCAGAGACTGCAGACATGATACAAGAGATGGTCAGAGACTGCAGGCATGATACAAGAGATGGTCAGAGGCTGCAGGCATGATACAGGAGATGGTCAGAGACTACAGACATGATACAGGAGATGGTAAGAGACTGCAGACATGATACAGGAGATGGTCAGAGACTGCAGACATGATACAGGAGATGGTCAGAGCCTACAGACATGATACAAGAGACTGTCAGAGACTACAGACATGATACAAGAGACTGTCAGAGACTGCGGACATGATACAAGAGACTGCCAGAGACTGCGGACATGATACAAGAGACTGTCAGAGACTGCAGACATTATACAGGAGATGGTCAGAGACTGCAGATTATACAGGAGATGGTCAGAGACTGCGGACATTATACAGGAGATGGTCAGAGACTACGGACATAGTACAGGGGTTGTTGGAGATTGGGAGCATGCTTCTGTAGTATACAAGAGACTGTGAGAGACTGGAGACATAGTACATGGCATATTACAGCAGCATTCTCCTAAAACGTAAAATACTGTTGAAGTTCAATTTTTTTGAAGTTTAAAAAGAACATGAACAATCCCTTCCAGTGATAATGTGCCAGCAGTGGAAGGGTTACCTGCAATTTACCTTGTCCTAGCTTCTCCTATCCTAACAGAGAATGCCATTCAGGCAGCGTGGTGTGCCTCCTCCTCC
This sequence comes from Pelophylax lessonae, assembly GCF_965119305.1. Classification (NCBI taxonomy): domain Eukaryota; kingdom Metazoa; phylum Chordata; class Amphibia; order Anura; family Ranidae; genus Pelophylax; species Pelophylax lessonae. Next base: position 336,407,481 of record NC_138768.1, read on the forward strand.
TCCTCCTCCCCCCTCCGTGTACAGGAAGGAAAACATCAGAGCAAGAGGGGCGGCTTCAGTGTACTCCGTACACACACAGTGACAAGTGAAGACTGGAGACAGCCGGGGAGACATCCCGACTACCATACAAAGTGTTGCCTGCAGTGTGTGGTAACCTAGACAACCCGCACACGCCGCGGGCATTTTAGGAAGGTTGGGAGGTTTGGCTTAAGTGGTGTCACCCCTTTGGCGGGTGTCACCCGGTTCGGACCGCACATACCGCACCCCCATAGTGACGCCACTGCTGCCTGTGCCTCCGGTAATGAGATTCTCCCTCTATATTTGTCCCGTTTACCATTATCATTGAAAGTGAAAGTAAAAGAAATCCAAATGTTGGATTGTCCCCAGAAAAGTAATAGAGGGGAAATATTCCAATGGGGACACTAGTTCTGGTGATCTGGGGTTTCCCCAAGGAATTTCCATAATTTGCAAGGATTTCCTCTCACTTCCTTTTTGGCATGGGGCAGGTAGTGAAGGTAAATCTCTGCAAAGAGACATAGATGGTGAAAACAAATCTTACAGGAGTTTTAACCCATCCTTACTCTATCCAAAATGAAGAAAAAAAAGCCTATAGTTCTACTTTAACTGAGCAGTAACCAGTGCTGAAACAATAGTATATTTGTATTTTTGTTATAACTGTTTTATTACTGCTTGAAATGAATTGCATATGTGATGTATTTTGACTTTGTGGCAATGATTTTAATCCTGATTGCATCTATCAACCAGAATTGCTCTTTGAGTCGCCTTCACATCTGCTGCCATAGCTGCATCACTGTTCAAGTGGGCACCACACCATACAGACAGTCTGTATGCTTCTCAGGGACTGCTGCAGAGGGATTCGGTAAGAGGGTCTCCAACCCGCATCATAGCTTAAGCTAACTGTTAACCTTTTTCTTCAGCCTAAATCTGATAATGAGTCAACCCTTTCATTGCACTTTTCTATGGGAGACCTATCTCATCTGCCACTGCATTCTTCATCCAGCAGCAGCCATACAAGCCAAGTACAGGTCTCTAAGCCATCAAAATTCTGGAACACTGACTTTGTTTACCTCTCCATCCGGCCACTGAATTCTCTAAACCTTACACTCCCAATTACCACTTTGAACTGGCTTCAGTCTCTGTTTGGCTGCACTAAGGAGCCTTCTTATCTACCAGGCCTGACTTTACACTATGCCTCTGTTTATTGCCACCCCTTTGAGCCAACTGCAGCTTTCTGCATGCCAGCATTTAAAGGGCCCCAACATTGCCGTCAGAAATTCACAATAAGACTGCCCAAGTCACTACATTTTCCCTGAGAGCAAAACTGGGTTGCTCGTTTTGAACTCAAACTTTTAAGGCTCAAGCCTAGCCCCTTTGTCTGAGAGCCCTAAAGTGTCTCATCTTTTTGAAAGCCTTCTTGGTCACTTGGGGCAAACCTCTCATTCAGGGAGCTATTGTTTATGCTCTTGGTACTGCAGTATACAATGAGTTGGCCCTAAGAGGTACCTTTGTTTATTGCATTGTATTTGTTTTGTAATGTTTCTGTGCCTTGATGCTGATGTACCAATCCACTCCATTATATTACTGTAGCACTGCCCCCATGAGGACTGCTGAAGAATGACACTTTTGGATCCCCTGGGCTACCCATAGCAACTGCTTGCAGAAAGCTTAACACTTTAAGTTCTTGGCTCAGTCAATGATCAGTCTAGGGGTTGTTGTTTTATTTATATTGGGATGGGAGAAGGAATGAGTGGGATACGCCAACTGTTAACTATTCACATTTCAGAGTACTTCAAACTTGAGAATGCGGCAAGGCCGCTACTTCATCCTGCCACTTGAATGAAGATGAGGTAAGTGTTCCTATTTGCGTTTCTCTTCAGGGTACTCCCCCCGTACCCCCTTTCTCTGTACTAGCCGACACCCGTCCACTGACTGCACTACCCGGAGTGGTCAACCTTCCTGGGCAGACCCCTGGGCAAGATCCTCTGTACTCACGATACTGTTTTTCCAGAGTCTTGCAGTGCCCCAACTCCACAGTCAGCTCTCCTGGACCTCTGGGTTCAGCCTCAGTCCAATGGCTCAACAGGCAGGCTGCCTGTGACCATCACCATCTGCAGCAGAAGAGGAGGAAGCCACCATTTCAGTCTAACCAGACTGTCTTTTACTTTATAAATTCCTCTAATACTGTTCTATGGAAAGCAGTAGGTTTAAAGAACACACCAAACGCTTAAGATATCTTCTTTTTCACTTCAACTTTTCTTCATATATATATCTTTTTCACTTCAACTTTTCTTCATATATAACACTCACACTTTTGCAGCAGACAGTCCATGTAAAAACATGTGTTGAATAAAGAATAACAAAATGGCTGTTCAACTGTTCAATCTGGTCATTCTACATACAATGTTGGATGTATTTATCTCTTCAGAATCTGTACTTTCACTTTAAATTGTTTAAACACTTTGTGATCTCTCTGAGAGGTACAGTATATATGATGCTTAAGCTATATTCTTTCTTCTATATTGCTGTTTGCTATTACATTAAGAACCCATGCAGTCTCTCTCTCTCTCTCTCTCTCTCTCTCTCTCTCTCTCTCTTGTTTTTTTTTTTATTAAGGCATACTTACCAACTGTCCCTTTTTTTCTGGGACAGTCCCTGCAAACAGGACCCTGTCCCAGGAAATTTATATTGTCCCTGGAAGCGCCTGTTGTTAATCGGGCTGCCCGTAAATGTTACGCAGAAGTAGTGCAGCTGAATGGGATTCCAACCCTGCTACTGTGGCCTTACATTCGAAATTCCCTTTTTAATTTCCTTAAATTGTCTCTATATTGGAGTAGACTCTATAATCTGATAAGTAGGCAAGATTAATTGTGCAGAGTGGGCGGAGCTTCACGGAAGTGGGTGTGGTAATTGATAGCTGTGCTGCAAAGTGTCCCTGGAAATTTTTTTAAATGTTGGCAACTATGTTAATGTTATTAGCAGGTCTAGCTGTATATACATGCGAGTCATATTAGCAAACTAGGACAGGTTTTAGCTGGCCAGCTACACTACCCTTACAGCTATAAAGGGTAAACAGTTTTTCTGATCACCTCTACACCAGTCCTAGTGTATGCCAACAACAGTGTTTCTTTCTGCCACCCAAACTGACCTTATCTGCATGTCTCACTGAAAACGTTGATGATAATCAAAAAACAGCGCTTGAAAAATGTAACAGATAAAAACTCTCAAAAAAAAAAAAAAATTATATATATATGTATATTGTGACAGGAAGTCAGGTAAATCTGTGGATGTAGTCACAGACAGGAGATACATTTCCACCTGGTTTAGAAAATTCACCAATTACTATAGGGTGTCGGCTGCAGAGGTAGCCAGATCTGTCTAAGGACGTTGAACAGACTTCAGCTGTTCAGAATGAGGAAACTAAGGCCTCTATAATTTGTCCAAAGGAAGTCTATTGATTGCTGCCTCCTGACGCTGTGTGAGCTGGAGAGAGGAGGACAGTCAGATGTGTGCCTCCCGACGCTGTGTGAAGCCTGGGAGAAGGACTGCTGCCTCCTGACGCTGTGTGAGCTGGGGAGAGGAGGACAGTCAGATGTGTGCCTCCCAACGCTGTGTGGGCATGGGAGAAGGGATGCCCCCTGAAGCTGTGTGAGCATGGGGAAGACCTCCTGGAGCGATGTGCGCTGAGGAGGGTAAAAAGTGTGAAGACTTCTCAAGGTGAGAAAATGAACTATTTCTATGTGGAAGAAATAAATGAACTGTTTGCTATGTGAAGAGACAAACAAAGGAATGTGTTCTATGTGAAGAGAAAAGCAAAGGGACATGTTCAATGTGAAGAGGAAAAGGGACATTTGTTGTGTGAAGAAAAACATGGACTATTGAGTGTCTGCTGTAGGATCAGCAAAGTTTGCCAAACAGTAGGTTGGAGACAGACTCCGTAGGTAGGTTCCTGTATGTGAGAAGGTAGCCGCCCACAGTGGAGGATTTATTTTGTGTTTTATTTTTATTTTGATGTTTTTGAGGCTTGCACTTGTGTGAAGTAAATTGCAAGAATAAACCAAACTGTTGTTTGCAACCACTTCTCGGCTATCTCCCTGTGTAAACGCACCCCCCCAAGGGGTCATCCATACCCGCCACCGAGCTAATCTCCCACAATATATATATATATATATATATATATATACACAACAGTATTGAAATAATATATGTATTAAAACATATATATAGACACATAAACAAACTGCAATGGTGATAAAGTGCAATGATGATGTGTGCACCTGTACACAAAAACAATTGTGTAAAGAAATGTAAAATACAGATAAAACAATAAACTGTGCAGAAATTAGTATAAAGTGCTAAAAAAAAGTCCAATAGGATGTGCAAAAAAGTGCTGAAGTTCTGATATGACCAGGTGCTAAAGTGCTCCAAACGGCAATCAGTTACAAAAGGTGTCCAGATCCCCTCTGGGACCCCACTCACCAGAAGCGATGGACCTGAACAGGTCAGAAGAGCTTTAGTAAAAAATCTCTGACATAGGACTCCTCCAAACGATCCCCATGAAATCCTTATGTATGGCTTCCTCTAAGCAGCCCAAAAGGACAGAATAGCTGAAATAGTAAGGTCCGTTTATAAAAAATTATTATTTTTTAAGTGATGTACTTACACAGTAAAGATTTATAAGCGCATGTATAAAAGAAAGCAATCCGCAGATCAATGTACAACAGCTTCCTGGAACGCCGTCGGCGTGCGTTCCACGGATACAGGAAGTGACGTCGTTGGTTAGTCTTGACTGGAAGTGCGTCACTGAAAACATTCCTGCGGGACCCCAGTCCCAGCCGTCCCCTGTGAGCAACTGCACTCCTAGAACTCTTTTGTTCTTCCATTCTTTTGCCTCTTGCACTTCCCTAGACAGTGAACATGGCATTCCTGGGGGCAGCCACATACCAATAGGCTAGGCTTGCTAGGCTTATAGGAACAGGGACTGCTACAAGTGGTGATTTGATACAGTTAGTTGATTTGTGTGACACACAAGATGCAATAGGGTCAATTTACTAAGAGTTTAATAACGGCCTAAAAAAAGGCGGTAAAACAGCGCTTGTGGTAAATCAGGTTTAAATAGGCAAGAATTTTTGCGTTAAATATCGAATGCGGTATGTTTCATTGAGCATAAATTACCGCATTTTTTCATGTAGTAATTTATCGCATTGAGCTGGTTGCTAGGAAGCAGGCTGAAAAACTGGCCACTGCATCCTTAGCAACGGATGACTCATCAGCTGATTTCCCGCTGACAGCTGAATGTACACAAAACATGGCGGCAAATTAAAATTATTAAATAAAAAAAATGTGTGGGGTCCCCTCCATTGCATACCAGGTCGTTTGGGTCCAGTGTGGATTTTAGGGGAACCCAACCCCAACAAAAACAGCATGGGGTCCCCCCAAATTCATACCAGACCCTTATCCGAGCATGCAGCCTGGCAGGTCAGGAAAGGGGAGGGACAAACGAGCACCCCCCTCTTGAACCATACCAGGGCACATGCCCTTAATTTGGGGGAAGCTTTAGGGTGGGGGGCTCCGCCCCCTACCCCAAAGCACATTATCCCCATGTTGATGGGGACAAGGGCCTCTTCCCAACAACCCTGGGCTGGGGGGGTGCGGGTCTGTGGGTGGGGGGCTTATTGGATTCTGGAAGACACCTTTAACTAGGGGGCCCCCAGATCCTGGCCCCCCATGTGAATAAGTATGGGGTACATAGTACCCCCACCCATTAATCAAAAAAGTGTAAAAATGAATAATGACAGTACAAAAGTTTTTGACAATTTCTATATGAAAAGATTTTAAAAATTGGGTCAACGATGTCACGAGGGGGCAGTGCCACCAGGTGACATTGCCAGACGGCTCCACCCCTCCCCTTTATAAGAACTGCCAAACGGCAGGGGAGGCAGACCATGGGAGCGTTTGCAGCGAGCGGAGCTTTTTTTTTTCTCTTTTTCCGGGTCTGACAGTGGTGGCGGTGGCCTGATTGATCATGGATGTGGGGGACAGTTTTTGTATTTTTTTTGTGTCTTTATTCATTTTTACACTTTTTTGGTGAATGTGTAGAGGTACTATGTATCCTATACTCATTCACAGGGAGGGCCTGGGATTTGGCTAAAGGGGGCTTCCAGATTCTGATAAGCCCCCCTGCCCACAGATCCCCACAACCGCACCCAGGGTTGTGCGGAAACCCTTATCCCCATCAACATGGTACCCCCCCATGTTGAGGGCATGTGGCCTGGTATGGTTCAGGGGGAGGGGGGGGGCTTGCTCATCCCTGCATGCTCGGATAAGGGTCTGTTATGGATTTTGGGAGGAACCCCACACAATTTATTTTTTTTAATCCATACCAGACAGAAAGGGCCTGGTATGCATTGGGGGTGGGGGGTAGGCCACTCTGATACTGAGGGCATGTGGCCTGGTATATTTCGGGGGAAGGGGGGGCTTGCTCATCCCTGCATGCTCAGATAAGGGTCTGTTATGGATTTTGGGAGGAACCCCACACAGTTTTTTTTTTTTTTTAATCCATACCAGACAGAAAAGGGCCTGGTATGCATTGGGGTTTTTTTTCCTAATTTTTAATTGCCAGCACGTTTTTTCTTTACATTCAGCTGTCAGTGGAGAACGGAGAAAAATGACTGCATGAAAAAATGCTGTAATTACTGCTAAATCAAGCACATACCACATTCATAATTTAACTCACAATTCTTAGTTATTTACACTTTCAAAACTGATTTACCGCAAGCACTGTTTTACTGAAACTTTTGCACAGTAGTTTATATATATTTACTTTTAATTTGTTTAGCTGAAAAGGCTTCTCCGGTCCCTTCAGTTGGATCTAGCACATTCAGCACCTTGGACTGGACTTCTTCATTCTCCTTAGAGCATCCCCACTCCCACTCTTCCTCCGAGCTCATTATCGAAGGGCCCCAATTCTGCCTGCAGTCGGGGTGACCCTCAGTCTATGGCCCTGACACTGCATTCCCCCTCTGGCTCACCTGAGGGCACATCTGCCTCCTGCACTGGCTACTTCCAGGTGGGGTTTGCAGAGTGTGTAGGTGCAGCCGGCATTTTAGGGACCGTGTCTGGTTCCTGCTGGGCAGTACTTACAGTTACCAGGTCCCCGACTGGGCTGCAGGCCAAGACAGATCTCCAACTTTCTTCTTCGATGTCACTGTTCTTCGAAGGAGAGTAACCGGCCTCAGACTTGACCCCGCCTATAATGCATGATCCAAGGCCGCACTGGCCTTCTGGGACTTTATAAAGTACAAAGTCCTGACCGCCGGTCCACATTGTAGTTCAGTGGTTCCTGTTCGTTGAATGTCAGCCTGGTGAGCGGCTCATCACAGTGCTCCCACCGGATCCAAACACTGACCATGGTAGCCAGTATTCTGCATGCAGGACACAGCAGGCACAGTCGTTCAGTCCCCTTAATCATGCCGAGGGCAAATCCCCCACAATGCTCCAAGCAGACACCAATGTCCACCAGTGTCCGCTCCTGCAGATCAGGCAACCAGGTCATCACTGGGCACACACGTGCACCTTCCGCCATCTTGCTCCTCTCTCTTGCTGTTAGCAGGGCACGCTGGGTCTCCTCTGGGGTATGGCTCCACCCCCAAGATTCCAGACTGGCTGGCACCTACAGCTCTGATGAGCAGGCCCTTTCTGCTGTAACCCTTTGCTCATGGTACTGTAGTTTGCAGGCACAATAATAATGATACCAAAGAAAAAGAATAAGCTATTGCGCTGATTGAAACCCAACCGTCATTAAACGGGGCACATAAGAGGACCAGGAGAGTGGTAGGGAACACCAGGTAAAATGGATGCAGCTCCTCTCAGATTAGGTCTTGAGATTCTAATGCACATTTAAAAAACAAACACAAGAGGGCGCCTCCATCTAGGTGTAGCGATTTATTAAAATAAGTATAAAAGACAATACAAATGCACTCACTAGATAAAAGTGGATCAAGGCTTGCCATAGACCCATATAGACCTCCGCTGCAGAGCTTAGCAGGCATTCGGCTAGTTGTAGGAGAATTCTTGATGGAAGTACAGCTATCAGGCTTCAGGCTGAAACATAAGCATCAGCAGCTTCCAGAAGTGGCAAAATGGCTGTGGCTCCAAACAGTACCTCTCTCAGCTGGGTGATGACAGGACAGGGAGGGGATGTGGCTACATGTTTCAGGGCAGACAGAAGGGCCCCTTTTTTAAACCATAGTGGAGTTGTTTTTGTTTTTTCAATGATGATGATGACGACATATAAACTGGCACTTGTAAAATTTGTCCGGACATGCCGCTCAGCAGTGACTGTGCCGGTGGCAGAAAGCATTTACTGGGGTTGCTATAAGTAACAGCAAAGTCTGTGACACATATCTCACTGTAGTTAGCAGAGTCAGGACAGTGCTTGGCATCAGCCAAGGTTGGGCAGTTGACAGACCCCTTCCTGCAGGCACCCGCTGGCTTACCTCAATCACCATGGGCAACAGCAGACATTTCTGTGCACATTCCACTGTCTTTAGCAGGATTTTAAAGAATAAAGTAACTTTCCCAGCCATAAGCAGATTGCTGGGTGTATTTGTAATCCATGGGCACGAGTGCCTGCCGTGGTTGCCATGGGTGACAGCACACTGTACAATTCACTGAAAGGGCAGGTCCTTAAACACAAGTGTCCATCCCAGCAGCAGTTGGGGCAACTGGGTATGCAGGGTAGCAAAAGTTTCAACTGCAGTTCCCACTGGTTGCTATGGGCGATGGCACTTGATTTTTGAGCAAACTTTTACAAGCAGGCACAGCACATAAGTCCCTTCCCTGGTTTAACCCTCTAGTGGTCCTGGAACAAGGCACAGTTCCCTGGCTCGATGAATCTCCTGTAGCTAGGGCAATGGCTGTGCAGGGTATATCCCGCACGATGCCCCCAAATGTAGCGCACCCCCTAAGGAGCCGTGAGAATAAACTTGGATGGTGATAAGGGTATTATGAGATGCCCACTTGACCTACAAAACTTCTTCAGGGACACTCAACTATATACAGTCTCTTCATACTCTCCTCTTCTGCCTCATGCACCATCATGCTTTCAGAACAAATACACAGACCCAGCTGGGCTGACTCTGGGTATTTATCAGGTGGCCTGCCCCCTGCCAACCCATCTGTTGGGGATTGGTCAGGGCTCTCATGAATACTCCAAGCAGCTCCTCCCAACCTCCCCCCATTCTTCTGGAGGATTATGTAAAGTTCCAACAAGTAAAGGAAGGTATCAGAGATGCTGCCTGGTGAGTCATACCAGCCTCCCTAAGTCACTCACCCTGACCCATATTCAAACACAGGCTTAGCTGCCAGCCAAGCCAAACATTTGATCTATACTAACAAAAAAAAAAAAACAATACCTAATCTAGCACACTAGAGGATGCTACACTTACTTTTGAGAATCTATCCCTGGCCAATCAGTTGATCTATGAATAAGCCCAATCAGGGTGAAACACATCAGTGGAGGCATGGCTGACAGGCAGGGGCAGTTTGGGAATAAAGTCTGAATAAAGAATTTCTGGGTGATTTTATCAATATGTGGCTCCATGTATACTCATGGTATCTTTTTGAAATGCACTTTCGGGTCCAACATCTGACTATCTTGCAGTCTGGCATAGCAGTAGCTAGGCTTTGAGTGATGCTGACCCTTTGAGATTTCAACAGTTATCAGGCATTTTGCGTTTTCGCAGCTGATATTTATTGCCCAAGATGATGATAACAGAGGCTGCTGCTGGGTGTTGCTGCCTAAGGTATGAATATCCATGCTTGGGTCATATATGCATGTATGTCAATTGACATTTCTATTTAAAAAATCCTAAAATTTACATATTAGATAATGGAATTTCCCATGCCTCTTCCATTCGTACTAAAACCAAAGAAACCTGCCATAAATTTTCCTCTAGATAGTGCCTTTGGCTAAAATGTTCCCAGGAGTGGATTCCAAATGTTGGCAAGCTGGCACCCAGGAGGGCACCTATCTACATATATGGTGGAACTGCTCCAAAATAGGAGCTTGTGACTGGAAATATCCCCATGGATTTAGAAAACTTCACTCAGATCTCTTGAATTCACCCTGCTCCAATACCTATTTCAAGTTTCCCCTTCCTCCTTAAAATCTTATAAAAATAGTGTCACCCCACATTTCCTGAATGTGGCCAAAAGCCTCATTCCTAAATATTGAAAGCAGAATAAATGCCCAACCCTACGAGATTGACAAATGGAGGTAGAAAGGACTATGGAGGCTGAAAGATAGGTCTATCTTAGTAAACAAAAAGAACAACAATTTCTTGACATCTGCTCTGGTTGGATGTAATCTTCCCTGGAGATTGACAGGCTTAACCCCACTTGATATAGTGGGTCTAGTGGGTATGGTTATGTATTCTCTTTACAGTGCTGACTTGGTTGTTCACACACGACAAGTCCATCACCTACCATCCCACCTCTCACCATGTTTCGGGTCCTGAAGGCTGTAGACCTGCTAGAACCCAGACATCGACACTTTTTTGTCATGCCAGCACTGAAAAGAGAGAGAGAGACAGTTGCACTATCTAGGTTCCTTGGTGTGAGCCTGATATGATGGTTATGCCCTATTTTATTTATTTTATATTTCTTTTTATTTTCAATTGTTTTTCCATTAGTGTTTTTCTTTCTGGTTTCCTTTCACTCTGTTAGGGGCCCAGGGTCTCATATTGAGGGACCGGGTCCTCTGCTTTGGCTGTGGAGCTTTCCTCGTATGCCACAGCTGGAGGCTCCACTCGCTCCTGTATCCTGTTCTGGAAAGGCTTGATGTACAAGGGGGAATTTCTTTACTCTTGCCTGCTGTTTGCAGGTTGGTGTACTTTGGTGCTCTAGTTAAATGATCATTATTTCATGCCTTCTGTTACAGCCTCTTCCTTTGTATACTTACATTCAATGTCTGGAATTCTTGTGTGGCTTGCAGTTCTTTTATCAATACCTATGGTCTTTGGTATTGTTTGCTATGTGTTTGAATTTTTCATACATATTGTCCTTTCTCCCCTATAGGCCTTGGTTTATATTGTCAATTTGTACTTTTATTTTTCTGAAAAATCATAATAAAAATTGATTATAAAAAAATAAAAATCTAAAATTTAGTAACTGGATCGTACAAACACAAGCTAACTTTTTCACTGAGCCTAACTTAACTTTTTAACATGCTATGAAACGTTTTGTGTACAGTGTATTTGAACACTAGGAAAGCAGCATTATCAAACACACAGAGTTGGAGGACGGCAGTAGGAGGTACTGTAGGTTTCTCATAAATGGCTTGTGGAGGAGAATAGTCAAGAAAAAGACGTCAAATGTAATTGCAGAACCAACGTGGTTTTCAAATTGAAAAGGGAATGTGAAATCCTCTGTGTGGCTTCCTATTGAAATGACATCACTTTCCTTCTGCCTTAAAAACTATATGTTTTATTGTGCACAGAATGTGCAGCCCTACTTCAGAGAGGATGATGTGCACACTTCATCACAGCTTATTGTTACAAGCAGCCTGGCAGATCTTGTGCCGTATTCAGTGTTCCAGCTGTTACTGTTCAAAACATTCTTTCCAGTGAACAATGGTCTGCATCTCCCCAGAGAACAAGCTGCAGATACAGTATGTTTCATGTGCTTGCACGTGTTCAACATGTTTCGGTTTTCTTAACATTTGTCATTTCATATCCCCTAGAGTGCATGCACTTGTACTTGACTGACTGAGTAGAAAAGCTTTTTTTTTTCTATATTTACTACACCAGTTTTATTTTCCTGCAAATTAGTATATTCTATAGTATAAATAAACCCAAAGCTGATATTTTACATTTGGGTTATTTTGCTGTGATGATTCACCCCGCAAATGAGACAAGACCTTTGTACTTCAGTTTGAGGATCTGTCCATCTGCTGCCATTATGAGGGGTCAACTAGAGTCTGCTTGATTGCTGTGTAGCTCAGCTCTTCCCAGCACTTACACCATCCTATTAACCAGCAAATTGCACTGCTAACAGGAGCGTACAGGCTGCAAAAAGATGCAGACTACACAGTGGCTTTGCAGTCTCTTGATGCAGATTTAATTAGAGGACACCCAAGTACTTTTGGGGGTTCTCAAAAGAGAAGTGTACCCCATATGCAAACACAGGAAGTTGTCTGCCATCTGAACTTTCAACCATGTTAATAACTTGTAGAAGCCACAATTTTGCAATAAAGGGTCTGTCCACTTAGAACTAACATTTCAACTTTCAACAGATACAACAGATACTGTATGTATCTGTTATATGTTATTGATTGGGTTAGCTTAACAAGGTAGACTTAACAACGTAGACTTAGGGCTCATGCATACAGTCGGTTTGAGGCGTAAATAATGCTTTAGGTATATGTGCCACAGGTATACATACAACCAGCCATAGAAGCAAATGGCCATGCATGGCCTTACTTAGGTGTACGCTGATTCTTTCATGCATCAGTGTAAACACCTACATGCGGATATGACATATTACCTAAAAGCAGAATTTCTCTCTTTGGGAAATATGTCATATGTGCAAGTGTAGGCAGGTTGCCTAAATTATTTTAGTGAGGTAGTTGGCTGGACTATCTTGGGGAAGGGGTTTTTGTTCTGCACCTGTTTCCGGGCTTTTTGGTCCCTGCCTATCTACCCTTTGATATTAATAAGGGGAAAGGCCTGCAGAGCCGTCAGTCATCGACCCACTCTTTGAGTTACTGTGACAGCCATGGAACACTGCATGGGACTGCTGTGCCCAGCAGTCCATCTAAAGACACCAGGAGTCCTGAGAACCGCCAAACCTTGGAGAATGCCACTAATGGACCTTTTGAGGTTAAAGAAGATGTAAACCCCATTAATGAAATCTGACCTATATCTGTAACGTTTTCTTATTTCTCTCAAAGACCCAAGTTCTGTGTCTTTCTGTTGCACTGTTACTCTGTTATCAGCATGATAACTTCTGACAAGTTCTCCGACACAGGAGGTAAAAGCAGCTGGAAATATGTGCTGGGGTGGATACATAGAGAGATTAGCAGGTAGCTTGTCTATTCACAACACAGCTTTGCATGTTTCTTCCTTCCTCTGCCTATGTGGACGAGGGGTGTGTTCCTTTCCTCCAATCTGCTGTCACACAGTGTATGCCAAGACTCCACACCCAGTGCTGGAACAGGAAGAAAAAATTCTAACACGATGTTCACTTTCTAAACAGTATAGAAAGCTGAATACAGCAGATATTCAAATAAAACGTATGTAGGGAGATTTGTTTCATCTCTTTGTATCATCGGATGCTGTTCACTTCACTGGGTATATGTGAGAGTTTACATCCACTTTAAACCTGGGTAGTCCAGTTGAGTTAGAAAAGGAATGTTGCACTGTAATGAACTTGATGGACTTTGCCACAAATGTTCCCGTAAAGTTGCATTACTATTTAAAGTCTGGTCTGAAGTAATTTAAAGGGGTGCATGATGGTTCCTGGAGTATGAAACAACAGGGTCAGAAAAGCACATTTTGGGTATGAAGCAACTATGGAATCTTCACTAGGCAAGGACTAATTAGAAGAACTAGTTGGAGGAGGAATGCAATTGCTATGGGTAACCAGAACTAGTGCAAGGAACATTGCAGCCAGTCGAGATGTGTGGTACCTGGTGTTTGTGACGAGTTCTGTGGTAGCGAGGGTGTCAGTTGTCTGGCTCCCATCCCAGCAGGCAGTTCCCTGAAGGTATCAGGACCAGACACGCATTATGGAGACCCACAGTCTAGCCATATGGTACAGGAGAGTTAATTAAGTGCATGCATGAGGTCCGTGCTAGGTGCACAGCAGGACCTCATTCTGTCACTGGGAGTGAGGTGGCAGAGGTACGCTGGACTGGTGGAATGGGCATGGGCTCAGCAGTGTCCCTCCTAAATGTAATATAAAGAAGAGAAGTGCGTTTAGTGACATGGGACAGAATTCCACACAAGGACTGTATACATTTTCTGCTGCACACAGTGTATTGCCCACCTCAAGAAACCCCAATAATGTTTGATTTTCACATGAACGCGGTCCCCGTGCATTAATGAGCGTGTTCCATGCAAAATGTACCACCATGTTCAGGGCGATTGGCCCTGCCCACACCTACAGTCAGGTCCATAAATATTGGGACATTGACATAATTCTAATATTTGTGGCTCTATATACCACCATAATGGATTTGAAATGAAACAAACAAGATGTGCTATAACTGCAGACTTTCAGCTTTAAATTGAGGGTATTTGCATCCAAATCAGGTGAAAGGTGTAGGAATTACAACAGTTTGTATATGTGCCTCCCACTTCTTAAGTGACCAAAAGTAATGGGACGATTGGCTGCGGTGTGTGTTATTCCCTCATTATCCCATTTAAAAGGAGCAGATAAAAGGTCCAGAGTTAATTTCAAGTGTGCTATTTGCATTTGGAATTTGTTGCTGTCAACTCCCAATATGAGATCCAAAGAGCTGCCACTATCAGTGAAGCAAGCCATCGTTAGGCTGAAAAAACAAAACAAACCCATCAGAGAGATAGCAAAAACATTAGATGTGGTCAAATCAACTGTTTGGAACATCCTTAAAAAGAAAGAACGCACCGGTGAGCTCAGCGACACCAAAAGACCCAGAAGACCACGGAAAACAACTGTGGTGGATGACCGAAGAATTTTTTCCCTGGTGAAGAAACACCCTTCACAACAGTTGGCCAGATCAAGAACACTCTCCAGGAGGTAAGTGTATGTATGTTAAAGTCAACAATCAAGAGAAGACTTCACCAGAGTGAATACAGAGGGTTCACCACAAGATGTAAACCATTGGTGAGCCTCAAAAACAGGAAGGCCAGATTAGAGTTTGCCAAACAACATCTAAAAAAGCCTTCACAGTTCTGAAACAACATCCTATGGACAGATGAGACCAAGATCAACTTGTACCAGAGTGATGGGAAGAGAAGAGTATGGAGAAGGAAAGGAAATGCTCATAATCCAAAGCCTACCACCTCATCAGTGAAGCATGGTGGTGGTAGTGTCATGGCGTGGGCATGTATGGCTGCCAATGGAACTGGTTCTCTTGT
Source organism: Pelophylax lessonae (assembly GCF_965119305.1). NCBI lineage: Eukaryota > Metazoa > Chordata > Amphibia > Anura > Ranidae > Pelophylax > Pelophylax lessonae. The sequence goes on from NC_138768.1 coordinate 336,422,621, forward strand.
ATTTATTGATGATGTGACTGCTGACAAAAGCAGCAAGATGAATTCTGAAGTGTTTTGGGCCATATTATCTGCTCATATTCAGCCAAATGCTTCAGAACTCATTGGATGGCACTTCACAGTGCAGATGGACAATGACCCGAAGCATACTGCGAAAGCAACCAAAGAGTTTTTTAAAGCGGAGTTCCGGGCACAAAAACGTTTTTTTTTTTTTGTGCCCCTCCGCTAGGTAGAGCTCACCTGAAAAGGAATTGGATAGTTATTTTTATTTTTTTTGTTTACTCACCTTTTTATTGAAGATCGTAAATACTCACCTCTGACTGCTTCCTCCCTCGGAGCCGCGGCTCACCCCGTCACTTCCTGCCTCGCGATGATTCCTGGGAGCTAAACGTCATAACTCCCAGGAATCAATGCAACGGCACCGGCCCCGCTCGTCATTTCCGGGCGACGCCGCATTCCCCTGCTAAACAGCTTCTGGGCATGCCCAGAAGCTGTTTAGGAATGCGGCGCCGCACCGGAAGTGATGAGAGGGGCCGGGGCAGTGCATTCTGGGACACGAAGACACGGAAGAAGACAGAGAAGAGGACCGCGCCGGCTTCAGCTGCCCACAACAGAGATGGAAACGCTGTGGAAGAAATTTTCTAAGTAAGTATTTCTTCTAAAAGGTAAGTGCAAACCGGGACAGATCAGAGGCTAGCCATTGTGGAATGTGCTAGCCCTGACTGTCCCGGGGGTATGTTCAGCAAAAAATCATTTCTGTGCCCGGAACTCCGCTTTAAGGAAAAGAAGTGGAATGTTATGCAATGGCCAAGTCAATCACCTGACCTGAATTCAATTGAGCATGCATTTCACTTGCTGAAGACAAAATTGAAGAGAAAATGCCCCAAGAACAAGCAGGAACTGAAGACAGTTGCAGTATAGGCCTGGCAGAGCATCACCAGGGATGAAACCCAGTGACTGGTGATGTCTATGCGTTCCAGACTTCAGGCTGTAATTGACTGCAAAGGATTTGCAACCAAGTATTAAAAAGTGAAAGTTTGATTTACGATTGTTAATCTGTCCCATTACTTTTGGTCCATTAAAAATTGGGAGGCACATATACAAACTGTTGTAATTCCTACACCGTTCACCTAATTTGGATGTAAATACCTTGAAATTAAAGCTAAAAGTCTGCAGTTAAAGCACATCTTGTTTGTTTCATTTCCAATCCATTGTGGTGTATAGAGCTGAAAAGATTAGAATTGTGTTGATGTCTCAATATTTATGGACCTGACTGTATTTGTTCTTACACAGATGCACAATAGAAATCAATGCATATCTGAGTATGGCCATGTGCAGCCATCTGCTTTTATGGTGTACATGCCACCTGTGGCTCCATAGGCAGAGAAAAATGCTGGGATTTTGTGTTAGAAAAGTTAGGGCCTCAAACCGTTCAAGTGCATTAGGCCTAAAAGATAGGTTTTATGGAGGTCCTTGTCCCCTCTGAAGTGATTTCCCTTCACTTTCTGTCTCTGTGACACCAGAGGTAAGATAATAAGATCAGCAGGTGTAGTTTTTGTCTTTACTGCAGTCACTAGAGCAGCAATTTATTGTTTTTGTCTGTTCAGGGTTTCCTAAGCTATGTGTTTGATTCCTCCCACCTGCATCCTGAAGAATATAGGGCAGGGAGATTCAAATGACCAGTATGAATATTTATCATGATCTTGATGATCCCCGGGAAGGAGGCGTTGAGAACGTGACTGGGGAAGTGAGAAAGGTTTTCCCGGCCTTACCAGAGTGTTCTTTCCTCTTCAGGGAGTGTTCCAGTTATCTTGAGGCTTACTCCCCTGGGAGATAACTAGTGAGACTATAATCTGTAGTCTGGGCATCAGCAGGGGCTGGGCTGAAGGCCTAGAGAAAAAAATGATTTGCTGGAGGGCATCATCCAGAAGTCTTGGTCTAGACAAGGATCTTTTATCTCCGTCACTGAGGATCTACCTGTGTATGCTGGTTGGCAGAGAGTTCCTGAGACATTGTGAGTAAAAACCTTGCTATGGACTCTTAGTTTTGAAAATGTTAGAGGGGAACTAAGTGCCAGAGCATGCTATATGGACTGGGACTGCTCTTATAGAGTCCTGGATAAACTGTACATTCCCTGCTACTGCCAGAAAAAGCCTGCTTAGAGAAGATTAGTGAGAAGCTGTCCTGTTGACTCTGCTATCGTTTGGAGTATCCTGTGACCCTAAACCCCTCTCTGGTTCAAGTTATTCAAAAATAAATTCTAAAAAAAGGAATCCTCTCAACCAGAGCTCAAAATGTCAAGTCCTGAGCTACTAGCCAGGCCTTTAGAGTTCCTCGCCACCAGCTACCACACCCAACCCCTACCCTGCCCTGTCCCTAATTTCACACCTAAACACACCCTAGTGAATTATCTGAAGAAATTACTCTGTTAAAGGTTTTATGCAGAATTAAGTTTCAAAAATAAATATTAATAACAACAACAACTTTATCATTGCAGCCTCATCAGTGCCCATCAATGCAGCATATCAGTGCCCATCAGTGCAGCTTATCAGTGCCGCCTCATAAGTGCAGCCTTATCGGTGACAATCAATTAAGCCTATCAGTGGCCATCAGTGCAGCCCCATCAGTGCCCATCAATGCAGCCTATCAGTGCCCAACAGCTCAGCCTATCATTGCCTATCAATGCAGCCTCATCAGTGCCCTATTAGTGAAGCCTCATCAGTTCCCATCATTACAGCCTCATCAGTGCCCCATCATTACAGCCTCATCAGTGCCCCATCAATGCAGCTTATCAGTGTCCCATCAATGCAGCTTATCAGTGCCCATCAGTGCAGCCTATCATTGCCCATCAATGCAGGTTATCAGTGCCCATCAGTGCAGCCTATCATTTCCCATCAACACAGCCTCTTCAGTGCCCATCGGTGGCACATCAATAGTGCCCATCAATGCAGCCTATCAATATATAAAGCTGCACACTTGCCATTAGCTTATTTCCATTTGCCAAATGCGAGAAGATGAGTTGAGATTTAGAGGGCTGCCTTAGACTGAGCCTGAATTGTCGGTGTGCATGGAACCATGCTTGTGACTGGCAGCCTCTGTACTAGCAAGGGAAACCTGGGTATATTACATAGTTATATAGTTAGTCTGATTAAAAAAAGACACAAGTGCATCTAGTTCAACCAATAAAAGGAAAAATACTCACAGTTAATCCAGAGGAAGGAAAAAAAAACCCCATCAAAGCATGATCCAATTTGCTCCAGCAGGGAAAACAATTCCTTCCTGATCCACCAAGAGGCAATCAGATATTCTCTGAATCAAATTTACCTATAAATGTTAGTATCCAGTTATATAATGTACATTTAGAAAGAATCCAGGCCTTTTTTAAAGCAATCTACTGAGCTTTTGCCTTTACAACTCATTTAATATTCTTAGTGGCACCTTCAGGGGTGAGTGCCACACAAGAATAACACAGGCTTAGCCAGTATCCAAAATATCAGATAAAATAAAATTACGATTAAAAAAAGCCAATGCGTGAATCAATGGAAACTTAAGGGCAAGTTCACACCAAAACACGGTGTAGGAAACCCATGTTCTGTGCATGTTTCCTGAACTGTGTTCAAAACGCATGGCAGTTGATCTGCAGCAGGTGTCAATATTAAGTTAATGCCACTCCAAAAGCAGGATGCATACACAGTGCATTTGCCCACAATGGATCATATGGTCCAGAAGCACCATGCGATCCGGTTGCAGTGAGTTTCCAAAGGTAGTGCATGCACCAATTTTGGTGCAGTGCAATTTTATCCTATTTAAAATGAATAGGTTCAAATTGTACTGAACAGAACTGCACGTGAATTGCACTGAAACACACGGTGCATTCCTATGCAATTCCTGGTGTAAACTGGCCTTAAGCCCACATTCACACTGAGGTGAGTTTGAAATTGTGCGAATTCAGCTGAACTTGCATGATTTCAAACCGGCATTTCAGTCCGACTTGGGGTGATTTGAGAGGCATCTGTGTGGGTTCATGCACAGATGTCTATTGAAATCGCCCCTGAAGTCACCAAAAGTAGTGCAGAAACCACTTTTGTTAATAAGTGCGGCGCCGCAAAGAAGGCGTCGCACCGATTTGGATGGTGCGGTTGCGGGCAATAGGCTCCAATTTGGCATACGTTTTGACATGCCAAATTGCATGCCAAATCGGCATGCAATTCAGTTTGCAGAAAAGCTATACAACCCTAAAAGTGTGACTCCCAAACATAACTCATACCAAGGCTTTTATGTCACTGGCTCATGAGGATCAGTTGGCAGCCCTTAGCATTATATTTAATTAACTTTATTGAGGCGTTTATAAAGCAGTGAATGTAACTTTCACACTATATTCACTGGTGATGAATCAGTCACTGTCATGTAAAACCTGACGATAAAGCCAAAATTAAACCAAATTTAGAGTCAGAGAAGAGCTCAGGGAAGATGAAGATAGATTAAACATGTAGCTCCCAACTGTCCCTCATTTGGAGGTACTGTCCTTCATTTGAAACCAAATCCCTCTGTCCCCCCTGAAGTCTCAGTTGTCTCTCTTTTTGGTCTCATTTGTATACTTCCATACAAAATGTACTATTTTACTATCAAAAGTGTTATGCTGCACTTAACTTTTTATCCAACTTCCATGTTACTGCATTTGTTACTTTGATAAGCCAATATAAAGGAAAATAGAGGGCAAAAAAAGCACTTCTTGGGTTTAGCTAATCTTTTTTCTGCATATTAGATCTTTGTGGTCTGTGTAAACAGGGCAGTGATAGGGACGTCTCCTGTTTCTACATACTGGGGGTTATTTACTAAAATTGGAGAGTGCAAAATCTGGTGCAACTCTGCATAGAAACCAATTGGCTTCCAGGTTTTATTGCCCAAACTTAAAATGTAATAAAACATTGTAGCAAAGTGTCATTTCTTCAGTGTTGTCACATGAAAAGATATAATAAAATATTTACAAAAATGTGAGGGGCGTACTCACTTTTGTGAGGTACTTAACCTATTCTGCAGCCGATCCCAGCCAGTTTCCAGCGGCAGGAGCTGTGTGGAGGAGAGGACCGACAATGGCTGTGAAGTGATGTCGCCCATAGACTTACTATGGGTAGGGTGGCCACCTCATCCTTTTAAACCAGGACACATATTTATTACATGGGTTCTGAGGCTACAATGCACATAAGGCACTAAGCAAGTTTAATTACCACCTTAATCAACCTCAGAACCTATGTAATTAATGTGTGTCCTGGTTTTAAAGGATGAGATGGCAATCCTAACTATGGAGCTTCCATTGTTGGCTGCCTCTCCTGCACCTGCCTCCACACTGAAGCCGCCGCAGACAGCTGATCCTGGGACTGGACCGGATCGGCTGCAAAACAGGTAAGTATAGTGATTTTTGCATTACAGGGTTAGATAGATTAGGTTTAGAATGTGGCAGAGAGCAGGTTTAGCGCTAGTTAGGTTTTGCCTGAACTCCTACTTTAATTGAACAAGGTGAAGTTAGAAGCTGATTGACTAACATGCACAGCTGCACCAGATTCTGAGTGCACGAGAGGGAGGTGTGGAAAACAGTGCAAGTTTGAAATGAAGAGACCATCATTAAAGAGTACACCTAAGAGGACTTAAGGGCCATACACACTATACAATTTTCTTTAGATTTTTTCCTTCAGACTTACCAAAACCATATAGTATGAGGTCAAACCTAAACACTTTCAATTTGTATGCAATCAGGCAGGCCCTTGCACTACATAGAAAAGGTAAATCTAAAGGATATCTGACAACAAAAGTTGTATAGTGTGTGTCCAGCTTTAGGCTCCTTTCACGCAGTGCGGACCGTTGTCTGCTCAGCTGGGATCGTTTCGCCGATCCCAACTGAGCTGGCGGATGACAGTTCCATCTCCGCACTGTGTGCGGAGAGGGAGGTGTCAGAGCCCCGCTGCTCTCAATGGGGGAAACGGATGAGAGCGGACCGCTGAAAATAGGGTTTCCATTCATCCGGATTTCACGGACAGGATCCGATGTGGATGGCAGCGGGTGTCAGTGGACATGTCTCCGCTGACATCCGCTGCCCCATAGGGATGCATGGAGGATCCAATCAGATCCGCCTAAAAAACCGACAGGCAGATCTGATCGGATCGTTCGTGTGAAAGGGGCCATAAGATGTTCAATGGGAGAAAATAGCAAAAACAATAAGTAGACAGCCCCCCTGATGCATGTGCCGTAGGTTACTCCATATCCTTCTGGGATCCATGGCATGGGTATCCGAGAAGGCTGCGGGACACTAAACTGCATTCTAGCCTAGGCCAGAAATAAGGAAGTGTGGGGAGAGTCCCGCAAATAGGGTATTCTGTTAAAAGAGGGGTTTAAGTTTTGCTTTAAGGACAGATTTTGAAATAAAAATGTAAAGAAAGATTTGTAAGTTTAATAATCTTCTCTTAGGATACACAGGCATTTATTTTTATTGACTGTAGTCCAGAACCTTATCGTATGCAAAATGTCATAAACATATAATTTAATGATAGCCTGTCACAAAAGAAGAGCACTTTGGCAATACCCACTTATCTGAAAACAGCACAATGTTCTGCCTTTGACTAACAACACCTGCAGCTCCTACAGGATCATCAGACGGATCTTAGATCCTCTTTGTTTACTTGCTGTAACAACCTCCTTTGTGACAAATGCAAGTGCGTCAATCCTTGTACTTTCATTTATTTTGCAGCATCATCCACACCTGAAATTCCCAAGATGACACAGAAAGCATTGTTAGTTTTTTTGTATTTGCCCACTTGACTTTAATTTGTCAATGAAATAAAATGAGCTCATGTTCTCTTGCAGGTTGTAAACAAAGTAATATATTCAGGCTCAGTCTTACAGTGTTTATTCCGTTAAATTTTAGACCACAAATAAAAGGGACAAATAGCAAGATATATTAAATACCTATGTCATTTTAATAACTAAACACTAGGTGGTGCTCATGCTTTGTCCTTTCAAAGTAATTAGTGCTGAAATTATTAGAGTTTAGGATTTCCATTAATGGCTTTTATACAAATGCACTGTTGTGGTACATTGAGATGATGCATGATAAAAAATACTTTAAATTTATAGTCAAAGCATATGGAAATATAATAAATATTACAGCAAATCAAATAGTATTATAATTAAAATTACTACTAAGTACATCACAATAGTAACATAAAAAAGACAATTGTAATGAGAAATAGCACTGTGTTGTAAAGCCTCGTACACACGCGTCGAAATTCGGCAGGGAATTTTCGTCCGACGACCGATCTGCCGATTTTCAGCTTGTTAGTATGATGCTTCCGACAACCGACTCCGACTTTTCGGCCGAAAAAAATCTGGTGTGCAGTCTATAAAATTTTTGTCCGCCGTCAAAACACGGCCGATTTTCCGTCAGTCAGTACAGATTTCGACAGGGAAAAATCTAATGAGCAAGACTGGGCATGCTCAGAGAAGAAAGAACACAAACAAAGTAAACCAGCCCATGACATCACTTCTGAAGTAGAATTTTGTCGGGCGAGAAAATTTGTGTGCAGTAAAGGCATATTCCAACCAACAAAACACCACTCTGGACAAAAGACGGACGATCGGTCAGCCGATAATCGTTGCGTGTGTACTAGGCTTAAGTTTTTTTTTTTTTTTTTTATGAGGATCATACCTCCTATGGAAAAGCCTGTTGCCATGCCCTGTATTTTAGAAGGCAGAGTAGTTATAGAGAGATTTGTAAGTAGTGACAACTATAGGCCAGAGGTATAAACACCACACTACATGTTTTTCAACAAGCCCAGACTATCAATTGTAGCACTTGCCAAAATAGCTGGGGTTTTCTAGAATTTCTGTGGACTTGTATGACCTTGTGTATCCATTAAAATGCAAATGTTCCAAATAATTAGTTTGTTTATTAAGTGAATCTGTTTCAGGTGATACAGAAAAGCTCTATATGCGCATGTGCAGTCTACTTTCTCCACTGCAGGTGGCAATCAACCACTGCAGCATTGCAGAGGGAGAGGAAGTCAAGAGAAACATGGTTCCTCTATGGTTTTCTGGGTCACTTGGGAAGCTATCTCCTTTTTTTCACATCTTTTATACATTTCTTAATTGTATTTTTTTTTTTTTAATGTCAGTTTATGTCTCAAAAAGCATGGGTATGAGGATTTATTTTAACCTTACTTGGTGCTTACTTGGCTTAAAAAACGCCAATTTTATCGGCGCTTGGCATTTAGTTAGGCAAATAGACTGTGCACTCTGCAAGGGCATTAGCTCTAGAGGTTAGTAAATTAGGTAAAGCTTAATTATGCAAAGAAAACCCAATCACATGCAAGGAAAATAGAAAAAACTGAATTTTTACTTGCACATAATTGGATAATGGAAGACAGCAGAGCTTCCCCTTATTTATTAAGCTCTGGAGAAAATGTTCTTGCAGACTGCTACTACACTTGCAAAGAAAGGTGGAGGTTCCTTGCCAGTTTGGGGCTGCATTTCTGAAAATGGAATTAGAGAGTTGGTCAGGAGCAATGCTGAAAAATACAGGCCCTGCCTTGAGGGTGGCATTTGATTGGCCCCAAATGTATTCTGCAGCATGTAGGCAGGTTGAAATATGCTGGTGTTTATAAGTGAGACAGGCTGCCCAGGCTGGGAAGGGGTTAAACCTGTTTATGGGGGGCGTGGTCTGGTCATGGCCGGCTGAGGTTGTCTTTTTGCAGAGCTCCGTGCCTAATCTCACCCAGCCCGACTTACCTGGTTCGTGACGACGAGATATGAGGTTGGTTAAGAAGCGGAAGATGAAAGGATCCCCCGGGGGCTCTGGTGTTCCGGGCAAACCACGCTCTTCGGGCGAAATCCAGCGATTTTTTTTTTTTTTTTCCCCTCCTCGCAGACTTCATCCCCGACGGGCAATATGGCGGCGGTGGAGCAGCCGGGGCCTTCTGGCGGGTACTCCCAGGCGTCTTCCCCAGTGTCCTCTACAGACACTGTTCTCCACACTCCGGTGGCCTTCCGCCCGGTGCCTCCCAGCGTGACCCCCTCCGTGGGGATGGACGAGGAGCTGCGGAGTATCCTAAGGTCCTTACCCAGCACCAGGGACATCAAGGCCATCGTGAGCCGCTTGGAAGCGACGCATCGCCGGGAGGTACAACAGGTGAGGGGGGAAGTGCAGCAGGTGGCGGACAGATTGTCTACGGGAGAGGCGACCCTGGCAGCTATGGACATCCGCCTGGTGGCCCTTGAGAGGGAACAGTCTGCCCATAGGGAAGCTGCCCTGGCTATGCAACTGCACATGGAGGACATGGAGGATCGCAGCAGGCGTAATAATGTCCGCCTTAAAGGCCTTTTGGAAGCAACGGGCCTGGAGGACCTGGAGGCCTCTGTGACGGCGATTCTGGGAAACCTGCTGGGGGACTCTATGCTGCCCAACCTGGAATTTGACCGGATTCATCGGGCTCTGGGGCCTCGCTCCCCGGATCCTTCCCGCCCACGGGACGTTGTGTGCCGCTTCCATCGCTACTCCCACAGGGAACTGGTGATTTGCAAGGCCTGGGAGGCCCGGGTGATTGACTTTGATGGGGCGCCAATACGGATTCTACCGGATTTGTCCCGAGCAACACTATATCGGCGAGCGATGTTGCGCCCGGTACTGGACATGGTGCGCAGGGAGAGAGCGACCTATCGTTGGGGTTACCCTCTAGCATTGACTGTCCGGAAAACGAATGCCTCCTTCACCCTGCGCACTAAGACGGACCTGCCGGCCCTCTTTGCCTTCATAGGGGTTCAACCCATGCAGGTCCCGGACTGGCTGCTGCTTCTTCCCCACCCGGGAGATCGTAGGAACAGGAGCATCGGAGGCGGAGATGCACCTCTAGCCCCTCGTCCGCAACGTGTTCACAGGCGGTCCCGCTCTGGGGTGTCGGAAGCGACACGAGAGGACTGATCGGGACTGTTCGGACCTGTGAGTATTGGGGCGCCCTGCTCTCGGATTCCCCGAGTTAAGTTTTTTCTCGCCCCCTTTCACTAGCTGCTCCGGCTGCCTGCTTCGGATGGATGGACATCGGCAGCGTCCCCCCTATCACAGCCTTCCCCAGTCGCAATAGACTTTGGCCCCCCCTGCTCAGAGAGCCATCCATACTGTGTACCTGAGACTCTGCTGTGTACTGGGACCCCTGCCTGTGTTCTTGCTGAACCCTGCTCCGGTGGGGATTTGGTCCCTTGCTCTATGGGTCCCGTCTTGTGCTGGGGTGTCCCCTGGCCTCCTCCCTGCCCACTTGTCACGGTTGCTGAGAGTCCCTATCAGGGGACGGGAGGGGGGTGAGTCCTGGGATTTAGTGGGATTGCCCTCCCCGGGAACTTTGCCATGGGACTTGTGTGTGGGAGGGGGGGGGGACCCGAGGTGCTGGGCAGGTGAGGGACCAAAGGGGTTGCATTGGGACTTTTCATGGAACTTGGGGGCCTTAGACAGACGAGCCGGTCATCTTTACCTTCCGAGTTCTAGTGTCCTGCGGGGGGGGGGGCTGTGGGGTGGGGTGCTCTATTGCTGAAGGGTTTATGTGGTCCATTTGATGCGGGATGATGGGGGATATGTATAAGTGACTGTATTTCCTTGATATTTGCAGGGGGGGCGGGGCTGTGGGTGGGGGAGGGGGGGCCCGCCCCTAGATTGGATGATCTCACGGGTTCCGTGGTTCTGCGGAGGGCTCAGTGCCTTTTTGCTGATGGAGGCGGACCCGGGTGCTCAATGGAGGTGTGCAGCAGTGGAGAGGGGTTGGTGCAGAGAGGGGAGGTGCTATTGTTGGGGTTCTCCACCGCGCGGCAGTGTGGAGTTGCCGCACTCCTATGGCGAGGGGGTTGCCTGCTCGGATCCCTCCACTATAGGGGGGGCTCCCAGCTTAAACCACTATTGCTATGTTACTTGCGGCACCCCCTTGACTGACGGTGACTACATGTCGGGGTGCTTGGCCGCCCCCCCTTGGTGCATCCCTGACGTTGGGATCTCTCTCCCTCTGTGCACCTCTGGGGTGTGGGGGGGGGGGCCTGGACCCCAGGCTGATTGCTGTTCATTGTTTACTGTTTGTACTTCTTTCCGGGTTGTTCATGTTCTGCTGTTTGCACTACCTCACAGGTTGTTCATTTTGGGATGCTTGTAACTCCTCACAGAGTGTTTTCATATCTCTATCTCTTTTCACTGTGATGTTGCTACATGGTTGGGTTGGGTGGGGGGCGGGGCCCTGCGGCTTTGGCTGTGCCTGTTCTGCCCGCGTCCCCAATTAGGCCTGCACTTGTGTACCCTTAGGGGTCGTCAGGTGCCTGGTGGCTGTGCTGCCCTTTAGTTTGTGCAGGGCGGGTTCTGCTAATACTCCTTATCTTCCCACTCTTACCTTCTTTCTAGCTTTTCTTCTCTCCCCCCCCCCTTTTTTTTTCCCCCCTTTTTTTTTTCTTCTTTCTATCCCTCTAATCTTCCCTAAGTCCTTCACCCTTTTTGTCCCCCAAGACATGGATGAACTCACGGTGGTCTCCCTAAACGCCAAGGGGCTTAATGTCCCGGAGAAGCGCAAGGTCCTTCTCAATGATTTACGCCGCAAAAGGGCGGATGTGGCGTTCATCCAGGAGACACTTCCGGACTGACCGCTTGCAGAGATTGGCGAACCGCTCCTACCTCACGTCCTTTCATTCCACGAATGCTGCCAAGTCCAAGGGAGTCTCCATCCTCATAGCTGCTCGGGTGCCTTGGACCTGTCGGGGCTCTCTGATAGACCCCAACGGCCGTTTTGTGTTTGAAAATGGTACCATTGGCACGTGTGTTGTGACGCTTGCTAGCGTATATGCCCCCAATGAAGGTCAGGACGTTTTCCTGGTCAAGGTATTTTGAAAACTGGCGTCCTTTCAGTTAGGCCAACTGATCTTGGGTGGCGATTTTAATGTGCCCTTGTCCCCCGCGGTAGACACATCTTCCGGCAGCTCGTCGGTGTCTCATACAGCGAATAGGAGGATCCTTCAGGCTTTTCACGACGCTCAACTTATCGATGTTTGGAGGATGTTGCACGACGGCGACCGTGACTATACCTTTTTTTCCCCTCCCCATAGATCGTATTCCCGTATCGATTACTTTCTGATCCCCCACAGCCAATTGCATACGGTCTTGGCTGCCTCGATCAATGCTATGACTTTTTCGGATCACGCACCGATCTCGCTTGTGTATAAGCTGGCGGATGGTCTGCAGGGGAAAACGCGTTTCTGGCGCCTGAGTGACGCCCTTCTTTCCAACAGGGAAGTGCAGGCAGACGTGCAGAGGGAGCTAACGGAGTACTTCCGAGTCAATACCATTGAGGACTGCGATCAGGGGATTATTTGGGAGGCTCATAAAGCCGTCATCCGGGGGGTATTTCTGAAACATGGCGCCCGGCTCAAAAAGCAGAGGACCCAGCAACTTGAGAAACTTTTGGAGGACATCCACATCCACAAGAGGCCTCTCATAAACAGCGCCTCGATAAACTGGAGGAGCAGGAGCTATTCGTACTTCGTAGGCAGGTGAGGGAACTCATGTTTGCTAAGGCCACATCGGATCTGCAGCGGGCTCGGCATGCCTTCTATATGGAGGGGAACAAATGTGGGAGGCTGCTAGCGGCCTCGGTTAAAGCCCAGCGGCTTGCCAATTATGTGCCTCGCGTTGTATCCCCGTTGTATCCCCGACGCGTTTCAGGGTTTCTAAGAGTCTTTATACAATATCCCAGATTCCGGAACATCACAGTCCGCCATAGACGAATATCTGCAATCGGTGCCCCGGAGGAGCTGGAAGCTCCTATCACGTTGATGGAGATTCAGGCTGCGGTGGGCGCGTTTCAGGCGGGGAAGGCTCCCGGCCCGGACGGTTTTACTCTCCCGTACTATTCTACCTATATGGATGTGCTTGGCCCTCAGCTGGTGACGTGGTTCAATATGCTGGGCAAGGGGGAATCGTCCTTCCCGCCGGACACGCTCCGGGCCCACATCTCCGTGATTCCCAAGGAGGGCAAGGACCCGTTCAGCTGCGGCAGTTATAGGCCCATATCCTTGCTCAATATGGACCTCAAGATCTTTACGAAAGTGCTGGCCACCCGCCTGAGCCACCATATGCCGCAGTTGGTACATCTCGACCAAGTGGGATTCATTCCCTCCAGGGAGGCGAGGGATAATACCCTGAAGGCCCTTAATCTCATTCATGTGGCCCGGTCCACCCGAACGTCCTGTGTGCTGCTTAATACGGATGCGGAAAAAGCGTTTGATCGTGTCAATTGGCGCTTTATGCTTTCGACGCTCAGCATAATGGGCTTTGGGGACACCCTGATGTCCTGGATAGGACACATTTACTCCCATCCGTCCGCCCAGGTGAAGTGTAATGGAGTGCTCTCCGACCCCTTTGACATCTCTAACGGCACCTGGCAGGGATGCCCTCTCTCGCCGTTGCTCTACGCTCTATCCTTGGAGCCGTTCTTGAGCAGAGTGCGAGCTAACCACGATATCTCGGGGGTCAAGGTCGGAAACATGGAATGCAAAGTCTCGGCATATGCCAACGATATGCTCTTCTCCTTGACAAATCCTGTGATATCGGCTCCCAATTTGATGAGGGAATTGGAGTGTTACGGTCGATACTCCAATCTCAAGATTAATTTCCACAAATCTGAGGCGCTCAGAGTGGGAGCACCTGCCCCCCTCTTGACTCACCTGTCCTCGACGCTGCCATTAAGTGGACTGCGAGGGCCTTGACATATCTGGGTACCCAGCTACTGGCTGACCTGACTCGAATCTATGAACTGAATTTCCCTCCCCTCTTGGCGAACGTTCGCCGCCTTCTGGACTCTTGGCACTCGGGTTTGCACTCCTGGTTTGGAAGGTGCAACTTGCTTAAGATGTCGATCCTTCCCAAATTCCTCTACCTCCTGCAGACATTACCGGTGAGGATTCCGCCTGCTTTCTTCGCCCAAACCCATAGCGTATTCCTGAATTTTATCTGGGCTCAAGGGAGGTCTCGGCTCTCTCTGGCTCACTTAATGATGCCGAAGCAATGTGGGGGCCTTGCCCTACCTGATGTGGCGAAGTATCACCAAGCTGCCCATCTTGGCAGGCTCATTGATTGGCGGCGCCACGGTGCTGACAAGTTGTGGGTGCAGATAGAAAGGGGTCAAACCACAGCCGCGTTGGAGGGGTTGCCGTGGGTTGTTGGGGGTATTCCCCCCGAGGTTCGGGCACATCCCACCATAGGAGTGATGCTTGCAGTCGTCCATCGACTCCTGTCTCATCCCTCCGTCTCTACACAGACGTCTCCCTTGTACCCAATTCTGGGGAACCCGGAGTTTACCCCTGGCGTGGAGGACCTGGAGTTCCGGGAGCTAGCAGCCAGGGGAATCTCCCAGGCAATGCACTTTCTCCGGGGGTCTCGTTGGCCGACGATGGAGGAACTGGCGGCCGGGGATGGTCCTTTTCACCTGAGTTTCTGGCATGCGGCTCAGGTGCATCACTTTCTCAACTCCCTGCCGGCGCCCTCCTCGTTTGTTCGGGATCTAACTCCATTTGAGGAGTATTGTGGGGGGAGTGGGAGACTACCGGGCTCCCTGTCTAAGTCCTACGGCCTATTGGTCACCCTGAGGATTTTGTGCTCCCAGGCCTGGGGAAGTGGGAACGAGACCTGCGGTTAAACCTCACCCCGGCGCAGCGCTTGAAAGTCTATACCTTGGCACTGAAAACGCCAACATGCACGAAATTGCAGGAACTAAATTACAAGATTCTGACTCGCTGCTACAGGGTGCCCTCAATGTTGCATAAGATAACGGACGTCTGCTGGAGGTGTCAAGGGGAGGAAGGCACGATTCTGCACATTTTTTGGTCGTGCCCCCGCCTCCGGGCCTTTTGGAACGATGTCCGGACTCTTTTGGGGGAACTCTCGGATCGGGTTATACCGGACACTCCAGAATTCTTCCTTCTCCAAGTATCGCCTATGCCGATTTCTAAGAGCAAGAAATCGATTATTCCTCACGTACTGTACGCAGCAAAAGCTTGTTTCCCGATGCTATGGAAGTCTACTAGGGCGCCGACGATTAAAGACTGCATGCACATGATGGAAGACATTAACCGTATGGAGGATCTCACCCTTACTAAGCAGCACCGCAGGGATCGCCATGAAAGAATTTGGGGGTACTGGAACATCTTTGTGCTTTCTGACAAAGGGAAGTCGCTGATGTGTGACTAATTATAGGCCGGGTGCCACCGGGAGGATGATCCATGTGGGGGGTTTTCCCCCCCCCCCCTTTTTTTTTTTGTATCTCTTTCTTCATCCACTCTTCCAGTTCGGTCCTACCCCTACCTTCTCTCTCTTTGCTCTCCCTTTTCCACCTCTGGTTCCGGGTAGGGAGGAACGGTCGGGAGGGCTCTCTTTTTCAGTAACAGGTTGTCAATATGTTCTATGCTATGTTTAGCCACTGGTGGGACTAGGGGAATGCGGTGGACCTTCCCCTGTTTACAGGGGTGGGCTAGTTGGTTACGATAAGCACTGAAATGTTAACTGTCCCGATATTTTATTTTATGCTCAGTTTTTTGTCTCTGTACTGGTTCTTGTTGTACTTTATTGACATGTGTACATTCTGGTTGTCTTGCCTTCCGTTTCTCCTTTCAAAATAAAATAAAATATTTGAAAAAAAAAAAAAACCTGTTTATGCAGTTTCCTGTTCTTTCTGGGCACTGCCTATCCTCTGTGCTGTAAATAAAAGGGAGAAGGGTTGTGCACAAAGAGAGAAGTCTGCATGGGAAGAAAACACAGACAAACCACAGCATGTAATCTCCAACTACTGTGAGCGCAAGGGCAGAGCTGAAAATCCAAGTCATGGACCTTGCCTATATGAACTCTCACCTCCACAGAGGTATACCTGTGCCACTATGATTTTTTTAGTTAGGATCAGGAACAAGACGTAATTCATTTTGTATTTCCATGCTGCATTGGAACAAGAAAGTTACATTTACCGTTCTAAGCCTGGTCTGAAGTTATTTAAGGTGTGCATGCTGGTTCTGATGTACTCCAAAGAACCTGGGTCTGTATTGCACTATGGTGTATAAGGTAACGCTACTACAAAAGGTGAAATCAACAGGACTAGGAGGAGGAGTGTAGTTGCTGTGGGTAACCAAGTGAAGAAACAGCTACAGGCAGCCAGTCATTAGGCATGGTTCCTGGTAAGGTGGCAGGTCCTCCAGTAGTGAGGTGGTTGATGTTCTGGCTCCCTCCCTGGCAGTCTTTCCCATAGCAATGGGGAGCAGATTAGCATCTTAGATATCTATGGCCTGGTCACAAGGCACGGGAAGGAAAGAGTTAAATGAGAGCATGCAGTGGCCAAGCTAGGCATGTAGAAGGAAGTTTCTCCAGGCAGCTCCACTGAGAATCCTGCAATCCTCTTGATGGCACCACCATCCTTTGATATCTCATCTATCTCCCTGGGAGTATATTTTCTGCACAGACATGTTTAAAAGAGGACTAGGCAGACGAATACCACCGGATACGCCAAGCCAAGATGGCGGCCTCCCGCCACGCTCTGCTAAGGAGGCAGCCCAGCCCCATTTTGCTAAGAACACTGCTAAGGATCCCCTAGCACTCCCACAGGCTGAAACATGCAGCGGAAGCCTGGATGCAGACCCTAGGGAACCCGATGTGACCGGCCAGCAGCCATCTGCCTCTGTATCTGCTTTACATGTGAGTACATCTCCCCCCTGATGTTGATATGGAGCAGTGTGTGCATGGTGCTGTCCCTGGCATTGAATTCACGCTAAGAGACATCCTGTTGGCTGTGGCTGCTTGCAACTCATCCATAGCCGCTCTCACAGGGGAAGTTAAGGGATGAAAGTGGGGATATCCTTAGTGAGACAGGATATGCAAAAGTTAAGAGAACGCACATCTGCGATAGAGGGTCGCCTTAGTACCCTGGAAGATGACTGGCAGCCCCTACAAAAAAAATGTTCGATATGTGCAATCCAGAGCCTCCGTAGGAACAATGTCAGAGCAGTTGGCATCCCTGAGTGGGCAGGAAACCAGTAGCATTAATTGAAGCATGGTTGGCAGACACTTTTGGCCAAGATACATTTTCGCCCATGTTCGCAGTGGAACGGGCCCACAGGGTCCCTGCGAGATCGCCCCCCACCTGGAGCCCCAGCATGGCCTTTTCTATTTCGTCTACTTAAAGAGGAAGTAAACTCTCCTCTACAACTTGTACCTATAGGTAAGCCTATATTAAGGCTTACCTATAGGTACTGTAAATATCTCCTAAACATGCACCGTTTAGGAGATATTTACTTTGCATGCAGCCAGTGACATCACCGTCGGCTGCGCGGGAGTGACGTCATCGCGCCTCCAGCCAATCAGATGGCCGGATTCCACAAACCCGGAAGACAGGTAAGCGGTTGGCACTGCGTGGGCTTCGTTCTTAGGTAAGTATTTCATAATGAGCTAGTATGCAATGCATACTAGCTCATTATGTGTTTTTCTTTCAGGTGATCGTTTTTAAAAAAAAAAAAAAAAAATCGGAGGTTTACAACCTCTTTAACTATAAGGATCGAGATGCCATCCTGTCCAAGGCTAGAACCACTGGCAACATTAAAGTGGATAATGTTAAAGTCTCCCTGTTTCCTGACTTTTTGGCTGAAGTCCAAAAACAACTAGCAAAATTCCTGGATGTCAAAAAAAGGTTGAGAATCCTGGGAATTGAATGCTTCATGTTATAACCGGCCAAGTTAAAGATCATTGCCAACGGCAGCACTCAGTTCTTTGATAACCCTGGGACAGCCATGCACTGGCTGGAAAGGGAAGAGCGGAATCTGACACGCAGATCTCCATCGTGAGGCTGTGTTTCCCATATACTACATGGGTGCTTCAGAATTATTTGCTGCAAGGCGGGGACGGGCAAGACTGTCCTGTATTCCCCTCCATTCTTTATTTTCTCCCCATTGATATCGTTGTTCTGGAGATGTCATGGCTTCTATGACCAATTGCTTCACAACAAGTGCCTGCTTGATATGGGTGGGTGGTATGGGTAATATGCCCTCGCAACCACCCTTATTATCCCCCCTTTATGGTCCTGATTGGATCCCATTACTCCTCCACGGAGGGATATGTCCTGACTTGTTGGACCCTTTTGGACCCTGTTGGTCCGGAACTGTTAACTATTTTTTTTTATTTTTTCAGGTGGGACTTCTGAACATTCATTCATTATTATTATTATTATTATTATTATTATTATTATTTTATTTATTATTATTTATTATTATTGTCGAGTCCATTCCACTAGGTGGCACACTTTTATTATTGTTCTCTGCATTATGGATGGAGTAAGCCTAAATGCAAGTATTAACTTTTTGTTTTTTTTTCAGGTCCTCTATGGACTAGATGTATGATCCTATTATTCACAGGAGATGGGTCCCTGAACATCTCACCATGTATAGTCTATTGGTACTATGTCAGGTACTAGTATTGATAGTTTATTTCTACTGTCATGGAATGTGAGAAGGATGAGTGATAAAACCAAGCGTGGAGCCATTTTTAAATATTTCTCAAGGTTGACCACATCTGATTTGTATACAGGAGACGCAACTCCATTCTAAATCCATCCACCTGCGCTCACGTAATTATCCCAACCAATTTTATTCCACCTACTCCTCCTTCTCTAGAGGTGTGAGCGTGTTAGTCTCCAAAGCAATTTCCTTTACATGTATACAGCAGCAGGTTGATGTGGCTGGGAGATTCGTCTTCTTAAGCCTAGTACACACGCAACGATTATCGGCCGACCGATCGTCCGTCTTTTGTCCAGAGTGGTGTTTTGTTGGTTGGAATGTGCCTAGACTGCACACGAATTTTCTCGCCCGACAAAATTCTACTTCAGAAGTGATGTCATGTGTTGGTTTACTTTGTGTTCTTTCTTCTCTGAGCATGCCCAGACTTGCTCATTAGATTTTTCCCTGTCAATCTGTACTGACTGCACGAAAATCGGCCGTGTTTTGACGGCGGACAAAAATTTTATAGCTTGCACACCAGATTTTTTTCGGCCGAAAAGTCGGAGTCGGTTGTTGGAAGCATCATACTAACAAGCCGAAAATCGGCAGATCGGTCATCGGACGAAAATTCCCTGCCGATTTTCGACACGTGTGTACGAGGCTTTACTATGTAAGTTAAATGGCTTTCTCTGTATTATTGCCTTTATTTACATCCCACTACCTTTCTCCTCTGACCTTTTAAAAAACTTTGCCCAGTTCCTGGCTTTATTCCTGAGTGTATTTATGTTAGTGCTAGGGGATTTTTTTAATGTTCTTAATCCACAACTGGACAGATTCTCCATAGCCCCGTGCTCCATAACTTCAAATGTTGTTCGAACTAGATTTGCTTGTTTACTCTCTGAACTAGGACTTCAGGATATATGGAGGGAGAAACACCCTGATGTGCACTGCTATTCTTGTCATTTGGCTTCGCATGAGGGTCTGTCTTGCATTGATCTTGGCCTGGGGAACTCCTTCATGCTGCCCTATGTACTCTGCATATGAACCACGTCTCCTCTCGGACCACTCCCCATTCTGGGCGCGCCTAGCCATAGCAGATCTACCTAATCGATCTCTGTGGAGGGTTAACCCCTTTTGGCTGGCATTGTTCCCAAACCCCGATAAGATTTCAGGTGGGCTGGCTGAGTTCATTCGGTTCAATACGGAGTCTGCTAGCACAGCTATAATCTGAGATTCGCTAAAAACATTTCTTAGAGGGCTTATTATCCGGGAAATCCCTGCCATAAACCGTAAATCCAGGGAATGGGAGGACACGGTCAGAAAATAAATGCAACGTAGGGAAATCTAGTAGAACACCCTAATGCCACTACTTATCATAACTGGGTTGAGGCCCAATCTCAAAATAATCCAGTGATCTTGACAGCTGCAGAAAATAAAAAGGTATTTCCTGTAGCAAAGCATCTTTGAAGAGGGAGAGAATACAGGTCATTCTCTGGCTGTGGTGGCTAGGGCGCAGCAGGATCATTCTGGTATAGATGCCATACGGCCGACATCCGGAGAGTTGCATACCACTAATTCTGACATAGTTGACACATTTTACCTATTTTTGAGGACTTACATGCCTCCAAAACACATGCCTTTGCCTCTGACCTGACACTATTTTTGCAAGACTGTACCTTCCTCCAGTTGTCCGCCCCTGAGGCGACTGCATTAAACTCCCTGATTACTATAGATGAACTGTCGGAAGCACTGGCTGCTGCCCCTAATCACAAGTCCTCGGGATCAGGCGACCTTCCTTCAAAGGTATACACCAATAATGGGGGTGTCCTCCTACCTCCACTGTTAAAGACCCTAAGTGAGGCAGCTAAGACAGGGCTCTTGCCTGATTCCATGAGGCCATAGTTGTGGTGATTACCAAGCCAGGGAAAGATAAGCTTCTCCCAGACTCATACCGTCCCATATCCTTATTGAACACGGATGTTAAGTTTCTTGCACGCATTCTGGATGCCAGGCTCTCTAGAGGGATTGGAAAACTGATTAATTAGGACCAGTTGGGGTTTATTCCTACTAAGTCAACAGCTAATAATATCAGAAGATTGTTCCTCAATTTAAAGGCTGTGTACAGTGCAACACCGAGGACCTTATAGCTAGACTGGTGAGCTCATCTACAAACAAAGAGGAAGTAGATCCACTAAGAAAGTCACTGGGGACGACACTTACGGTAATAAAAGCAGCTTTATTGAAAAATTACCAAAAAAAAAAATTATTAAAAAAAAAAAAAATTATTGCAACAATTTCCCATTGCCTAAACCAACTAAAATTAAAATAATGACAACGTTGTCAATTAGAAACAAGAGGGGGATTGCAGATGCTCATGCAATACCTCATACACACCGCCATTCAAACCACACTGACATAAAGACCAGTATTTATAAGCCAATTAACCCAAAGATCACATAGTTCATCTTCCGATGTAATAGTGGGGAGGCAAAGTTGGTCAGTCAGTGGGAAAGAAATTGGTTGCAAGTAGGAAAGGAGCATAGGGGCTGCAGGAGTACGGGTATGTGGTCAGAGGTCTGACATACTCGTGAGCAGCACCCAATAGTACCAAGCTAGAGATTTAGCATCCCTTACCAGGTCATAGAACGGTGACCACAATATTTGCTAAATAATGCTATGCTGGTCAATGACTCCACAAGGCAAGTGTGCTGGAGATAGCCAGGGGGGGAAGGACTCACCACCTCCTGTGTACAGAGGTTACTTAAGCTCCCTGTCGGCATTGTGGTGGTTGCCGTCTGACTCCAGTTTTGAGCAGCCCACTCATCGCTCAGGTGGCTGACAGATGCCATATCAAAGGTGCATGCTTGTAGCAGCAGTCACCATTGGACGTCATGTATGTGATGACGACACGCTGACGCGTTTCGATAGCCAATAGCTCTAACTTCTTCAGAGCAAGGAGGGGTTTTCCGGCTCAAGCTTAAATAGTTGCTAGTTCTTGCAATGCTGGATTTCTACTAGTAGATGTCATGAGCATTCATTCACCCTCCAGTCAATCATCACTAAAGGACGATACATTTAAAGCAATTAAAAAGTTACTTTCAACAACTGAGAGGATAATCATCATACAACCAGAAGAATCTACATTATAGGCAATTATCAAAAGAGGACTCTTAGTGGAAAAGGAATTCTATAAGACTTATATAATCATAGAGAACAGAGAATCGAGAATCATGCCTCCAGAACGGGTTGTAAATTACATTCATTATTCAAACCATTAGGGACTAAAGATCCAAATCTATATATCCACATCTTCTCCTTCTGAAGGAGAATAGCGTAAAAATCACCTCTTCTGCTGGGTAAGTTTAGGACATAAATATCCCTTACTCTCAGACTGGTTGGGTCGCCCTGGTGAAATTTCATAAAATGCACCGCTGGTGGTCGCATCTTTTTTCCTTATGCTAGTGATGTGCTCGCAAATTCTGACCCTAAGTTGTCCTTTAGTTTTCCCCACATAGATTTTATTACAGGGACAGATCAGTTCATAGACCACCCTAGTTGTAGAGCAATTAATGAAGTGATGTATTTTGAATTTTTTTGTCCCGTCAAAATTGGCGAACACATCTAACCCTAGCTTGCCTGCAAGCTCTCACTTAGAGATATATCTACCGAGCCTCCCCTATTTCTCCCCTACAGCAGCTCTTCCTCAAAAGGTTTGGAGGACAACGAAGGAGGCACTCCATATTATGGATCCTTTGAATATTACCCCAATATGGCATAACCCTAATTTTCCTGAACTTTGTAAGTTAACAGGTTTCTCAACTTGGCAGCAAAAGGGTATTTAGTTCTTTCATCAGGTCTTTAGGAACACCTCCCTGAAGACATATGACCAGTTGTGCAATGAATTCTCACTATCTCCTAGGCAATTTTACCAATACCTTTAGTTTAGACATGCATTGCAGATTCAACAGCGAACCCTTCATTTGATTACCTCTAATTCAGCCCTGGTGACTGAGATTTTACATTCAAATACTCGCAAAGGTTTAATCTCTCTTGCTTATATGGAACTACTATCCTCTATCCTAGACCATACTAGACTGAAATGCAGGGCTCGCTGGGTGATAGATATTGGAGAAATTAATGTGGATCATTGGGACATTGCTCTGGAAGCAATCCCTGTAACTTCCCTATCTGTCTCCCACAAGCATTGATAAGCGAGCTCCACGCGTGAGTTATCCTATGTGCGCGGGCACAGAGGACCCACCCACAAGCAGGACAACAACCCCAAACATGCAGCCAATGTCATTAAAAAACTATCTTCAGTGTAAAGAAGACCTGGAAGTGATGGTTTGGCCCCACAGAGCCCTGATCTCAACATCATCAAGTCTGTCTGGCATTACATGAAGAGACAGAAGGATTTGAGGCATTCACAGAAGATCTGTGGTTAGTTCTCCAAGATGTCTGGAATAACCTACTTGCCAAGTTCCTTCAAAAACTGTGTGTAAGTGTGCAAGAGGCATAGCCCGAAGCTTGTGGGTCCCGATGCAACAGTTGACCTGGGGCCCCCTCGGCCCACCACTTCCACCATGTTCCAAGATACTCCCATGCTCCAAGTGGCTAAAGCAAGGAAAGGCAACCTTTCAGGTGGAGATCTACCTGAATAACATAATTTTCTTAAATAAATTAGCTAGCAAGGCTAACTAAATAGTAAGGAAAACTTAAAAAAATATAACAAAACAAGCATCACTCAAAAAATATAAGCCTACCATAAAAGTGGACATTGTCAGTCAGTAGGGCAGTGGATGGTGTGTGAACAGTGTCAGTATGGCAGTGTACAGTGTCAGTAGGGCAGAGGTTGGTGTCAGTAGGATAGAGGTTGGTGTCATGAAGACAGAGGTTGGTGTCAGAAGGGCAGTGGACGGTGTCAGTAGGGCAGAGAATTATGGCAACAGGGCAGTGGATGTGTCAGTAGGGCAGAGGTTAGTGTCAGTAGAGCAGTGGACAGTGTCCAAAGGGCAGAAGACGGTGTCAGTAGGGCAAAGGATGGAGTTAGCAGTAGGGATGATCGAACGGTTCGGGTCCACCATCGGTTCGGCCCGAACATTGGGTGTTCGAGGTTCGGCCGAATTTAGAACTTTTTGCCCAAAAAGTTCGGAATTCGGCAACCAGAACCGCCCAAAATGCAATGCTTCAGGAAATGGGCTTTAAAAGCCCGTGATTGGACCAGAACCATTAGCAAAAGCCAATTGAGGGGGCAGGAGAATGCTAGGAATGTGATTGGAGTGACTAGGGGGTCCCTAGACCAATCATTAGTGAATACGCCCCCCAGTATATAAGATCGCCCCCGCCATATTCCCAGCATTGTTATACTGGACATGGAAGAGAGTGGAAGCAGTTCTGTTAATTTTACTTTAAAAGTGTCATTTAGCTATTTTTAGTGTGAGGAAAGGGATATCTAGTGTAGTTAGAGTGCTCCTTTACACTTAAGTTAGCTTCAAAAATTTAGTTTCTGTAGGGAAAGTGTTAAGTGTCAGGGGACCGTAGTGTAGTGTAGGGTTAACTGACAGTGACTGCTATGGCAGGGTGACAAAACCCTTCCATAGCAGGGTGACCGCTATAGAGAAATGATCATTTCTCTGAGTTGCTTCGGGACAGGCATGTGGCTTCTCACCAGCAAGCATTTTTTATGCTGCAGGGGCTGCCACTGCCAGTGCTTTTTTGAGGACATGTTTGATGTCAGACATGACATCTGAATATGTGTATAGGGGGAATATATAGACATATATGTCTGAATATATACCCCTAGACATATATAGGTGTGATAGTAGCAGAAATAAATGCTTGCGCTAATGAAATCATTTACAGTAATATATTTCTGCTACTATCACACCTATATATGTCTAGGGGTATATATTCAGACATATATGCCTATATATACCCCCTATACACATGTTCAGATGTTTTGCCTGCCTCAAAAGAACCCCAAAAAATGCCAAAAAAACGCTAGCGTCAAAAAAAAAAGATGCCCAGGTGTGTTTTTGCTGGCATTTTTTGGGGGGTTTTGGAGGCAGGCAAAACATCAGAACTTGTGCACAGTACCACTATACACAAGTTCAGATGTTTTGCCTGCCTCAAAAGAACCCCAAAAAATGCCAAAAAAAACGCTAGCGTCAAAAAAAAAAATGCCCAGGTGTGTTTTTGCTGGCATTTTTTGGGGGGTTTTGGAGGCAGGCAAAACATCAGAACTTGTGCACAGTACCACTATACACAAGTTCAGATGTTTTGCCTGCCTCAAAAGAACCCCAAAAAATGCCAAAAAAAACGCTAGCGTCAAAAAAAAAAATGCCCAGGTGTGTTTTTGCTGGCATCTTTTGGGGGGTTTTGGAGGCAGGCAAAACATCAGAACTTGTGCACAGTACCACTATACACAAGTTCAGATGTTTTTCCTGACTGCAAAGAACCCAAAAAAATGCCTGCTATTAAACCGGCAAGGTGTTACAGCAGAGAAGCCATATTCCTGTGCTTAAAGTTTTCTAATACAAACGATCTTTTTTTTTATGGTTCTGGACATGCTACAGAGCTGAAACTTCACAGGTACACCTTTTAGACCCCCCAGACACAAAATCACACAAAAAAAGTTCTTAAAAATTGTCATTTTTGATAAAAAAGCCAATTATTGAAAAATTTAAAAAAAAAAAAGAGATTTTTTGATTTTTACTTTGGATTTAGTATCTGGGGGGTCTAAAAAGTGTACATGTGAAGTTTCAGCTCTGTAGCATGTCCAGAACCATAAAAAAAAAGATCGTTTGTATTAGAAAACTTTAAGCACAGGAATATGGCTTCTCTGCTGTAACACCTTGCCGGTTTAATAGCAGGCATTTTTTTGGGTTCTTTGCAGTCAGGAAAACATCTGAACTTGTGTATAGTGGTACTGTGCACAAGTTCTGATGTTTTGCCTGCCTCCAAAATTCCCCAAAAAATGCCAGCAAAAACACACCTGGGCATTTTTTTTTTTGACGCTAGCGTTTTTTTTTGGCATTTTTTGGGGTTCTTTTGAGGCAGGCAAATCATCTGAACTTGTGTATAGTGGTACTGTGCACAAGTTCTGATGTTTTGCCTGCCTCCAAAACCCCCCAAAAAATGCCAGCAAAAACACACCTGGGCATTTTTTTTTTTTTGACGCTAGCGTTTTTTTGGCATTTTTTGGGGTTCTTTTGAGGCAGGCAAAACATCTGAACATGTGTATAGGGTGTATATATAGGCATATATGTCTGAATATATACCCCTAGACATATATAGGTGTGATAGTAGCAGAAATATATTACTGTAAATGATTTCATTAGCGCAAGCATTTATTTCTGCTACTATCACACCTATATATGTCTAGGGGTATATATTCAGACATATATGTCTATATATCCCCCCTATACACATGTTCAGATGTTTTGCCTGCCTCAAAAGAACCCCAAAAAATGCCAAAAAAACGCTAGCGTCAAAAAAAAAAATGCCCAGGTGTGTTTTTGCTGGCATTTTTTGGAGGGTTTTGGAGGCAGGCAAAACATCAGAACTTGTGCACAGTACCACTATACACAAGTTCAGATGTTTTTCCTGACTGCAAAGAACCCAAAAAAATGCCTGCTATTAAACCGGCAAGGTGTTACAGCAGAGAAGCCATATTCCTGTGCTTAAAGTTTTCTAATACAAACAATCTTTTTTTTTCTGGTTCTGGACATGCTACAGAGCTGAAACTTCACATGTACACTTTTTAGACCCCCCAGATACTAAATCCAAAGTAAAAATCAAAAAAATCTCTTTTTTTTTTTTTTTAATTTTTCAATAATTGGCTTTTTTATCAAAAATGACAATTTTTAAGAACTTTTTTTTGTGTGATTTTGTGTCTGGGGGGTCTAAAAGGTGTACCTGTGAAGTTTCAGCTCTGTAGCATGTCCAGAACCAGAAAAAAAGATCATATAGGTGTTAAAGTTAAAGGAGGGTCCCCCACCCACATCCCTGTTCTACTGAAAAATTATATATTTTTTTCATGGTTCTGGACATGCTACAGAGCTGAAACTTCACATGCACACCTTTTAGACCCCCCAGATACTAAATCCAAAGTAAAAATCAAAAAAATCTCTTTTTTTTTTTTTTTTTAATTTTTCAATAATTGGCTTTTTTATCAAAAATTACAATTTTTAAGAACTTTTTTTTGTGTGATTAATAGTTAATGGGGCATGACCCAGAACCCTAGGCACTTTTTAGGGGCATTTATTGGGTTTTAGGGCTTAAAAATGGTGTTTTTTGATTACAGAAGTTCGGGTCCCATTGATTTCAATGGGGTTCTGAAATCCGGGCCGAACTTTCGTGAAGTTCGGGTGTTCTGGTCGAACCGAACTTTTCAAAAGTTCGATCATCCCTAGTTAGCAGGGCAGAGGATAGTGTCAGTCAGGCAGTGGATGGTATAAGTAGGGCAGAGGATGGTGTCAGGAAGGGCAAAGGATGGTGTTAGTAGGGCAGAGCATAGTGTCAGTAAGGCAGAGGATGTTGCCAGTAGGGCAGAGGTTGCTGTCAGTACGGCAGAGGATGGTGTCAGTAGGGCAGTGTATGGTGTCAGTAGAGCAGTGGACAGTATGAGTAAGGCAAAGGATGGTGTCAGTAGGGCAGAGGAGGGTGTTAGCAGGGCAGAGGTTGGTGTCAGTCAGGCAGTGGACGTTGTCAGTAGGCAGAGGATGGTGTTAGTAGGGTAGTGGATAGTGTCAGTAGGGCAGAGGAGGGTGTTAGCAGGGCAGAGGTTGGTGTCAGTCAGGCAGTGGATGGTGTCAGTAGGCAGAGGATGGTGTTAGTAGGGTAGTGGATAGTGTCAGTAGGGCAGAGGATGTTGCCACTAGGGCAGAGGTTGGCATCAGTACAGCAGAGGTTGGTGTCAATAGGGCTGTATATGGTGTCAGTGGAGCAGTATCAGTAGGGCAAAGAATGGTATCAGTAGGGCAGAGGACTGTGTTAGCAGGGCAGAGGATGGTGTCAGTCAGAAAGTTGGATGGTGTCAGTAGGCAGAGGATGGTGTTAGTAGGGCAGTGGATAGTGTCAGTAGAGTGGAGGATGCTGTCAGTAGGGCAGAGGATTGCATCAGTAGGGCAGAGGTTGTTGTCAGTAGGGCAGGGAATGTGTCTGGCAGGTGTGTGCTTGCGTGGGCACTCGGGACAATTACCCTGCATGAGGGTGCCCGGCAGCCGGCATCTCTTTGATATGGAGGGGAGAGGTAAGAGGACATGTGATAGGGGGTGATTTGGAAGAGGAGAGGACTTGTGTTAGGATTGGGGGAGTCAAACTTAAAATCCCCTTTAGCACAAGTTTTCTCCCTCCCAAAGCGACCCCTTGCACATGCACATGCTCTCCCCCTCCCTAAAAGCACGAAACAGCATGAAACTGTTATCTGTCATATTTACTCCTGCAGCAGCTGACTGTTGATGGTAGAGGAGGGAAAGCTGGCATTAAGCTGCTGCAGGAGAAAAATACAGGTAATGAGCGCTAGTAAATGCCGCATTCAGTGCGACGGGGAGGCTGCATCCTCCAGGAGCCCCGGGGGGGGGGGGGGTGTCACCATTGCGACCCCCTGCCACTACGCCCATGGCAAGTGTAGCTAGAAGAATTGATCCTGTTTTGAAGGCAAAAGGTGGTCACACCAAATATTGATTTGATTTGGATTTCTCTTCTGTTCATTTACTTTCCATTTAGTTAATTGATATAAATAAACTATTAATGCTTCTATTTCTGAAAGCATTCTTTATTTGCAGCATTTTTTCACACCTGCCCAAAAGCTTTAAAACTAATTCTCACTGGCATTGCTGTAGGCACTGTGTAGTGATTCATTGTCAAAGATCCTCAAAAATCCCAAGAAAGACTCAAGTCAAGTTTCAGCTGGTTCCTAATATATCTTAGAAACACTGGTTTGTGGTTACACTAGAAGGTTACCAAGCTGATCTCTGTAAAAAAGTAAAGTGAAAAAGAGTTGTGATTGTATTGTCTCTGTTGTGAAATTTAAAGATGAATTTCTCCACAATGCCCAAAGCTACACGATGACTTGTTTTACTGCTTGTTTAGCGTATGTAAATACAGCACTGTGTTAAAAGTTTATTTGTATTAATTTTAAAAGATTAGTAAAAAAAAAAGTAAATGAACAGAAGATAAATCCAAATCAAATCAATAATTGGTGTTACCACCCTTTGCTTTCAAAACACTTGCACCCAGTTTTTGAAGGAACTCAGCAGGTAGGTTGTTCCAAACATCTTGGAGAACTAACCACAAATCTTCTGTGGATGTAGGGTGCCTCAAATCCTTTTTTCTTCTCAATCCCAGATAGATTTGATAATGTTGAGACCAGGGCTCTGTGGAGGCCGAACCATCACTTCCAGGACTCCTTGTTCTTCTTTATGCTGAAAAGCTTAATTACATTGGCTGTATATTTGGTGTCATTGTCCTGCTGCAGAATAAATTTGGAGTCAATCACACACCTCCCGGATATTATGGCATGGTGGATAAGTATCTGCCTGTATTTCTCAGAATATACTTATGAGCACTAGCAGCCATTCGCTGCGGGCAATGATCAAATGCTGATTTCCAGCATGACTATTTGACTGAAGCCGGTAGACAAGCTTTTGTTGAACAGACAGCTTTACACATGGACACAAAATTGTCCAGTTCCTACTGAACTGGCTGAACTGGCAGTGTGCACCATGCTTTAGAATACAGACAGCAATAGAAACCTGTGAGATCTTACTTCAACCGGAAAAAAATGAAATGTTGTGGCTAGAGATTGGCTTCAATTTTATTCATAAATACTCTAAATTGGTACTGGATTGTAAATATATAATTATTGATTTACAGGGGCATCTCATTAAATTAGAATATCATCAAAAAGTTAATTTATTTCAGTAATTTAATTCAAAAAGTGAAACTATATTTCATTTAGATGCATTACACACAGAGTGATATAATTCAATCATGTCTTTTCTTTTAATTTTGATGATTATGGCTTACAGCTAGTAAAAACCCAAAATTCAGTATCTCAGAAACATAGAATATTACATAAGACCAATAAAAAAAACAGGAAAAAAAAATACAGAAATGTTGGCTTACTGAAAAATATGCCCATGTAGAGTATATTATGCACTCAATACTTGGTCGGGGCTCTTGGCATGGAGGCGATCAGCCTGCGGCACTGCTTGGGTGTTATGGCATCCCAGGTTGTTTTGATAGTGGCCTTCAGCTCATCTGCATTTTTGGGTCTGGTGTCTCTGATCTTCCTCTTGACAATACCCCACAGGTTCTCAATGAAGTTTAGGTCAGCCAAGTTTGCTGGTCAATCAAGCACAGTGATACCATAATCATTAAACCAGGTATTGGTACTTATGGCAGTGTGGGCAGGTGCCAAGTCCTGCTGGAAAATGAAATCATCATCTCCATAAAGCTGGTCAGCAGAGGGTAGCATGAAGTGCTCTAAGTTTTCCTGATAGAGGGCTGCACTGACTTTGGACTTAATAAAACATAGTGAACCAACACCAGGAGATGACATGGCTCCCAAAATCATCACTGACTGTGGAAACTTTGCATGCAACTTGTATTCTGTGCCTCTCCACTCTTCCTGCAAACTCTGGGACCTTGATTTCCAAATGAAATGCAAAATGTTCCACAGTCCGTGATGATTGGCAGATACACTGGCAGCTTTACCAGGTAAAAATAAAGAAAAAAAAGTGTAAAAAAGAAAATAAATGCAGCTAAGGACTGGTAAGCTCCACTCCTCCAATCTTTGGTTCTCGGTTCAAATACACTTTAAGGTCATGGTTCTAAGCATGCTGACACTTTCTAGTTAGGAAATCATTTTAAATGATACAATGTGGAAGTAGCTTTCTTTTTAAATCCTCATATTCCTTTAAATTTGGTACAGCAAAAAAAATATTTTCAGAAAATATTATTTAGTGTTGCCTTTATTACATTTTAAAGTTTTAAAGTTTATCTCCAGCTCATCTGTTCAATTGTATGTTTATTAACAGCTGAGGAGGCGCAAACAGTCAGTCATTTATATATAAACCTTGATGTGTTTTGCAATTTGGTAAATTTGCTTCTTCAGACCTTATGAGTAAGCACTTTCATATGCAAAAGGAGTCAAGATTTCATATTGATGGCTGGCTGTTTGTGGCTTTTCAGCTTTTTATAAACTTTCAGCTGAGCAGATGAGCAGTATGGACCCATTTTTTTTCTAATTTATCTCAAATAATAGTCCTCATTGGAGGGTTTCCTATCTATTCAAGTTACAGTTTCAATTTTAGATTTTCCCTCACTTTCCCTCTTGGTGGTAAGGGTCACCAGAACATTTATTAGACAGGTGGATCTCCGCAGCAGAGACACAGACACCAATATTGACCCCTTCCCGCCGACTGCACACAAACATGCAGCCTCACAGAAGTGGGCTTTTGTCTGTGGGGCTGTATACATACGTATCTCCCTTTTGTGCAAGCCCCATGTCTCGTACTAATGATCTAATGATCTAATGGGTGTCGCCCTCCGTAGAAGTCCTTGATGACGAAACGCGTAAGAACGTGAGCATGCGGTCACCAGGGTTACCATTGGCGTCTGACGTCACACCCGGAAGTAAGCCGACCAGGTACCAGGAGGTTTGCCGTTCGAGACGGGGAGACAGTATCGGACACCGGGTAACCTATATGTTTGTAATGATATGCTGGAATTTTATGTAGTTCATGTGAGTGCAATACTGGAAGGGTTTGTGTGGGGATTGTCTTCAATAAACTTTAGTCAAGCAAGATTACGCTATGTGTATATCGCTATCTGTTTACATGCACACCTGGGTATGCTGAGTGCGTTCCATCCATATTGGTGAGGAGTCACTTCGTTCCAGGATTCCTGTGTTTTGAGGAAAAGATCATCGTTATTGAAACATACAGGCTTAATTTTAAGCTGCCTCTGGTAAGTGTATTACCATAAGGCGTGCACAGCGGTGAGGTGGAGACTTTCTGCATGTTGTATGCACGATTGTGGATGATCCTACTTACCTTGGAAACAATTGGACTTTATTTCACATTTGGACTGTGTGCATGAAGAAATCTCAGCGTTTATTTATTTTTAGTTTTATGTGTGCACTTAGGACTTTATCCCTTTCTATTTCATTTGCACTCACGTGTTATTATGTTTTTATTCTAGCATCATTACTGGTATATTTTTATGATATACTATCAGCGCCGCTAGTGGATTTTTGGGAGGTTCTATCTGTACATTAATTCCTTTCTTTGAATGCACCTTTTTGCTATTCTTTTATTTATAGCGGCAACTTATTGTTTTGCTTGTTGGAATTTCTTCCCAGCAGGACATTTTTATTCATTTTAGAGGGCTGGGTGAGTGGGATATTATTTGGTTCTACTCCTAGCTATTAATGTTGGGTGTCTATTTACTCGGCGTAACATTATCTTTCCCATTATAGAAATAAATTGGGCTAATTTTACAGTTTTCTTTTTTTTTAATTAAAAAAAATTCCCAAAAAATTGCGTTTGGAAGACCGCTGTGCAAATACGGTGTGATAAAAAATATTAAAACAATCTCCATTTTATTCTCTAGGGTCTCTGCTAAAAAAAATATATAATGTTTGGGGGTTCCAAGTAGCTTTCTGGCAAAAAAAAAAAAAACAGATTTTAGCATTTAAACAAGTGCCAGAAACAGGCCTGGTCCTTAAGAGCCGGTTCACACTGGGGCGACTTGTCAGGCGACTTGGTGGCCTGACAAGTCGCCGTGGGTCGCCTGCCATAGATTAGCACAGGACCCGTTCTAATAGGAGCGACACAAGTCGCTCCGACTTAGAAAAAGGGTCCTGTACTACTTTGGGGCGACCTGGAGCGACCTACATTGACTTCAATGATATGAAGTCCGTGCATGTCGCTCCGAGGTCGTGGTGCGCGATGTGCACCGCGACTTCACAGGTCGCCCCGGCAAGTCGGATCGCCTCAGTGTGAAACGGCTCTAAGTGGTTAAATTAGTATTAGTTTTAGTTAGTGTGCTTAATGCTGGTTCACATTTCTGCAATGCTGGAACGCTGCAAATATACAGCGTGTTTCCACATCGCATCCGCACCCCTGGCAGTTCACACTGCCATATGCGATACGCTGGGGGTGTCAATTAAAAGTTATCGACACCCCCAGATCAGATCGCATATCGCAATGCGATCTGAAAGTTCGCACAGAATCGGATCGCACTAATGTAAACCACCATGCGATCTGATTCTGTTGCGGACCAAAAAAAGGGTCCTGTGCGAGTTGGGTGCGATTGCGGTGCAAATTCAGCCATACAAACTGCATGGCCAAATTTGCACCGCACAGAGATCGCATGTAATTTTAGGAGCAGTGCACTCTGAATTACATGCGATCTCTGTGATCGCAGAAATGTGAACCGGCACTTAGACATGATCAAAAAAAATAAATAAATACATTTGCACCATTGTTTCTGGGCTGTACTACAAGTACAAACAACAACTAACATACACATATGTGGTATCACTGAAATCATCAGAAGTAGGAAAATGTATTTTGGGTTGTTTTTTGGTGGTAAATTATGAGAATAGCGAGAAATATACAGCTAAATTTTACTATTTCAG
Source organism: Pelophylax lessonae (assembly GCF_965119305.1). NCBI lineage: Eukaryota > Metazoa > Chordata > Amphibia > Anura > Ranidae > Pelophylax > Pelophylax lessonae. The sequence goes on from NC_138768.1 coordinate 336,455,799, forward strand.
CCCAGTTTTCCTTTAATAATAATAATAAAAAAAAAAAATCAAGAGATATCCATTACCATTTCCCGCCAAATAGAAAGCCAAAGTTGCAAAATTGTACTTTAGATATGGCCCTTAGATATGTTTTATCCTTAGGCATTAAAGGGTTAACTTGACAGGAGTTCTAATGCTTCTTAAAACCCCTAATCTCTTTACATAGGCAGACAATGTTTATTCAAAGACTTTTTCAAAGGTGTCTGTGTGTTTACGTTTTTTAAGTGCTGTAAGTTGTGAATTGGTAACAATGTGCCTCTTAGTTAAAACGAAGAACTGTTATTTAGCACCTTTTGTTTTTCTTTGTAAATGTCTCTGTTGTCGTAGTTCATCGTACATGTGCGTCACATCATCATGTGCAGGTTTAAGGCACACCCCCCCAAGCATATCATTTAAAGGAATTGCATATTTTTAATGTTTGAAGGTGTTATTAAAAGATCTGCTCCCTGCTGAATGTTTTTTATATGGTAAGTTAACAGTGGCCAAATGCCCATTTTTTTTTTTTAACCAAAGGATTGCAAACTGGTCTTAACCACTTGCCGACCAGTCACTGGGACTGTACTGCGGCAAAGTGGCCCAATTCCATCCAGCGACGTAGACCTACGTCGCTGGACTCCTCCCCCTGTAGGCGGCGCTCGCGCGCCGCCGGAGGCGGGCTCCCGCTGTTTTCAGTCACAGCGGGAGTCAGGCCAGGGGAGAAGCGGCGGCGATCACCGCCGCTCTTACCCGATCGTCGGGGAGTCGAGTTTGGAGATCCGCCTGCTTGTGTAAACAGAGCAGGCGGATCTCCTAAGTGACAAGGAGTGACAGATTACAGGATTCAGCATAGCTGAACATGCGATCTGTCCCTGTGTCACTCAGTCACCTCCCCCCACACACGTTAGTAAGCACCAGGCATACATTAACCCCTCCCGCTCCAATAAAATTAACCCCTTCCCTGCCAGTGTAATTTTTACAGTAACAGTGCATATTTATAGCACTGATTACTGTAGTAATGTCACTGGTACCCCCAAAAGTGTCAAAAATGTCAGTCAAGGGTCCAATCTGTCCGCCGCAATGTCGCAGTCCCGCAAAAGAAATCGCAGATTGCCGCCATTACGCGTAAAAAAAACACCAAAAATGACAGAAATCTTTCCCTTAGTTAGTAAACGCAATAACTTTTGCGCAAACCAATCAAAATACGCTTATTGTGATTTTTTTTACCAAACATAGGTAGCAGAAAACAAATTGGCCAAAAATTTAAAACAATTTTGATTTTTACATTTTTTGGGGGGGGGGGGGAATTTCATATAAAAAAATGTTAAAAATATTGTTATTTTTTTCAAAATAAACGCTCTTTTTTTGTTTATAGCGCAAAAAGTAAAAATCGCACAGGTGATCAAATACCACCAAAAGTGGCCTGGATGTAAGACAGCAAAATCCTCCGGTGGTAAAGTGGTTAAAAAGAATCTGCTCCTATATACCGTAACCTTATTGAGATTGGGGCGCTATGGGTGGGGTTCGTGGATTTTAAGTTGTGTTCATGAATCCTCCCATAAACCAAATCAAGGCCAGTTTGCTCATCGCTAATAGACTACTAAACTATTGAAACACTTTATTATATATTTGAAATAACATGTTATTTTCTGTGCATAATTCCAGAAACCTTCAGTGCAATGACTTGTGATAATGTAATAAGTGTTGTTGACTTTCTCATACTGTACAGCTGAAGTCATTCTCTATGGAGCAGTGAGCCTCTTCTTCAGGCAGCTGAAAAATGAATACCAGGGACACTGGCAAGCAATCAGTTTAAAGGCATGTGGTCTGGACATACAATCCTCCTCTTTCTGCAATGATTAATTTACCACATTTAGCAGTTGTTTCAGATACTTCAAATGTGTGAGCAGAATGAGGCATCTCCCCCACCAAGGATTATACATTCTCAATTTAATATCTTAAAGTGAATCTGTGCTTCGCAAATACCAGGAAAAACAGCAAGGTCAGTTTGAAGAGAACCTGTTGTTTTTCCCTACAAGGGAAAATCATAGAGACACTTTACTGCAGTAATTATGGGCAGAGACAGAATATTGGAGATAATGCTGTACAACATCAGCATCACAGACAATATACATATTTAGCCAAATATGTTTTACTGATATAGGACCAACTGGTGGACTCCCTACTGTGTCTCCATTTCCTGTTGGTGGAAAAGCAGCATATCCCTTACCTCCATCTCACAATGCAAAACCCAGAGTCTAATTTTAGCCATAGGATGGCCTTGCTGGCACCAGCCAACTTAGCATATACAGGTAACTCTGCTCCAGGTGAGTCTGCTGGGGTGAAATTGAACAAACATCCAAACTGAGGTGCATGCCCAGCCACTGCTGCAGAAAATCATGGATGAATCAATGAGGAATTGGCTGCACTTCCGTCAGATGCAATTTCAAAAATGCTTATTCAGGAGAAAACAAAATAAAATAAGCACAGATGGTACAAGGCTTACAGCAGGGGACAAAAGGTGATGCGTTTCACACGCCTTGTGTGCTTTGTCAGGCTTAGCATACTTTTGTATGAAAATTTAAGGAGGTGGGTGGAATATTCTCAGTCGAATAGTGATTGCAACCAATCAGAAACAGACATCATTCGCGTATTCTGAGCTCTGAGAGTTATGGCAGTAGTGGCTGTCAGAATCTACTGTATTCTATAGTTCAGCTTGCAGACTGAACAAGAGAAACCCTAACATGTATCCCATAATGCAAAGCCCAGGGTCTATGATGCTCACTGTTTTGCCACTCCCTGCAGCCAACAAGCACATAGTTGTACCTCCTTGGGGTTAGGATCTTCTTCATTTGGATCTTCATTATGTATTTTACCCCACGTTAATACGTTTTTTTTTCATACCTTATTATTTTTTTTTCTATCCACAATCAAAATCTAATTCATGTACTCTAACCATTAGACCCCGTTGAGACAGGGGCGACGCAACTTGCTGGGGCGACCTGTGAAGTCGTGCACCGCGACCTGGGCGCGACATGCACGGACTTCATATCATTGAAGTCAATGCAAGTTGCCTCCAGGTCGCCCCAAAGTAGTACAGGACCCTTTTTCTAAGTCGGAGCGACTTGTGTCGCTCCTATTAGAACGGGTCCTGTGCAAATCAATGGCAGGCGACCCACCGCGACTTGTCAGGCGACCAAGTCGCCTGACAAGTCGCGCTAGTGTGAATGGGGTCTTACTATCACAAATATCTTGTGCTTATATACGCTGTCATTGTTTACGTTTGTATACGCTTTTGTTGTACAAGTTATATATTACTATATATAATGAAATACTTTTACTTACTTTTAATAAAGATCTATTGTGATAAACATATGTAGCCTCACAGAAGTGGGCTTTTGTCTGTGGGGCCGCATACATGCATATCTCCCTTTTGTGTAAGCCCAGGGTCTCGTACTAATGATCGGGACCTGGGACTGTCAGTTCCGGGTCACCTAAACGCTGTGATAGCCTATGACTGGCTATCGCAGTGATTAGTCACTGTGAGCCCGTCCCTGTGTTTACTGCCTCTTCAGAATGTAGGGAAGATACATTCTATCTTCCTCTCTTTGCAGGAAAGGGAAAATTGAAAAAAACAAAGTATGTAATATATACGCTGTCATTGTTTAGAGTTTGTATATGCTTTTGTTGTACAAGTTATATATTACTATATATATAATGTAATACTATTACTTACTTTTAATAAAGATCAATTGTAAAAAAAAAAAAAAAAGGATCTTTACAGACCTATCTTACACCCTCTGTAAAGTTGCATAACCCTCAGGCTCCACATAATATAGGAAATAAAATGATATATACAGTATCGAAGTTACTGGCTTATGATCTATTTAACCACTTTAACTCCGCTCACATTGCTGCTACTGCAGCAATGTGGCTCGTTATCGTCCAGCGACGTAGACCTACTTCGCTGGACTCTGCCCCTTGTGGGCGGCGCGCGCGCGCCGCGGGAGGCTTGCCCCCGATGTTTTCAGTCACAGCGGGAGTCGGGCCAAGGGAGGAGCGGCGGCGATCGCCGATGCTCTTCCCCGATCGTCGGGGAATCTAGTTTGGAGATCCGCCTGCTTGTGTAAACAGAACGGGCGGATCTCCTAAGTGACAGGCAGTGACAGATTGCAGGGTTCAGCATAGCTGAACATGCGATGTGTCCCTGACTCACTCAGTCACCTCCCCCCCCCACACGTTAGTAAGCAACAGGCATACATTAACCCCTCCCTCTCCAATAAAATTAACCCCTTCCCTGCCAGTGTCATTTTTACAGTAACAGTGCATATATATAGCACTGATTACTGTAGTAATGTGACTGGTACCCCCAAAAGTGTCAAAAATGTCAGTCAAGGGTCCGATCTGTCCGCCGCAATGTCGCAGTCCCGCAAAAAAAATCGCAGATCGCCGCCATTACGCTTTAAAAAAAACACCAAAAATGACAGAAATCTTTCCCTTAGTTAGTAAACGCAATAACTTTTGCGCAAACCAATCAAAATACGCTTATTGTGATTTTTTTTTTTACCAAACATAGGTAGCAAAAAACAAATTGGCCAAAAATTTTAAAAAATTTTGATTTTTACATTTTTTTGGGGGGGAATTTCATATAAAAAAATTTGAAAAATATTGTTATTTTTTCAAAATTTACGCTTCGTTTGGATATGGCGTCGCACGACCGTGCAATTGTCAAAAAGTGGCCTGGACGTAAGACAGCAAAATCCTCCGGTGGTAAAGTGGTTAATTGTATTATAGAGGGTAGAATTAAATTTTAGGTAAAGCCAAAAGTTTTTTCATATTGGTTTCCAATTTTTTGCTGGTACTTTCATCCCCCTCAAATTAGACACTTATAGTAGTGGCAATTGTCTAAGTTAGGATTTACCTTATTTTGGAGAAATTTCCTCTTTACATTCTATTGTGTCTGTTGTACAGGAAGTAAAAGTAATTCTCCCCAGTGGGACAGATACTGGCTTATGATCTATTTCATTGTATTATAGAGGGTAGAATTACATTTTAGGTAAAGCCAAAACTTTTTTTCATATTGGTTTCCTATTTTTTGCTGGTACTTTCACCCCCCTATTCGTCCTCGTGGCTCGTGACCACTCTCACCAGCATAAGTAAAGGAAGATACAAGATTTTGGGATGTCGACATTGGTAGAGGGAAAATTTTCAAATTAGACACTTTTTGTGGTGGCATTTGTCTAAGATGGGATTTGCCTTATTTTGGAGAGATTTCCTCTTACATTCTATTGTGTAGGTTGTACAGGAAGTTAAAGTAATTCTTCCCAGTGGGACAGCTATGCCAAAAATATACACTTTAAAAAAAAAAAGAAATGCTTATATTTCCGTCCTAATAATGTAAAAACGTCATTAGCATATTTATACATCTAGATTTTTAATGTGTTCTTTTTTTGAAGGAGTTGCAGTTTTGTAAGAGAAAGAAATGAACACATGTACAGCTTAAATTTAGGTCATCAGCTATCACAACAGCTGCAGTATCCCATCAGTAGCAGGTGCTCCCTACAGTATGCATATTTATTTGTGCTATGCATAGCAGGGAAATTCTTCTCCTGTGACATAACCTCTTCATTAGAGGGAGGCAGAAACCAAGCCACTTGCACTATGTGGGGTGTTGGCTGTTGGGTTTAATGCACTACACTGAACGACTGTGTTACTGTAGCATAGGCAAAGGAAAATGTTTACCAGCCACTGTTTACATTATTGAATGGTGTAATGCTATAGCATTGTTGGTATTTGTCATATGGAGAATTCACTGTATCACATCAATGTGCTTGCCAGCAGTGTCTCCAATGATATCATAATCATTATATATTTAGATCAAAATTGTGGCTTGTGTGTAAATGAAATACATTGACATGTTATTCGTTTCTAAATGAACTCAGTATTTATGGTTTACAAATTGGGAGAAAATTATGGAAAAAAAAAATAAAGTGCAAATAAAAAGTTGGCTTTGCTATACATAGATGAATTACATAAGTATTATGGTATTGTGAACTTTAAGAAAAAAATGTATAGCTATTCATCCAACAAAAACAAGTGTTATTAGGCTATTTTCTTTTCTGATTGAATGTTGTTTTATAATGGGCAATTATAAGATACTGCCTTATGGTCACTAGAGGGAGCTGAGGAGCACTGGAAATGCATACAATACATCTTTGTAACAGGAGATACAATCTAACTATTCTAGGGACCATTTCTTACATGCATTTGCTAATTATCACTACCATTCCCTAGAATTGTAACATTGTATCTCTTTTTACAGAGATGTATGTATTCCCATCCATGTATTTCTTAGCTCCATCTAGTGACCATATTGTGGTATTTTACTACTGGCCATAATAAAAAAATATTCATCTATGCAACAAGGCAGGACTTGGGGACTGGGGATTTTTCAGCCAGGTTTAAATGACCTACAGTTACAGTATGACAATAAAATAAATGAACATTTATAACGCTCCAATTTTTTTAATATCTAATGGAGCTCCTTGCCTGCATAGACTATTTTCTGGAAGAGGTAAACTAATGGTGGCAATACACTATATGAAAAATTGGCCTGAAATTCGGTTATTTGGACAATTCTTGAATTTTTCGGCCAGTTAATGGGCACGAACCGGTAATGGGTTGTGACGTTTTTAAGCCAAAAAAACGAAGGACAAGTTTGGAATTTTTTCTGCCGAACGAACGATAAATTCAAAGGTTAATGTGTTTCTCATCCAATCTGTTTGCACTAGGTATATGTGAAAAAAAACAAACAAAAATGTATTAATTTATGTCCTTTAAATGATTTATCGGTCATTACATGATGGCACGATCGTTTGCTCTCACAGCCGGGGTGTTCGTTTTATGAAAATGAGTTTGAATGATTTTTTGTACAGTATATGGCCAGCATTAGCCTTTAACTTTTTAAAAAAATTATATTATTTGTATTGCCCTTTACAATTTGGTATATTGTACAATACAGTATCTAAAATGGAAAAACATTAACCACTTAAGGACCAAGCCTATTTCTGACATTTGTTGTTTACAAGTTAAAAATCAGTATTTTATGCTAGGAAATTACTTAGAATATATTTTTTTAGCAAAGACTCTGGAGAATAAAATGGCAATCGTTGCAATATTTTATGTCACATGGTATTTGCGCAGTGGTCTTTCAAACGCAATTTTTTTTTGGAAAAAATACAATTCACTGAATTTAAAAATACTAAACAGTAAAGTTAGCCCAATTTTTTTGTATATTGTGAAAGATGATCTTACGCTGAGTACACAGATACCTAACATGTTACGGTTTAAAACTGCGCACACTCTACGATACTTAAAAATCTCCATAGGCGACGATTCAAAAAATGTTAACAGTTACCAATTTAGAGTTACAGAGGAGGTCTTTTGTTGGAACTATTGCTCTTGCTCTTGCTCTGACAATCGTGGCGATAACTCACATGTGTGATTTTAACATTGTTTACATTTATGGTCGTGAATTACATATGCGTTTTCTTTGGCACGCAAGCACGCGGGGATGGGGGCGCTTTAAATTTTCTTTTCTCTTATTTATTTTCTTTTTTTTTATACACTGTCCCTTAAAAAAAATAAAAATCTGATCACTTTTATTGCTGTCACAAGGAATGTAAACATCCCTTGTGACAGTAATAGGCAGTGACAGGTACTCTCTATGAAGAGATCTCTCTCTATGAAGGACCCCAAACCCCTCCACTTCACATAAAAGTATTCAAGACACCAAAATCTGCATTTTTGATTACTTTGGATTTTTTAAGGGTATGAGCTAGGTACGTCCAGTGAATCCTGTCAAACGCCTTCCCTGCATCCAACGTGAGGAGGAGAGAAGGCTCTTTGGACTGTCCTGCCGTATGGATTACATTGATCATTCTACGTGTCGCATCTGTGGTTTGGCGAGCTTTGAGAAATCCAGACTGATCAGGGTGGATAAGGTGAGGCCCATCTCTCCCAATCTCACAGCAATCAATTTAGCATAAATCTTCAGCTCGCAATTCAATAAAGAAATTCTGTGGTGCAACTGGATCCTTCCCCGGCTTGGGTATAGTCACCACAATAGCTCTAAGCATTTCAGAGGGGAAGTCCGAGGAGGCAGCTGCAGCGTTATAGAGTCTTTCCAGATGTGGTGTGAGGATAGTTTTAAAAGTGTGATAATATTCCCCAGAAAAATCCGTCTGGCCCCGGGACTTGTTCAAGGGCAAGTTGTCGATAATTTTAACCACCTCTGAGGCTGTAAAAGGGGCATTTAGAGGGGAGAGATCCTCCGGCTTTAGTTTGGGGATATGGAGCTTTAAAAGAAAGGCATCTATACTTTCAGGAGACGGTTGGGTTATGGTCAGAGTTGTATAAAGTACTCAAAACCCATACTTGAGTAAAAGTACAAGTGCTCGATCAAAAAGTGACTTGAGTAGAAGTACTAAAGTATTCAACATTTTTTGTACTTAAGTATTGCAAGTAGTTTTTTTTTTAATTTTGCTACTCAAGTACTGAAAGTAAAAGTACCAGTAGTTTTGAAAAAAAATTGCTACTCAAGTACTGAAAGTAAAAGTACAAGTACTGTGTTATGTAGTTATTAAAGAAAGAAGTCAAAAGTTTGAACATCATATTGTTTTTTATTATTTCAAATGCAGCTTTTATTTATGCATACAGTAGCATTTATTTTCATATGCGCTGATAATACACATGTTTTGAACTTCATGAAACCTGCCATCTACTGTTCTGGCAGTGGTCATTTTTATAATAGTAACGAGTAACTATGCAGCACAAAAAAAAATATCGGAGTAGAAGTATTGAAATCATCGAAAAAATGTAGTGAAGTAAAAGTGGAAGTAGGAGAAAAAAATTCTACTCTAGGAAAGTACAGATACTGCCTTTTGGTACTTAAGTACAGTAGTGAAGTAGTTCTACTTAGTTACTATACATCTCTGGTTATGGTGTCATCATACCTGAGATTGTACAGGGACCTATAATAGTCCCGGAAGGCATTGGCCATGGCCTGTGGATGGTAGACTTTTTCGTTGGTAGTGGGGTGAAATAAATATGGGGGTCTTAATTTCCGTCACACCCCTTTTAACCCGTGGGCAAGAAGTTTCCCCGCTCTGTTACCTCGAGTGTAATGGTGCATTTTTAACCGCCTGGATAGGTACTCAAATCCCTCCAGGAGTAGAGAGCAGAGTTCATGTCTCACGTCGGAAATACATCTCCAGACATCCGGGGAAGGGAGAAGTTTGTTCTGGGCTTCCATCTCATGGATGAGTGTTGTGAGATCATTCACACGCTTAGTCCGCTGCCTCTTTGCTCTAGCCCCCAATTTGATAAAGATTCCTCTGATGACTGCCTTGTGGACATTCCATAAAAGGAAAGAATCCTCAGCAGAGGAAATATTATCTTTGAAATAGTTATGCAAGCAATCAGTAATTTCTTTGTTATAATTCAGATTTTTGGAAAAGTCTAGCATTCATTCTCCAAACGAATGCAGCATTTGTGGAGAGCGCGTCCTTCAGAACAAGCGAGACCAGAGCATGGTTAGACCATGTGATGTTGCCAATCCCGGAGGACGACGCTCTCATCAACAGAGTATGGTCAAGCAAAAACAGGTCAATTCTACTGTAACAGTGATGTGGAGCTGAAAAAAAAAAACTGTAATCACGAGCATTAGCATTGAAGCATCTCCAAGCATCATAGAGGTCATGCTTTTGGATGTGCGGAACCAATTCAGAAGGCCTCCTTTTTGGGGAGGAGGTGGGGTCCAGAGTAATATTGAAGTCTCCGCAGATTAGGAGTGAACCCTTTTCTTCTTTTCGGATCAGCCGCAACAGTTTATTAAAGAAATGTACTTGGCGGGTATTAGGGGCATATGCATTAACAAGAGTATACGGGGTGGAGTTTATCTTGCACACCAGTATCAGATACCGGCCCTTGGGATCCTTGATTTCTTTGATCAAGCTGAAAGATACTGTATCTTTTACAGCTGTCATGACACCCCGTCTTTTTGTATCCGCATTAGCATTAAATATAAAGGGGAAGCTTTTGTGCGAACATTGCGGTGGGCTCGTGTTGCAGAAATGAGTCTCCTGTACCGATAGAATGTAACAATGATAAAGTACAGCTTCTTGCCAAAGCGCTTTGGATGGCTAAGCTGAAACACAGATCTCTCTTTTTGTCCAGTGCATCCACTCCCCCCACAGTTAGAAAGCACTCCCTAGGAGCACACTTAACCCCTTCCCTGCCATTGTCATTTATACAGACCTAGTGTATTTTTTTTAGCACTGATCACTGTATTGGTGCCACTGGTCCCCAAAAAGTGTCACTTGGTGTCAGATTTGTTGCAGTCCCGATTGCAGCCATTACTAGTAAAAACAATAAAAAAAATAAAAAGTCAATAAATCTATCCCATAGTTCGTAGACGCTAAACCTTTTGCACAAACGAATCAATTTTTTACCAAAAACGTAGCAGAATACATATAGGCCTAAATTGATGTAGAAGTTTTAATTTTTATAATTTTTTTATTGGATGTGTTTTATAGCAGAAAGTAAAAAATATATATATATTTTTTTTTTTTAGCGCAAACAATAAAAGAGGCAACCAAATACCACCAAAAGAAAGCTCTATTTGTGGGGAAAAAAATACCAATTTTATTTGGGTACAGCATTGCACGACCGCACAGTTGTCAGGTAATGTAACACAGTGCCGTATCGCAAAAAATGTCAGGAAGGGGGTAAAACCTTTTGGAGCTGAAGTGGTTAAGTAGCAGTGACTGTTAATTATGAAATCTTGGGAAGCTTTATTGCTTATTATAGGCTTGATTGTGACAATGCGGTTGATTTACTAAAGGCAAATATACTGTGCACTGCAAGCGCAGTTGCTCTAAATCAGAGAGGGAAGCTCTGAAATGAGGGGAAGCTCTGCTGATTCCTATCATCAAATCATGTGCAAGTAAAAATGCCGTTTTTTTTTTATTTTCCTTGCATGTTACCCCCAGATCTAGAGCAACTGCACTTGCAGTGCACTTGAAGTGCACTTGTGGGTACACTTGCAGGTGCATTTGCAGTGCGCAGACTTTAGTAAATCAACCCCTAGGTTTCTCTCATTAACAAAATAAACAATTTCTGATCATTTTATTTCTAAAGTTGTTATTCGGATAACATTTTTTGCCATTTGTCAGTTTAAGAATCATTAATGTGAAGCTGGAAGGTTTAGCATGGATCGGTAAAGATTTCAGGAAAGTCATTACCAGGAAACCTAATTAAGCAAATGGAGAGTGAGGGCAATTTACAGCAGTTCTGAAGATTAATTACAAAGTAACGTTTTGTTCGGGGAAAAATACAGTATATCTAACTGGACAGTACATGTATTAAAGAATGGCCACCTGAAATGATAATATTTGACCTAATGAAAACATTTTCTGGTTATAACTGGAACTTTTGAGCTACTTTTTTTTATATTTATTTACTTTTTTTTATGGCCTGTAAAATAAAAGAGAAATCAGGAGGAAATATTGCTATAAAAGTCAGATATCTTCTGAAATATCATACATATTTAAAGGCACTACGTAGCTCAGGCTCTATAATCACCACTGTGCCATGCTTCACCTTTAGTGGCCTGAAGGAAGGGATACTCAGGGACTGGGTTGTTTAGCCTTTGCTAGAATGTATTGAATAGACGTGGCTCAAATTATTCCCACTGGCTCTACTTCACTTACAGGTTCCTTCCATCACATCTTTGGCCACTAGCCCTGAGCAGTAGTACACTTCATGTTACAACTTGCAAAGTCATGCTTCACCAGTGTTTCCAGATCTGGCCCACAGGAGAGCCCTGTGCTAAATCTGCAAACCACAGAATGCTAGCCCAGACATCCTGCACCCATGGAACCTGCCCAAACACTTTACTGCTAGGGTAACTGTCATGAGATCGCTCCTATTCCTCGCTATGTAAGCTAAGAGACTGAAATAGTGGTGAAATTACTGTTCGAATATGTTCACTGGCCATATTTGGGCAAAGACATTGACAAGGTGTAAATCACAATGAACAACAATTCATTGTCATGATGACCCACACCATAATGAACCTGTTTTAGTTTTGTTGCAAATGACAGCTCCCCGGCTGGCTACTGAATGCCAACAAACCAGCTGGGGATGCTGACTGATGTAATTGACCAAATATGGTCATGACCATGTTTGGCCAATGACATCACCCAGGATGCAAGCCGGCTTGTTCACACTTTAAAACATGCCAGCAGGTGGTTGGAAACTGTCATTTCATGGCAGTAGTAATACCTCAACTAAACGAATGACTACACCAGTTGGAGGCTTGGGTGAGAGGGCAAATTGGGCAAATTTGATCATTCAGTTCACCTAAGTAATCTGCAAACTCAGGGTCGACCCAAGCCTGAAGCTCATTCCTAACAACCATCAATTGGTCATGCTTTCCAGACTTCTGGATTCCATGAACATGAAGAAATACTATGACAGGTGTATCAGATATTCGAGTACGGCAATGTATGGTGTTGAGTACAAAAAGAAGCCAGTTGAAAAGTACGAGTATCATGGTAATACATAAAGCTAACACTGTGGTTAGTAGAGTTAGGCAAACGGTTCGAGCCACGCAAAAGTTCAGCTTGAACATCGCCTGTTTGCTCATTTGGTGAACACCTGAATTTGCCGGGCGCTCGGCTGGATGTTTGCCCCCCGAGCACCCCAAAATGCACTGCGTGCTGCACAGTGCATTCTAAGTCCTGACTGGGCAAAGCTTTTCCTAATCAGGGCAGAGTCAATAGCTGGTTGTTAGGGAGTGGGCCGGGAAGCCGGCCACTGCAACAATTACCACGGAGGAGTCATCAGCTGTTAAGGTGCTTTCCCACTGATAGCTTAATGAAAAATAAAAACATTGCTGGCAAAAGAAAAATGTGAAAAAAATGGCATTGGGTCCCCCCAAAATCCATACAAGACCCTTATCAGAACATGCAACCCGGCAGGCAAGGAAAGGGAGGGGGAGGCGAGCGACCTGCCTCCACCTTCTAAACCATACCAGGCCACATGCCATCAACATGGGGGGGGGGGGTTGCTCTCTCCACCCCACAACCCCTTGTCCCCGTGTTGATGGGGACAAGGGGCCTCTTCCCTACAACCACAGCCCAGGGTCTGTGAGCAGGGGGCTTATCGGAATCTGGAAGCCCCCTTTAACAAGGGGGCCCCCAAATACCGCCCCACTTACAGCCTGGCACCCAGTCTCCTGCCTCTCAGAAATGAACAAGATGCTTCACCACACCACCACACACTCCCATTCTCGCCGTGGATCAGCTGCCTCTTCGGCCAAAAACATCTCAGACTTGTCTAAGTCTCAGCCCTCGTCTCGTGGAAGTGTGGCAGGAAACAAGATAGCGTGGGCTCAGCAGTATGAGGACTTCAATGAGGACTACCAACCCACCTCAGAGGACACAGTTAGAGGCAATTCACACGCTGACCAACCCCTCACATACACTGACATGTCTGGCTTTGCAGCAGACATAAAATCCACATTCTCGGCTGCAAAAACTGACCTAAGAACCAATCTTCTAGTCCTCACTGAAAAGATTGCAGACATAAGGCAGAAACACAGGCTGGAAAAATGTACTGTCTCTCACTCCCTCCATATCATTGAAATGAACAGGCACTTAGAGGATTTGGACAATAAAGGTTCGGAAGAAAAAAATTTGAGTGAGGGGGATTCCTGAAATTATCCTAGCCCTACAGAGGGAATTTAGCAGACTCCTAGAAAGACAAGAGGATGCAAAGATAGAAGTTGTATGTGCACACAGAGCCAGGGGTCCAGATTCTGCTCTCCCACAAGACAGTATCTGCTGCCTGCAGAATTTTGGTCTGAAAGAGGACATTCTGAGAAAGGCAAGGAGGAATGATCGCATCATTTTTTATGATGCGATCTTCAACATCATTTTTTATGCTTCCTTTCACTGGATACGGCCCAGATGCAAACAAAAATGTAGTTACATCCTACATTTGGAAAATAAAGATGTTCACCATCTATCAACGCAATACATGGGTGATCCTTTCCAATATAGTTTGAAAATTCTTGTTTACATTGTTTCTAGGTTTTGGAAAGCTGCTGGGCACTTTTATTACAGCATAGATTCCAGTCTTGCTAGAAGGTTCACGATGATTCCCAGGATTTAATCTTGATACTAAAGGAGAAAAGAACAGGAAAACAAATTTTCTACTACTTCTTCTGGACAGAGACTGAACATTCCGCATCTGCCCGAAAATTTTCCGTTTGCTTACCCCAGATTTGCGGGACCTATACCTTGGCAATTCTGGAACTGTTTGTAATGTAGACCTCACCCGCCTTGCTGCTACCTCAGCCTTTACACCCCTGCGAGTGGGTTGGCAGACGCGACTGCAAAGATGGGTGGTCTGATTTAATCTGATCTGGTCTGACTGATCTGGTTTAATTTCCATAAGCTACCTGATTACTTGCCAGTAATGCTATACAACAGTATTACCTTACCTTGTAGATTTATTTATAATTTTATAATTCTAGCTTAGGCTGTGTGTTTTGTTTTGATTTTCTGTTGTTCAAACTAGTTGGATTGATTACTACCAAATTTCACAGGTAACTACAACCTCCTTAGCCTCCCATCACCCCCACAAAGTACCTTGAGCATAGGACATCCAAGCTCAGGGCACACTAATTGTGAACTTTTTTATAAAAGTGATTACTATCAAGTGTTTTGAATTTTCTCCTTCTTATTCCTCAACTTCTTTCCTACACTCTACCTTTCACCTATGTCCCCTTTTTTGTTAAAGCCGACCATGCCACTAGCGACACCTCCAAATCAAAGGGGGTGTCGATATTGGTAAGCAAAGAAGCCCAATTTGAATTAACAGATCGTCTATGGATCCAGGCGTGAGGTACATTATCCTGAAGGGGACATATTTTGGCACCACCATCACATTAGTGAACGTTTACTTCCCAAACAGGTCAAACATTACATTTTGCCAACGTGTGATACAGGAACTCAAGGGTTTTGCATCAGGTTGCCTCATACTGGAAGGCGACTTTAACATCCCATTAAACCCCACGGTAGATACCTCATCAGGAAAGGATTGTATCACATACTGAATACTTCAAAGACTTAAAACACTATTACAATCCCTCTAATTGCTAGACTCCTGGCGCTTTCTCCAACCTGAAGGGCAAGACTTCACATCTTACTCCATACCCCATAACTGCTACTCCCGCATTCACTACCTCTTTGTCTACCATAGAGATTTATCCGCGGTTTCAGGGGCCCACATAGGAATCCAATCAATTTCTGACCATGCACCTATTTCACTGACTATTTTTCTCCCACACCTAAACCTCAAATTTGGAGACTGAACTCCTCCTTAATAACTGACACTACACTAGATACCTTTAATCGTCACTGAATACTTCAGACAGAATGAGACGCCTGACATGGACCCCATGATGATTTGTGTAAACGCACTATTAGGGGAGAACTAATTAGATTGGGTTTCCAACGTAAAATGGAACAGGATAGGGCGATAAAGCGACTAACAAAGAAAATCTTTAACCTAGAAACCCTACACAAACAATCACTAACTGTTCAAATTGCCAGAGATCTCTTGGACACCAGGAAAATGTTACAATAGATATTAGAGTCTAAAACCAAAGGACTACTCTTCATTAAAAAGAAAATATATTATGAATCAAGTGACAAAACAGGTACATACCAAGCCAGAGCTCTAAAATATTCAAACTCTATTACCACATCTCAGGTATTAAGCGAAAGAATGGCACCATAGACTTCACTACGGAAGCCATAGCGAAACACTTTCATATATATTACACCAACTTATACAATCTCCCACAGCAACATAGACCATCCAGGATGCGAGAAGATAGAACACAAATCATTTAAGATTACTTAGCTAAGAGTGGTCGTCCCATTTTACAAGATCTAGATGCAACCCTCTTGAAGAAACCAATTACAGTGAATAAAATCAAACAGGTAATTGGTCATTTAAAATCTGGGAAAAGCCCTGGTTCTGACGGACTGACTTCTATTTACTATAAGACATTTGTGAACATACTGACAGACCCACTTACTAAGGCCTTGAATTCTCTGGCCGGACCACGAGAAATACCACCTCATTTTTTCTCTCAGCATATATCACAGTTATCCCCAAACCAAACAAGAACCCGGCGAATTGTGCTAGCTACCGCCCCATTTCTTTACTAAACCTAGATGTTAGATGTTGATCTATTAGTGGAGATCCTGGCCACCAGACTGGGACCATACTTGCAAAACCTGAATGGGCCAGAACAAGTAGGGTTTATGCCAGGCAGGGAAGCAAAAGATGTTATCAAAGCACTCCTCCTCACTCATGCTGTCCGTGCTCGGATGTCCACGGATCCTGTCCACGGATGCGGAGAAGGCCATTGACAGAGTAGCATGGGACTTTATGCTAGCAACATGCAAACATATTGGACTGGGGTCTCCGTGCTTTATCAAAACCCATCGACTAAATTAAAGATGAATGGTTCATTATCTGAGAAAGTATTTATAACAAATGGGACTAGACCGGAATGCCCCCTGTCCCCACTTCTGTTCATTCTCTCCCTGGAACCTTTCATTAGAATGGTCAATGCTGAAGAGGCAATAGGTGGTTTTCGAGTTTTGGGCAGAGAGTTTAAAATTGCGGCATATGCAGACGACCTACTATTTTTTCTAACTAAGCCACAAACCACAATACCCAGTTTAATTAAAGCATTTTCATACTACGGATATGGTTCTAATCTAGAGATAAATTACACTAAATCTGAAGCCATGAACGTTACCCTCCCAAACCTTGGCCTTAACAGTACTAAAGAAAACTGCCCCTTTAAATGGGACTCCTCGTCTCTCAAATACTTGGGAGTATGGCTGACACCAACGCTCTCTTCAATCTATTAACAACATTTTCCACAAATACTACAAACAATAGAAAGAGATCTAAAAGCCTGGCATTCCGGGTACTTTTCTTGGTTTGGGCAAGCTGCCATTATTAAAATGTCTATCTTACCTAGGTTGTTATATCTCCTATGCGCTCTACCCATTACAATACCCAAAACTTTATTCTTTTAAAATTTCTTTGGGCCCACAAACATCCCAAAATTAAATTCTCTGTGTTAACTAGATCTAAAGCTTTTGGATGGATGGGCTTACCTGATTTCAAGAATTATTATTTTGCCTCACATCTCACGAGAGTGATCGAATTGCTTTGTCATTCTGATAGCAAAGACTGCCTCACATTGGAAACAGGTCTGAGTCCCATTCCTCCCCTTGGTTCCAGTGGAATAGCTATCCTCAATATTTAAAACACCATCCACTAACAGGGCCACCACTAAAAGTTTTTCACACAGTGGCAAAACAGACAGATGTCACTTCCCCACTTAGCTCACTCACGCTCTTGAAGGATAACCCTGACTTCACACCTGGAATGGGAAATTTAACTCTACAATCCCTACACCACAACACACTGCTCCTGACAAGAGACTGCTTGCACAAAGGCAAAGTTAAGGACTTTTTTACCCTAAAACAGGATAGCAAGCTCACACTGCTACCAATCTGGTCCTATTTCCAAATCTGCAGTTACATCCTGGGTAGGTCACAGATGGATGATTTCACTAGACCTCTGACAGAATTGAAATCGGTATGTTTCTCTAAAGAGCAATTCAAACATGCAACATAAGTCACTTACACCTGGCTTCAAAACTTAAAATCCTGTAGCACAATTCCCAGCTGTTTTGCTGGATATGGGTCCCCCTGGGTTACCGCTGGAAACAACAGCACATTTAAGCATGTTCTCCAAGTGTTAGCACTGCGACAATGACCAGTCCAGTATCTTTGGGTTTTTGTATTTATTTTGTAACTTGGATGGGAGAAGGGATGAGTGGGATACTCCTTTGGCTCAACTATGCACAAATTGCTAGGGACAAATGAAAAATGCCGATTGGCGCTGACTTGACGCTGGTTGGATGCCGGTCAACGCAAATTAACGCTGGTTAACGCTGGCCTGCTGCCTGTTAATGCTGAACTGATTTCTGACTGCTTTTCTGGATAAAGAAGTCCTCTGTAAGCTCCCTTAAGTACTGCTTGCTGAGGTGGCTACTTGTATACACTGCTGCACTGCTGAACACTTCAGGGCCCGCACCGGTGCCCCCTTTCACTCTCTTATCTTCAGGGCTTAGACTCTGGCACCCCCTTTCTAAGCCTTCTCTTCTCTGGTTATCTGGCTCCCGGATCCCTTTTTACCTTCTGGAGTGGTCCCCTCTCCTAGGCAGACCCCTGGGCAGTTTCAAGTACTCACAACACTGTTTTTCCTGGAAACTTCTGCCCAGCCATTCCACTCGGTCCACAGCTCTCTGGATCCCTCTCTGCATTCCAGCACAACCTTTGTCCTCTAGGCCAACCTCCCAGGACACCTTCTCTAGCTCTGACAGGAAGAGAGACATCCGTCAGCCTCCTCCTGGGACTCTGCTTCCCGCTAAAGATGCCCTGTCATGTGCTCCCCTCAGACTTATACCCCATCCCAGGATGCATTGCGGCAGACTCTGCCCACCGAGAAAGATATAAGCCGCAGGAAGCTATTGGCTAGGTTTCCTCCACTGCCCAACAAGAGCCATCATTGGACACAGTGAGGAGACTCCCCAGACTCAACAGACACCCCTGGAAACACATGACAGCCTAGCTGAACGATCAGGCCCCCCTGATAAGCAGACAGGGTCAATTAAATGCTTTTTCCTAGCACCTACCTGGGAGGGTGCTACACCTCTATCAATGAAAGTTTTAGGAGGAACTGGTCAGAAGCTCTGCAAATGGACATACCAGACAAACAGTGGAGGAACACTTGTATATTATCTCACAAATGTTCTATCAGTACCAAAATGCAAAAATGCAAGACACAGCTTGCACTTTTATGGTATATCACTCCAGTAAAGTTACACAGCTGGTGCCCACAGACCTCAGACACCTGTTGTAGCTGTCAGAAGGACATGGGCACCCTAATTTATATCTGGTGGCACTGTCTGCTGCTTTCCCCCTTTTGGAACAAGATACGGGAAAACATTTACTAAATTACTGAAACCAAGCTCACTTTAAATGCAGCTTGTTGTTTGTTCCACGTTTCAGATTTTCCACTCAAAAAATACAAAACATCTCTGTCTAAACACTTGCTAAATGCAGCTAAAGCATTAATTACCCCTGGTTCACCTTTCAGTTTTCACAGGATTATAACTCCCTTCTTACGTCCCAAACCTGAAGGTAGCCGAAATTGAAATCTAATTAAAAAATTATGGGAAAAAGACTACACTCCTTATTCTGATGCTGAACTGATCTGGGTGATGTGTTCTCAAATTACGAATATAACCTAAATTTATTTGTTGAAAAAAAAAAAAATATATAATTCACTTTTGACCCCCTTTATCTTAAACCAGTACTTGGACTACCAGTTAGTTTAGCAACTAACTCCGCCTCCATTTGCACAGTATATCCAGTTAACCCCCTTAACAACTAACCCCCCATCTGTTTGTTCTAACTATTCTTTACTGGCACAACTAAGGCTTCTTTCTCACGGCCGCTCCGCTGCTTTAGTCCGCTGCGGGACTTTTTTTTTTCACGGAGTGGAGTACATTTGTGTCATCCGCTCCGTGTGCCCCCATATCATCCCATCCGTTTGCGGATGATATGCGGACATAATGTAAGTCTATGGGCATTGCGGATGTCAGCGGATGACACCGCTGACATCCGATTTTCCTTCCTTTCCGTTTTTTACACGGATGAAAAAATAGGGTTCTGTTCCGTTCCAAAAAACGGAACAGAACTGAAAGGAAGAAAATCGGATGTCAGCGGATGGTATTCCGCTGACATCCGCAGTGCCATATACTTACATTATGTCCGCAAATCATCCGCAAAAAAATAGGATGATTTGCGGACACACGGAGCGGCCGTGTGAAAGGACCCTAAGACTACTGCTAAAGTTGATAAGGCACATTCTTTCCATACATTGTTATTGAACTACTGTATATATAAGTTTTTCTTGACCATGCTTACATGATGTCTACTGACCTGATCTACTACTTGTGCAAGTTATACATTTCTTGATTGTTCTTGTACAGATTCATTATGCTTTCTTATCACCATTATCTGTTGTAACAAATTCTCTTTCATTGTCAAACATTTATTTTGAATTTAATAAACATTTAATGCAAAAAAAAATAAATAAATAAATAAATAAATAAAAACACACAGTTTTTGACAATTCCTTTATTAAAAAAAAAAAAAAAACAGTGTGCCCCAATGTAGATCCATTATTTTGGGTTGGTGAAATTCTCGCGCTGTCACTCTATATGAATCCTTAATTCCTTTAAAGCTGCAGGTACTGTTATTGGTAACCTACGCAATTCAGAAATTTATAACAGGGGGGAGTACCGCGCTTAAAAGGTGCTTAGTGCATGTTATTCATACTAATTTCATTTAATAAATTTACTTTCAGTGCTTTCAAATGTTTATAATAAAATCCCTTGTGCTAAAATTATATAGATATTCTCCAGTGCTTAAAATTATATAAATATTCTCCAGTGCATAAAATTTAAAAAAATTCTCATTAATAAATAAAATATAAAAAAGTTTCTTACAAGTGATGTAAATATGTGCTATAAACAATCCTTAAATATATCAAAATTTGTTAAAATAAAGTCCCAGTGATAAATTATATGCTTATAAGCTTCCAATAATTAAATAATTCAAAAGTGAAAAAGTGCCAAAGTGTCCTTATATATATAAATAAAGTGGTGTATATTCAGACGCCTTTTCTTTCCCAAAATTCATGCAGGTGCTCTTCCATGCAGTGGCCACTAGGTGTCCTAAGCGCTCACCTCAATTGGCTTTATAACCAGCTTTGTATGGTATCATATGTGATAATTCCTCCTTTTCTATGGTTGATGGATCCGGTCACTAATTCTCACACTTATCCCTTTTCAAACGATATTCCAAGGGGTGTGTGTGGAGCCTTTGAATCTCCAAAATAAATGGGGCCACAATAGTGAAGTACCGTTTGGTGATTTTATTAAAACAGATTTAAAATAACAGACTCACATTTTCCTTCGTCTTTGCCAATGCATAACAATCGTAATGTCGCTACGTCACTTCCGGTTTGGCGTCCTACGCGTTACGCTGCGTGCCCACACAGCTTCTTCCAGGGATACCTTGCCTACCGTTGTGACGTTCTATTTATATCACTGAAGCCGGAAATGAGCTTTCCGCCATATTTGTTGTTTATATAAGATTTAATAAGAACCGGAAGTGGTGCTATGGCCATTTTCTTGGAGTCTATTGCACCATCGTTCCCCTTACTCTCTTTTTCTCACTCTGCATCTATAAATAATAAACTAATATTGCATATTCCCCTTTACCATTAAAATCCTTTTATTCATTATAATCAACGTTAAAATCTGTGTTTAAAACCCAAATTAATCTAAATAAAAACCGGAAGTGATGTATCGGCGAATCCATATACCAAATGATATAGTATTGTATACAATCACTATGCAATTATATGAATCATTATACATTCCATTTAGTGTATTATTATTCTTCTATATCTTAAATCTACCCTTAGCCTTATAATGACCTGTTATTATTGTATTATATTTCATCTTAACCTACTCTTACTATGCTCCATTTATATTATTATTATATCCAACTTTTTCTTTATTTCTTATTTTTATCAGACTTATGTATACTCTTACTTATTTTCTTGTATATATTAGGACTTTTTGGGGTATATTTTCTCTACGTTCATCATCTAATATTTTCTAAAACCTAAAATTTAAAAGATTAAAATCTTCCTCTAAAATAATTTTCTAAAAATTACTTATAAAACAATTCACATCAAATTCAATATTTAACCCATTTGGTGTTAAACAATCCAGTGTGTGAATCCAGTATGATTCCCTTTGACTTAACGTACGGATTTTATGACTTCCTCGCCAATGCCTCTTGTATGGTTCAATTGCCCAAAATTTCAGATGTGTGGGGTCCCTTCGATGGTATTTATCAAAGTGCCTGGATACACTGTGTTTATCATAGCCATTTTCAATGTTTTTCACGTGTTCCTTTATCCTGATTCTTAGTAATCTCTTGGTGCGGCCTACATACTGTAGACCGCAACTGCACTCTAGTCCATAGACTACTCCTTCTGTATTGCATCCTATGAAATCTCTTATTTTATATATTGTGTTCGTTCTTGTGGATTTAAATTCATCTATTTTTCCTTTTGGTTTTTTTGTGTGGAGGCATGCATAACATCTTTTACATGGATAAAATCCCTTTCCTGTAAAGAATGTAAATTGTGCTTTAGGTGGATCCATAACTGTTTTCACTATCATATTTCTGATGGTTGGTGCCCGTTTATATACAAATGCTGGGTATTCCGGTAATGTGTCCTTCAGGTGTTTGTCTCTCTTTAAGATGTGCCAATGTTTTTTTATAATTTTCTCCACTTTCTTGTGTTGCATACTGTACTCCATTACTATAGGTAATTTTTCCATAAATTTACTCTGAGTTTTGTTTTTATCTTCTAATAGATTTTTTCTTTCAATCTTTTTGACTTCATTAATCTTTTCTGTTATAAATGTTGTTTCATAGCCCTTTTCTATAAATCTTTTGCCTATAATATCTGCCTGTTGTTCAAAATCTTGGTCCTTTGTGCAGTTTCTTTTTATTCTTAGGAGTTGTCCTTTTGGGATGTTGAATAGCCAATTATTGTGATGACAACTGTTTATTGGCAGGTAACTATTTTTATCTACTTCCTTAAAGTGTGTCTTTGTGATGATCCTTCCATTTTCTTGTGTGATAGCTAGATCCAAATATTTTACTTCCAGATTGCTTATATCCCATGTCAATCTAATGTTCTTATCATTTTCATTTAATTTATTTAAAAATTTAATCAAAGTTTTTTTATTCCCTTGCCATAAAATCAGTCCGTCATCTATAAATCTCTTGTATAAAATCATCTCCTCTGGGATGTTGTTAAAAATGTTGTCTTCTTCCCACTGTGACATAAAAATGTTTGCGACACTTGGAGCAAATTTCGAACCCATGGCTACTCCTACTTTTTGGTAATAATAAGTTTTCTTGTACCAAAAATAATTTTTCTTCAGGCAGAAATCCAGGCTTTTAATTATAAATTTTCTTTGCTTACATACCAAATTAGTGTATTTCCTTAATGCCCATTTCACTGCTTCACATGCTTCAGTATGGTTTATAATGGTGTACAATGCTGCGACATCGATGGTTGCCATATATACATTCCTATCAAAATGAGGTAGATTTTCAATTATTTGAAGAATGTGTTTAGTGTCTCTCACATAAGCTGTTGTGGCTGGTATTATTGGTTGTAAAAACGTGTCTATATATTGGCCTAATCTTGCTGTTAAGGACTCTATTCCATTGACTATCGGTCTTGGGGGTGGGTTTTCTCTGTTCTTATGTAATTTTGGGATTGTATATATGATTGGGGTTCTGCATGCCTCTGGTGATAGGTATTTAGCTTCTTTCTTCGTTAACACTTCTTTTTTTAAACCAAGATGAATTAATTTTTCCAATTCCTTTTTATATTTTCCAAGAGGATTACTCGATAGTATTTCATATGTGTTTTCATCTCTTAACATTTCCATCATTTGTTCTTCATATTGTTCTTTCGTTACAATCACAATTCCTCCTCCCTTGTCCGCCGGTCTTATGACTATGTCTTTCCTCTTTTTCAATTTATTGAGGCCTGTTTTCATTGCTCTGGATTCATCATATTTGTTTATTTTCAAATTTTTCACATCTTCTAAAACCAAATCCTTAAAAACACTTATAAATTTATTGTCTGTGTTCTGTGGGTTAAAAACTGATTTATTACGTAAAGTGCTGTGTTGGATATCATCTTTATTTGAGGTAGTTGTTGTTTGTCTTGCTGATTGTCTGGCTGTGGTGGTCGTTGTATATCTAACCGGATTGCTTAAAATATACTTTTTTACATTCAGTTGTCTCACATATTTCTGAATGCCTATATATGTGCCAAATCTGTCTAAATTTTTCTTTGGGGCATATTTCAAACCCCTATCTAAAACAGTCAATTCTTCTTGTGTTAAAGTTTTCTCACTCAAATTGAATACCCCTTGTCCTCCATACAAGAGGCATTGGCGAGGAAGTCATAAAATCCGTACGTTAAGTCAAAGGGAATCATACTGGATTCACACACTGGATTGTTTAACACCAAATGGGTTAAATATTGAATTTGATGTGAATTGTTTTATAAGTAATTTTTAGAAAATTATTTTAGAGGAAGATTTTAATCTTTTAAATTTTAGGTTTTAGAAAATAGTAGATGATGAACGTAGAGAAAATATACCCCAAAAAGTCCTAATATATACAAGAAAATAAGTAAGAGTATACATAAGTCTGATAAAAATAAGAAATAAAGAAAAAGTTGGATATAATAATAATATAAATGGAGCATAGTAAGAGTAGGTTAAGATGAAATATAATACAATAATAACAGGTCATTATAAGGCTAAGGGTAGATTTAAGATATAGAAGAATAATAATACACTAAATGGAATGTATAATGATTCATATAATTGCATAGTGATTGTATACAATACTATATCATTTGGTATATGGATTCGCCGATACATCACTTCCGGTTTTTATTTAGATTAATTTGGGTTTTAAACACAGATTTTAACGTTGATTATAATGAATAAAAGGATTTTAATGGTAAAGGGGAATATGCAATATTAGTTTATTATTTATAGATGCAGAGTGAGAAAAAGAGAGTAAGGGGAACGATGGTGCAATAGACTCCAAGAAAATGGCCATAGCACCACTTCCGGTTCTTATTAAATCTTATATAAACAACAAATATGGCGGAAAGCTCATTTCCGGCTTCAGTGATATAAATAGAACGTCACAACGGTAGGCAAGGTATCCCTGGAAGAAGCTGTGTGGGCACGCAGCGTAACGCGTAGGACGCCAAACCGGAAGTGACGTAGCGACATTACGATTGTTATGCATTGGCAAAGACGAAGGAAAATGTGAGTCTGTTATTTTAAATCTGTTTTAATAAAATCACCAAACGGTACTTCACTATTGTGGCCCCATTTATTTTGGAGATTCAAAGGCTCCACACACACCCCTTGGAATATCGTTTGAAAAGGGATAAGTGTGAGAATTAGTGACCGGATCCATCAACCATAGAAAAGGAGGAATTATCACATATGATACCATACAAAGCTGGTTATAAAGCCAATTGAGGTGAGCGCTTAGGACACCTAGTGGCCACTGCATGGAAGAGCACCTGCATGAATTTTGGGAAAGAAAAGGCGTCTGAATATACACCACTTTATTTATATATATAAGGACACTTTGGCACTTTTTCACTTTTGAATTATTTAATTATTGGAAGCTTATAAGCATATAATTTATCACTGGGACTTTATTTTAACAAATTTTGATATATTTAAGGATTGTTTATAGCACATATTTACATCACTTGTAAGAAACTTTTTTATATTTTATTTATTAATGAGAATTTTTTTTAAATTTTATGCACTGGAGAATATTTATATAATTTTAAGCACTGGAGAATATCTATATAATTTTAGCACAAGGGATTTTATTATAAACATTTGAAAGCACTGAAAGTAAATTTATTAAATGAAATTAGTATGAATAACATGCACTAAGCACCTTTTAAGCGCGGTACTCCCCCCTGTTATAAATGTAGATCCATTGTCAATCATGAAAAAAGAAAAAAACAAAAACTCTGCCTGCAACGAAGACTACCTGCCATCTGCCTGCCCCGCCATCTGACAGTTCTTAAATAGGTAAGGGGGGGGGGGGGGGAATGAGGCACTGCCCCCATGTGATGTCATCAGCGATGTCACATGGGGGATCTACATCGGGGATATTGTTTTTGTTTTTTTTCATTTTAATAAAGGAATTGTCAAAAACTGTGTTTTTATTTCTTTTTGACACTTTTTTGGTGTGTACAATGTACCCCATACTCATTCACATGGGGGGGGGCTGGGATCTGGGGGTACCTTATTAAAGGGGGCTTCCAGATTCCGATAAGCCCTCTGCCTGCAGACTCCCAGAAACCCCAGCCCAGGGTCCGGAAGAGGCCCTTGTACTCTTTACCATGGGGACAATGTGCTTTGGGGTGGGGTCAGAGCCCCCAACCTCATAGCACCCCCACTATGTTGAGGGCATGTGGTCTGGTATATTTCAGGTGGGGGTGGATGCTCGCTCATCAACCTCTCTTTTCTGACCTGCTGGGCTGCATGCTCGGATAAGGGTCTGATATGGATTTTTTTTTAAATTTGGCGTGGCATTCCCCTTAAAATCCATACCAGACCCAAAGGGCCTGGTATGGATTGGGGTGGGGGACCCCTACGCTGTTTCATTTAACATTTTTGTGTTGCCTGCAATCGTATTGTATTGCCAGCAATTTGAATGTCATTTTTTTTTTCTTTATATACGTCAGTTTTGCTGCAGCAGGTTTTACACATGACACAGATGCGCCACTTTAAATATAGTGCCTGAGGGGTCCCCTTAGTCTGCTTGTAAAGTGGTGCATCTGTACCGTGTATAAAATCTGCTGAAAAAAAACTGACACATATAAAGAAAATTGATGATGGATCTACGTCAGGGGACATTGTTTTTTTTATTTTTAATAAAGGAATTGTCAAAAGCCATTTGCTCCTTAACAACTATGTTGTTTACTGGTTATTAAAGATGCGGGCGGCTGCCCGCTCCCAATGCCTATTTATTAGTGGAAATAAATACACTGGCTAGTGCTAGGCATTAAATTACCGCATGTTTTTACTACAAAATACCGCAAAATGTCATGAAATAACTCATGCAGTATTTTTAGTAGCATTTTTTGTGAATGCCAAAAATCCTTTTGGAAATCGCTGAGTGGTATTTTACCGCATTTTTTAAGTGGAAACATATCAATTTGTGAATGGAGCCCAAAGTTTTTTCAGCAAGGAACATACATTCCACATTAATAATTATGTCACCAAAGTTAGTGTGTGCCTAGTGTGCTTCTTGCTGGAGGCTGCCATTTTTCTGAAGCCCAGAGCTCCAGCAATAAATCATAAAGTGGAACTAAACCCATCAATTTAACGGTTTCAAAAAACAGTTACATTCCTAGAATGCTGGGATTGCTAACTGTCACGTTTGCTTGTTTCCTAAAACAAACTGTCCAACCATCAAATGGCTGGTGTCATAACTGATCACACTTGCTGTACCATAGCAGTTGCAGATCAAACAGAAGCAGCTTCCTTGGCTGTAAAGGCTAGGAGGGTTTAATTCTGGTGTAAGGCTGTTAGCAGATTGGCAGTGCCCTAAAAATTAAGTACAACTGAACATGTGCAGAGCAGGGTGGGACAGTGTATTACTGAATTTTAAACAGACACTTCTTTTTAATGTATTACATAGCTATAAATGCAAATAAGGCCAGCCTGAAGTGATCAATCAGGAGGTAATTTTCTGATTAAAGTTCCATTTTAAATTGTTGTTGACTCTGAATGGTATTAGAATATTTAGAGCAGGTCCATACTCAGCAAGTACTGTATGTCTCCTTGCTGCAGAAAATCTATTTGAAAGGTATAATTGTTTTACTGGCTGCTTTGTACTGTTGAGGCTCTGCCCTCCCTAAGTCACTGTAGAGGAGGGGCTGCCAATGGAGAGTGTTTACGAGAACATTAACCTCCTGTGCAGGAAACACAAGTGGGATTTCCTCAGTCTTTTCTGTTTCCTGGAAAACCTTTATTAAAAACAAGTACACAGCCAAAGAAGAAACGTAGGCTGCTGTGCTGTTTACGGTTCTATTAATCAGTGTAGCCAACTTGTGTTTATGATTATAGTAAAGAAATAGTGTGTAATACTTTATGGACAAATGTATGCACTAACCAGCTTCATGATGAGAACAAATATACAGTATATGCATCACTTGACTTTTTTATACCCCTGTCAATAAGACAGACAATACAATACCATTAAAGAATCTGTGACTGCTGGAAAATGCAAAGAATAAAGGGGAATTCAATAAAGATATTAAATGCACTTTCCTGGCGGTATTATCCCCATAAAATGGCCTGTGGCTAATTCAGAAAAGCCTTGCCACCTTTTTTTTTGGAAGCTTTGACGTGTGTCAGATTCAGGTAGTTATTATTTCACCCACTTTAGGAACCTGCATAATAATAATAATAACCACCGGGAGTTCACAGATAAGCAAACTGGTGGCAAATAAGATCAACTCTGAGCTGGTGTAGAGAGAGAGACCAGGGCTAAGAGTGGGTCATATATATGCTGGGAAGCTGTCATGAACGAGACATCCTCCTGCAAATGGCTCCTTAGTTGCTATAAAGCCGGTGGTCAATGGCGTCTAAGCAACCAGTGACTTTTCCGTGGACTAATTCAACTGCCAGGCAGGAGATTTATTGTGTAAGCAGAGGGGAGGGGGGGGGGATGCTGGTGATGTCATTAAGCAAATATGGTAATGGCCAAATTTGGACAATGATAAGGAATCTCCCTGTCGGCCTCTGAATATGGTTAGGTATGTGTCATTGGTGTAGATAAGGGGGGGATAAGGGGGTCCAAACCTGCCCAAAGTATCTGTGGTGTAGCTGCTGCTAGTGCTGACAGCCTGCACTGAAGCTGCGGCTACTGCCACCCCCTTTGGTCTAACATAGGCAGCTGAAGTTTAGAGCAAGGGAAGATTTCCTTATACCCTCCTTGGCTTCAGTCACGTGACACAGCTAAGGGAGGACTTTCTTTCACTCTAAACTGCTTAGTTTGATGGGTGATTGTGTTTCATGTAGGGAGTCTATATATACTAAGCAGAGGGGATCTATACTGGGGGGGGGGGGGCAGCTGTGTTAAGAGGGGATGACCTGTACTCAGGGAGCTGTACTTTTGGGGGGAGTGTACTGGGGAGAAATATGTACTGGGGAGAGATCTGTTCTGGGAGGGGGGATCTGTACTGGGAGGGGGGATCTGTACTGGGAGGAGCTTTATTAATGGAGATTTGTACTGTAGTTAGGGGAGGGAAATCTGTATTTGATGGTGCTGTACCCAGGGTCTGTGCTGGAAAGAGATGTACTAACAAAGGGGGAGATCTGTACAGGAGGGAGCTGTACTGAAGGGAGATCTGTACTGGGAGGGAGCTGCACTAAGGGGGGGATTTGTACTTGGGGAAAGGTATACTAGGGGCAACTATGCCAAGGAAGGGGAGATCTGTACTGGGGCAGAGCTACACTAAGGGGGGGGGGGATTTAGTATGGGGAGGGAGTTGTACTGGGGGGGGGGAGCTGTACTAAGGGGAGCTATACCAAGGGAGGGGAGATCTGTGCTAGAGTGCTGGAGAGAGTTGCACTAAAGAGAAGGAGGAGCTGTACTAGGGGGGAACTGTACTGGAGAGAGATCCTTTATAAATGGGGTAGCTGTACTGGTAGGGAGCCATACTGGGGGAGGAGATCTGTATTGGGTAGAGCTGTACTAAGGAGGAAAATCAGTCCTTAGAGAGAGATGTACCGAGAGGGTCTGTACTGGTAGAAGAACTGTACTGGGGTTGAGCTATACTAAGGTACCAGGGAACAATTTTCACTAGGGGAATGCTATACTAAGGATGGGCGGGGGGGGGGGGGGTTTCTGTACTATGAAGGAACTGTACTATGGGGGAGATCTGTGCTGTGGGAGCTATAATGAAAGTAAAGACCTGTACTAGAGGGGAGTGGTACTGGGGATAGAATCTGAAATTTTTGCACTGGTTTTGCACTTCTGACTGCAGAGCTCTGTGCATTATACACTTCTAAGCCCTATGCTCTTTGTTTTATGCACTCCTGAGCCCTGCACTGTGTGTTTTGAAATTCTGACTTCTGTACTCTGTGTGTTACGGATTCTTGACCTCTGATGTATGTATACCATGCTGTGTAGTTCATATTCCTAACCACTGCGATCTTTATGCTATTTTGTACAACAATTGCTGGTTGCTCAGTAGTTAGTGACAATGGTGATGAAAGTTTTTCTTTAAAGCATATGTTACATCAACAAGTTATATTCCTGATATGCCTCTGTATTACCATGTACTTGTGTTAAAAAGTAGTCTGTTCTCCTTGTATTTCTTCCTGTGAAAAAACCCTTGTGATCCAGTAAGTCCCCCTTCTTTCTTTTAATAAACTGTCCAGGCTAGGCATTAGAGCACATCCATATCAGCGTGGTCAGTTTTTTGGCTGTGCTGGGAAAACAGCCTGCCTGTCCTCCAAAGGTTGGACTTCTGCTTATATGCCCCCCCCCTGCACAGCCATTCACTGGGAAGGTCAGTTTATTTCTGTTTCTCCACCCCTAGCTCTCTAGGCCCCTTATGCAGCTGAGGGCAGAAATTATGTGATTAGAAAGAATTTATATGTTTTTTTTTTTTTATAGATATACACAACTGTTTTGAGTTTCATTTCTATTTTAAATTGAATAAGTTGTTTTACAAGGTAAGGGTTCACATACTTTAATAAGTCCTGTGTGCAGAAAAGCATAGGTAATGAAAAAGTTTAATTTTGTGCAAACACATTTTGCTGAGCTTTATATGCTTCTGTTGTACTTTTGCTTGTGGTACAGTAATTAAATATTTTTTGGGTAAAAGGACTGTTGCAAATGTTACTGTATACACAATGAGTATGCTCAATTTTTGGCACACCTACAATTTACTGTGGTGCGTTGCACACTGCTTAGCTTCCCCCCCCCCCCCCCCCCCCCCAAGGGCAAAATATTATCTATGGCCCTTGCAGTTACCATGCTGTTGGCAGCACAGCAGATAGGGGGTTATTTACCAAAACTGAAGAGTGCAAAATCTGGCGCAGCTCTCCGAAAAAAACAGTTAGCTTCCATTCTTTTTTGTCAAAGCTTTATTAACCACTTTAGCTCTGGAAGGTTTAACCCCCTTCATGACCAGGCCATTTTTTGCAATACAGCGCTGAGTTACTTTAACAGACAATTGCACGATTTTGCGGTGATGTACCCCAAAAAAATGAGTGTCCTTTTTCCCCACAAATAGAGCTTTCTTTTAGTAGTATTTGATTATAAACAATTTTGACAATATTTATGATTTCTGCTATTAAACATATCCAATAAAAAAAAGTAAAAAATCTATTTTTTCTTTATCAATTTAGGCCATGGCCAATATGTATTCTGCTACATATTTTTATTAAAAAATCCCAATAAGCATATATAGATTGGTTTGTGCAAAAGTTATAGAGTCTACACACTATGGGATATATTTTTGGAATTTTTTTATTCTTTTTTTTTTTTTATTAGTAATGGCAGCGATCAGTAACTTATAGCAGGACTGCAATATTGCGGCAGACAAATCGGAACACCTAACTGACACTTTTGGCACTTTTTGGGGACCAGTGACACTAATACAGTGACCAGTGCTAAAAAATACTGTACTAATGACACTGGCAGGGAAGGGGTAAACATCAGGGGCGATCAAAGGGCTAAATGTGTCCCTAGGGAGTGCTTTCTAACGATGGGTGGTGCTTGTACTGTGGGAAGGCAGAGATCCATGTTCCTGCTTAGCAGAAACACAAGATCACTGCCTTCCCTTGTCACAGAACGTCGTTCTGCCTGTGCCTCGAATGATCGCCAGGTCCTGGTGGACATCACCTCCGTCGGACCCGCTGATTGGCGTTCCCCCCCCCCTAGACCTGGAAATTTAGAATCATGTACCTGTAAGTGATTCTGCACAGAGCGGCCAGCCACACCACATTAAATGTTTGTGGGGCAGTCCGCAACATGTTATGCCCCATACACACCTGCAGATTATCTGCAGACTTTTGTCTGCAGACTTACCTTTTCTATGTAGTGCAAGGGCCTGCCGGATTGCATACAAATTGAAAGTGTTTAGGTTTGACCTCATATTATATGGTTTTGGTAAGTCTGCAGACAAAAGTCTGCAGATAATCTGCACGTGTGTATGGGGCATTAAACAAGCTGAAATTAGAGGCTGATTGGCTACCATGCACAGCTGCACCAGATTTTGCACTCTCCGGTTTTAGTAAATCCACCCCACAGTGTCTTAGCAACCAATGTTGCTGTGCAGCACAGGAAGGGGAAGCAGAGGGCAGAGCCTGCAGGGTATGGATACTCCAATCTCAGTGCTGCCACTCCCTCCCCCACGATTCTCCCATGCAACAAATGAATGTACTGATTTCCATACGGTAAGTGAATTTGCCGCAGCTTGCACAGGCTTTCACTGGAAATAGTCAATTATTCCAAGTACAACCACTCTCCTAAAGTGCACTGTAAAGCTAGATTTCACCAGGAAATGTTATTTGAATTGTGCATGCATGGAGCACACTTTTTCTTATTAGCAGAAGAGATGATATAAACAAGCCAAGTCAGCATATTTATCAATTGAGCAAGCAACCATTGTTCAAGCCTTAAATGAAAAATCACAATATCATTTAGTATGTAAATCCAGCTTGGCTGAGCAACTTTTCTGAAACTGACCATGAGTGTCTGCCAGACAACAGCCAGAAGAAAGAGGATCATTTTTTGCCTATGGAGAGTTTTTCTTTTTTCAAGCTATGCTGTTTTTAGGAATTCATTTATTGCTGCAATAATTGCTGATCCTCAGACTTCACTGACTGCATGCTTGTTCCAGTTTACTGACTGGCTAGTAAATTCAGGATCCAGCAGGTATACAAATTTGCGGCTAGGTTCACACTTGTGCGGACCCCGTCTGCTCGGGCATGACAGCATATTCATTTGAATGGGCTGTCGTTCCCTGTGAAACGCAGGAAAGAAGTCTCTGCACTAGGTTTGCCACCTTTTCTTCAAGCCAAACCTGAACACTTTAGCCGTGTCCCGCACAGGGGGATGCTGTGGATTCTGGTGTAAAGGGGAACTCTGATGTAATGGGGTTTCTGTTCACCAAAGTCCTCACTTACATCAGAGTTCCCAGCATTCCCCCTTAAATCAGAATTCCCAAAGCCCACATAGCACCCCTTACATCTGGGTCCTCTTTACCTTAGTGTACTCACTTGTTGGAGGGCAGGGGAGAGAAAAAAGGGAGTGTGGAGGCTTCAGTCACAGACAGTGGATGGGGAGCTTACTCACCCCAGGATGGAGGCTCAGCCATCAGCACCTTTCATCCATAATATATCTTCTGGCTGATGGGCTCCAAATTTCCCGCTCACATATCACTGGGGATTGGAGTTTGGGCAGGCAGATGCAGCGGGTTCAGGGTAGGAGGAGGAGGAGAAGATCGAGCCCTCTCTTCTCTTTCCATCCCTGCAAAAGTGTGTGTGTGTGTGTTGGGGTATTGCTGTACTGTGCTTACTCTGGGCAGTGTGAGTGAGAGTGTTGCAGACACTTGTCCTAGACATCTGCAGGCAGCCCTTCGGGTGAGTGGCAACCCTGGTACTTAGGGTGTGCACATGCCTATACACTTGGCAGTGGTGGTACTCAGGCAATTTAAAACCCAGACATGTGATTAGAAACCCGAACTGTCCAGGTGAATTCTGGATGGGTGGCAACCCTACCCTGCACTATTTTGAAAATCGCGGCCCGCACAGGAACCGCGAGTACAACGTGATTTCCAGTGCGGACGGTGCGGCACTCAGGCGGTTGTGGTACTCAGGCAGTCTGAAACCCAGACATGTGATTCAAAACCCAAACTATCCGAGTGAAGCCTGGACGGGTGGCAATCCTACCCTGCACTGCTTTCAAAATCGCGGGCCGCACAGAAACCGTGATTTCCAGTGCAGGCGGTGTGGCATTACTGTACGGGTGGTTGCAGCTGTGGGAATTGGCGCACAAGTGTAAACCTAGTCGTATGTCCTGCAGAAGGTCTCCTCTGCCCAAAGACACATCGGTACAATGATGGTGGTGGGTGGCAAGAAGATTTGAGACCAAAACGGAGTATACTACCGCTTTAACAACTGCATAGCTGTACCAAAAATTCTGTCAAGGTGTGGGCCACAATTAAAGGTGCTACTGCGTTTTGCTTCCCTTGATTTGGGTTAAGCTTGACATGCCTAGT
Organism: Pelophylax lessonae; assembly: GCF_965119305.1. NCBI lineage: Eukaryota > Metazoa > Chordata > Amphibia > Anura > Ranidae > Pelophylax > Pelophylax lessonae. Next base: position 336,490,008 of record NC_138768.1, read on the forward strand.
TTAGGGCCTCATTCATACCATACGTGCAGAAAAACCGATGGAAACTGACGTGCAGATTTCACTTGCAGAGACATGAGTTTACATCAGTTTTCATGCACGTTCCAGTGAGTTTTATGCACGTTGCAGATTCCTGATACCAGTGTTGTGCTGTGAACAGGGCACATAAATAACAATTGGGTTTTTTTGTGTGTCCTTGCAGAGTACGTGCAAAAAAGCTTATGTCTCTGTACATGGTATGTACAAAGCCTATGGAAATGATCAAACCAAACATTTCCAGATATTTGCTCTTTTACACACCCAATGGGAAAAAAGCAGTAGTTGCAAAATGAACATTTTTACAGGCAAAAGGGGAAATGATAATCAATAAGACAGATAATAATTTGCTGTGCAAGTCTTTTTTTGCCTATACATAAACCTGCTATTTGCAGATTACCATCAGTAGATTCAAAGAAAAACACTGATGCTTTTCTAAACATAACTAATTTCCTGGTAGTTATATAATTTAGGATGTTGTAGGCATTTCTCTCTAGCTAAAACAGTAAATACAACATCAAACATGTCACATTCTGAAGAGGTATGGAAACTTTATAGACAAACTGCAATTATAGGGAAAATGGGTCAAGTAGCAGCCTTTCTCAAACTTTTTAACACAGAGGAACTCTTGAAATAAATTTCTGGTCTCGGGTAACCCCTGCTAAAAATTAAAAATCTACAACCCATGACACATTAGGGTGACAGTCAGTGGGAAGAATGCTCCCTACTCTTGTCATCATTGGGAAGAATGTCCCACTTACATATAGCTAAAATGAACTATGGTGTCATTGGGAACTTATCTGAGAGGCAGAAATTGCCCATTGCTCAAGGAACCCCTAGAAATCTCAGGAGGAACCCTAGGTTCCATGGAACCCTGGTTGAGAAACCCTGATTTAGTGCATAAGACTAAGCGTAAGCAAATGACTGATGCAGCATAAATGCTAATGTTAAATTAGTCAGCCTGATGCATTCTGATCCCTTGGGCACCTTGAGCATTTAGACCAGGGGTCTTCAAACTGTGGCCCTCCAGTTGTTCAGGAACTACAATTCCCATCATACCCAGTCATGTCTGTGAATGTCAGAGTTTTACAATGCCTCATGGGACATGTAGTTAAGCAACAGCTGGAGGGCCGTAGTTTGAAGATCCCTGATTTAGACAATGGCCTTTTCAATTAAGCGGGTTGCAAAGTCGGAAGGTTTTTTTTTTATCTTAATGCATTCTATGCATTAAGATAAAAAGCCTTCTGTGTGCAGAAGCCCCCCTGAGCCCCCCTAATACTTACCCCAGCCCCCTCTCTATCAAGCATAGTCCACGAGTGCCTCAGCCTTCCGGGAATCTCTCTTCTGATTGGCTGAGACACAGCATCAGGGCCATTGGCTTTCACTGCTGTCAATCAAACTCAGTTAGCCAATCAGGTGAGATAGGGGGCGGGGTCGAACGGCATCTCCGTGTCTGAATGAATATACGGAGCTGCAGCTCGGCTCAGGTGCCCCCATAGAAAGCTGCTTGCTGTGAGGGCACTCAACAGGAGGGAGGGGCCAGGAGCCCTAGCCAGAGACCCAAGAAGAGGAGGATCTGGGCTGCTCTGTGCAAAACCAATACACAGAGGAGGTAAGTATAACATGTTTGTTATTTTAATAGAAAAAAAATGAGACATTACAATCACTTTAACTACTCTGCCACTGGAGTTACTTATAAATGCACAACAATCCAAGTTGTGAATTACTTGCCACAAGCTATGCAAAGGTTAAAGCCCATCTCCACAACTTTATCCAGGAGATCTTTTGACAGTGTCTTACCACCCATAGTTGATTGGTTGCTTCAGTTGCACTACCAGGGACTAAAATGCTCCAGGAAAGCTCTTTTTATGCTGAGCTAATCAAAATGACCACAGCTGATCACAGTTAAAGGTCAAATGGCTTTGTGTGCCATTGATAAAGTGATTAGCTACACCTGATTGAGTTTACAGGCCATTTCCAGGAGGGGGTGATCATTTTTCCAACTCAATCTGTTTTTGATTTTATTTTTTTCTGACATGTTTACAGTATGTTATAGCTTTCACTTGGATGTTATGAGCTGCACTAAATACAGCTGAATAAAACAAAAACTGTGTCCATTTTTATTTTAGGCTGCAAAGCAACAAAATGTGATTATTTTGAAGAGAGATGATTCTTTTCTATACCCACTGTAAATGTATTAAAAAAGTATCATGTTTTCTTTGCATTACTTCCTTTGTTAAATACCCAGATTTTCTGCCAGTCCCCCTACTTTCCTATTTCAAACTGACTACACCAGGACATAGAACAACATCCATGTCAGTGTGGTCATTTTGCTTCTTTGCATTCTACTTCGCAGTACATGTGGGCGAGGTCAACTGCGCCCATGCACTTGGGTTAACACCTTGTCCGAAGGCGTGCTTACCTTTGCCTTGGACCAATTGGAGGCTGTGGTCATGTGATGAGCCACTTCTGTGCAGCAGTAATATACAGAGTTCCTCTGTGAGATGATCACTACACACTTGTAACTGATGTATGCTTGCATTATAATGAACTCTTTCCATACCTAGTGATCATGCCTTACATCTCCATAATGCTAGTCTGCTCTCGATGACCAGAGGAGTTGGACAGCCAGGGAGGGAGCCAGAGCACCAGCCTGTTTGCTACCAGAGCACCTGTCACCTAACCAAGTACCATGCCAACCAAATGGTTGCTGTAGCTGTTCTTCCCTTTGGTTACCCATGGTAGCTACCTCCTCTTCTTTGCCCTGCGGGTAAACCATGTAGTGATGTAACACGTTCCCCATAGTGCTATTTCAGACCCAGGTTCTTAGCAATAAACCAAGACCCAACATGCACCCCTTTGAAAATTTTCAGACCAGGCTCAAGGCAGTTAAAACAACTTTACTGTAAACTTGGCATAACAGACGCATTAGGGTAAAACATCCTTTCCCTAACTAACACTAATTGCGGCTGCCCCAACATACCTGCATAGGTAAAGTTCTTATGGGTAAAGTCCATAACTGGAAGATCGGAACGTTGGTGTTCATCATTACGGTGTCCCGACGAGTCAGCGTCCCTGGAGTGGACAACATGTCCCAGCAACCTTCTTCTTCAATAGTTCCCACTCTCTGGGGACCTCTCTCCTTTTATACTACACAGGATGAAAGGCCGGACCTGAAAAAGACCGCAAACTTGACCTGAGAATGCTGTAAAATATTACCTTCTTCTCCCTGACTTGAGCACCCGAGCTGGGTATCTAAGTACAGTAGGCAACCTGTCTACACACAGCCAACCTGTACTCCAAGGGTCAGACTTCTGCTAATACACAGGTTGGCAAGGTCAGTGAACTGCTGTTTCCCTGCCTCCTACTGACACATCCTGCTGCAGTGTCCACCCCCAGCTCTCTAATCCCCTTATGCAGGTAAGAACAGGGGTCATGTGATCACTTCTAAAAAGAAACAAAGAGGAATTTATCATTTTGTTTTTTACACATATAAACACACTATTTTCGCCTTGCATTTCTATTTTAAACTGAACAGGTTTATTTTAAAAAGGCGAGGACTCACAAATACTTTCACCCTTGCATTGCTGATAGAGCCCCACTGCAAGGAAGGACTTTTACTTTCTATGGATTTCAGCTTTAAATATATATTTTCGATGAATTTGGCTTTTAAAGAATTATTCTGTCCAACAAAGAATTGTAGCAGGACATTATAAGGTCTGATCCTATCATCTCTACCACCATCTAACGTATACTCTTACCAAAATCTGGTGTTGCCATTTTATCTGTTGGATAGAGTTAAAGTGTATTTTGGGGCAAAATAAAATAAAAAAAAAAATTTTCAGTAAAGCTCTGTACATTCCCCCATAAAATACTTGTTGAAGTTTCAAAAATTCAAGGAGACTCTATTTTTCAGTTTAAGATGACAACTCTGGCTCTGTTGCAGTACAATCCAAAGCAGGGTTGTCAATGCTGCCCAGTTTACCCCTGCTGGATTACAGAACACTTCCCACTTTCCTCATCCCCGTAACATAATCGAGAGGTGTTCTGCAGTTCAGATAGTAGCGTTCACGCAAATCTAACAACACTGCTAGAGACTGCAGTGCAGCAGAGCCAGAATTGTCTGCTCAAACAGAAAGTTAGAATCTTATTTCTAGCAGGGTGAACAGTAGATGTTTATACCATAGGTGTCTGCAGCCTATTGCTTTAAGGTGTGCACTCTAAATTTTAAAAACAGGTGTGTTTGTGTCTACACATATATGCCCCCGGCATATTGATCTCCCTGCCGGCACAAAATTGCAGAGCTGGCAAGAGAGAGAGATCTTTCCTATCTTCTTGCTGGCACACAGAGCGATAATGCTAATGCGCATGGGGTGATAACGGTGTGCCCAGGCACATTCGGCACACCCTGTGCACACATCTATGGTTTATACCAATATGATCTCTTTCAGGCTTAAATGCACTAATTTCTCCTGCATAAAGGCAAGCCAATTAGACAAAAATTACTATGCTTTGCTGGACCTTCTTCTCCACTGGGTATTAGTTGCTGTTGCTCTATGAATGTCTTACAATGTGACAACAAAGGAAAGATCCACTGATGGCAGTAATCCTATGTCATCTTTTGCCTACCTTGAGATTTTACTGATTATTATTGAAGACTTTTTTAACACTTTTAAATTAAATCGATATTAAAGACAAAACCAAAAATGTAATATATTACAGCTTACCAATCATTAGATGTGGTGACTGCATCAGTTTTCTCGTTTTAGGCTTTTTTCCCTCTGTTTTCACCTGGTGATCTATTCAGTAACACACCTCCTGTATTAGTGAGACACAACTCTGGATGAAGGAAAACAGGGGGCACCTTTACACAACAGCATTATCAGTCTCGGGGAGGGGAGTGTTTAATGTACTAGCAGATTTAAATACTTTAGCGAACTGTCAAAGTCAAACTTCAGGTAATATGTTATAAGCAGGTACAGCAAATTTTTTTTTTTTTACTTTGTATGTCTCATCTGCAATAAAAAGCATGAATGTTTGCAATTTTCAAATTTTTTTGCCTTTAGTTCCACTTTAAAGCTGAACTCCAGGAAACGTAAAAAGTCTCACTTGTAGTGGGGTTGCGCCCACACACTGCAAGGGTTGACTGCTTGTTTATGTCTAGGGGGCATTGAAAAGTAAATTTACTTACCCGATCCTTCACTCCTCTGGGCTTTTTGACCAGTCCCTGCAGTGTCTTTATCCCCATGCTTTGGTGATCATCAAGACAAATATAGGGTTCATAGCCCTGTAAAATTGATATCACACTAGGGAAGGAGGAGTCCTGCAGCCCCATCAGGCTACAGCTAAAAGTGGTAGAAAAGATCTGTGTACATGCCTTTTTTTTAATCTGGTGGAGTCCAGTTAAATAATTCAGCAGCTCCGGCTACCCTGTGTCAGAGTGTGGCTGCTGCAGGGGAAAGGAGGGAACAATATTAACTAATGAGCCAGTGGAGCCCATGGGTAATGTCATGGCTCTGGGATTTCACAGCCGTTGTTGGGCGCTCCCATACACAGGTAGCCAGGTATTAGACTGCAGACAAAGATCTTGCTCTGAAATGCATTCTTCATTCTGCCCCTTCTACTAAGTTGTTGGTGTTGCTGCGCCATTCTCCTCTGGCCAGAACAGGGAGAGCCAGGTTAACTCAAGCCCTTGGATTTTGGTACAGAGCACCTAAAATCCTGGAAAATGTAGTTTAAGACAGCGGTCATTTAATTAAATGACTGTCTTACTAAACCTACAAATCCCAATAGCCTGTATGTGGCAGGAGGTGAGGGGGGGGGGGGGGGGGCTTTATATTCTTTGGAGGAAAAGCCTACTTTCTTGGTGTCATAGGATTCGAGCATTCCAGACCTGTTACAATGAGCCATTTGAAACAAAACGGCCTGGAAGTTGGTCTGAAAATTTCATGGGTTCACTTTTTTAGTTTGCGTAGTGAGGCTGCAGCTGAGAAGCCGGAGTACCTGCTAGACCAGCTGAACTGTCAATCAAGTCACCACCAGAATCATCTCAAGAGGGAGCCCCCTTCCACCTTGAGACTTTACAGCCTCAACGAGGAGTTGGTGAGTGGGCCATCGCCTTGCTGAGTCACTTATAACAGACAGACCACTGAAGGCAGCATCCGTTAGCATTCTCCTCATATTCAGATATCGACAGTTGATATTCCAGCTACCTGAGTTTACAATACCTTATTGCAATCTCAAGGTGTAGTTATACTACAGTTTTGCCACAATCTCCTTGGCTCACAAGTGTTCCACCTTGCCTTGTTTAAGCTACATCTCTCACTGCCTGAAAAGTATCAAGAATATCTCTAGTGCACCAACCATCTAAGGACCCCAATGTTAGCCAGCAGAAGATACATCTTAGAAACTGCCCCTTTTACTAAGCTTAATTCCCTCTTCCCTTCACTTCTCTTCTTTACATTGTTTATGCTGTTTAATGCTGATCATGTTCACCCAAACAGTCTAGGCCTAGCACAGCCATCATTAGGACATTGGAGCAGTATAGCTCGGATATTGTTAAATAAGATCTGCTTGCTGTCTGTTGGGTACTCTGGATGGCACTGTTACTATTTATGCTGGCTTGGGGTTAATACACAATTTATGTCCCACCCCCCTCTCTTTTCTGTTAACTGCTTAGTGTTCCGGATTGTGTAACCTAATTGTTGTTGGTTTACATTTGCCTTATCAACCATCTTTCTAAAAATGATTAATAATATACAAGATTACTTTCACCCATAGCCTTCGTGCCTTACTAAAGATAGCCCTAGCACTGTTAAGGAATTTCTCTGTGTTGCTTGTTCTTTTCCTCTATTAACCAAGTGTGTTGGAAGTCTGAGGTCATGGCAGAAAGACCCATCTCAACCAGCAGCTCCTTTCGGGGGTAGCGCTTCACACAGGGGAGTCGGAACTGCTAAATGAGGTCACCAGACTAGATTGAGTTAAAAAAGGTAAGTAGGCAGATATTTTTTATACAGGGTATGCCAGATAGAGAGGAGGAGGCAAAAAAGAATGTTTTATGGAATAGTTATGAAGCACTGCCCCCGTAAGGACTGCTAGATACTGTCTCTACGGGCTCCCCTGGTTACCAACAAACGGTTATGGGTATACAGCTCTTGAATCCCTCTTTGTTCCTGTTGGCAGAAATGAACAGTCTAGGGGTGTTGGTTTTTTGTTGTTTATTGAATAATTGGGATAGGAAAAGGGAATAGTGGGATACTCCAATTGAACGATTCACAATATCTGAGGACTTCTATCTTAAAATCTCTACTGATAGATATGGAACAGTCAGGCTGTTAATTCACCCTGCCACGGGGATGAATGGGGTTCAGTCTCTTGTTTTCTTTACTTTCTCTAACAAGGAGACTTGATGGATGATCACCTATCTTCAGGATACTCTCCCTAGCATCCTCTTTCCTGCTGACACCCATCCACTGACCATCCTATGAGCAGGGGCGGCCCCCTTAGGTCAGGCCCCTTGACACAAGTTCCTGTACTCACGATACTGAAGAAACAGGATCTCCAGTGTCTCCCCTCTCAGTCAGCTTCCCTGGACCTCTGGGTTCAGCTCCTGTTGACCACTCCTCCGGTCCTCAGAACGACCTCCCAAGATGGCGTAGCATCTCTACAGAGGAGGAGGCAGCCGCCCCCTCCCTCCCGGACTCTGCTCTCCTGCGAAAGACCCCGAGCACATGTGCTCCTGGCTTTTATACAGTATCCCAACATGCACCGAGGCAGCCTGCCCTCTGCCAATCATTAGGACTTTATCAAAAGCCTATGCACCTATTCATCAGGTTTCCTCCCACTGTCCAACATGTCTCCCTATTGGACCAGCATGAAACACTTTCTAGACTGAATGAATTGCATACTGAGCACAATGAGCAGATCTCACAAACAGATCCTGCTCTCTGGTAGGCAGAAAACAATATAGATCTACCTGCAGCCCCTCTGGTAAGCAGACAGAGCTCGAAACTATACTTTCTCACTAGCATCTACCCTAGGAGGGTGCTACAGTTACCATACATGAAGACAGGGAAAGTCCGGCCCCAGTAACACAGTGCAATCATATCAAAGAAGAGCACAACAGAAGCCTTGCTGACTAATAAAAGTAAAAGCAGCTATTTTGCAGTGTTCACTTTATTTAATGGTGGCCTAGTTCTTTAAAAATTGTGTGAATTCAAAAAGTATGAATGGATAATAAAAAACAGTAAGTTATATATCTTTACAAGTTTTTTTTTTTAAATCTCTAAAAAAAAAAAAAAAAAAAGTAAAGCACCATTTTCACCAAAAAAAAGGATGTCAGGCAAAAGTGAAGGGTTGCTGTGACCTTTTCCAACCCAATGCCTATTTATACTTTTACGCCTGTAAAAACGAATAGTAAATTAAAATGCATTTTTACACTTCGCTAGGTTTATCCACACAATAAAATGTAAACTTTTTTTATATTTTAGTTTAGACTTTATCTAGTTTAGATTATGGCAAGCTAAATTTAGCTGCAAAAAAAACACTGACAGCGCCTTATTGTGAACCTGGCCCTAGAGGAAGAAAAGCCAGATCGAATAAAATAAGAGAATGACCACTAGGGTTCACTAGAACGCTTTAGTTGTCCTTAGTGAGATCATTTATCTGGTTGCAAATCATTGCATAAGCTGTATTGCTTACACTAATGTTTATGAACTGGTACAAATAAACAGTTCATGTGTACTCCACTTCAGTGTAGAAAACATACAATGTGTGTGCCCATGTTTATGCATACCAATCAATTCTAAGCAAGAAACTAAAAACATGATGGAAAACAATTGAAAAAAAAAAATACGGTCAGGTGCTATACGCTATTATTTATGCTTTAAACTAAAAAAAATAAAAAAATAAATCCCTATATTAATTGCTGAAAATTCATAAGAGCTAAAAGGACATTTTAATTTGACTGCCTGATGATGTAAAAGGGGGAAAACACAGCTGTATAAAGGCTTATCAACTTTGAACTCCAATACAGATCAGCCAGTGGCTGTTGGGCAGGGTGTACAAATGAATGCTAAAGTGAGATCTTTAGGAAGTACGATGGGTCATGAGATAATGATTAAGAATAATAAAAAAATATGTTTCCTACCATCCCTGATCATTTGGATTCCTTTGAAAGCACAAAAATAATTCCTAAAGGATAATTGCCCGTTCAAACATTTTTTTAGCTAAGAAAACGATGACAATGGCTTAGTGATCAATTTACGCAATAAAATAAAACTCCAAAACCGGCTATATATTGATCAAAATTAGGATGGTTCAGCAGGAATCCTTCTCATTCGTATAGAATTCAATCTAATGATCAGCTTCTCTTGAACGGGAATGTTGGACATTTTTTTATTGACACGATCCCCTGTACTCAAGATACTGTTTTTCCAGGGTCTCCAGTGTCTCCCCCTCAGTCAGCTTTCCTGGACCGTTGGGTTCAGCTCCATTCCTCTGGCCCTCAGGACGACCTCCTGATGCCATGTGCCACTGCTACAGAGGAGGAGGCAGCTGCCACCCTCCCTCCGGGACTCTGCTCACCAGCCAAATACCCCAAAGCAAATGTGCTCCTGGCTTTTATACAGTATCCCAGAATGCACCGGAACAGCCTGTCCCTGCCAATCACCAGGACTGTATCAAAGCCTGTATCCATTGGTCAGGTTTCCTCCCACTGTCCAACATGCCTCCCTATTAGACTCAATGAATCACGTACTGAGCACACTGAGCAGACCTCACTATCAGATCCTGCTCTCTGCTAGACAGAAAGCAATATAGATTTGCCTGCTGCTCCTCTGATAGGCAGACAGAACCAAAAACTATACTAGCACCTACCTAGGAGGGTGCTACACTTATAACATCCAAGTGAAAGATATAACACCAACATGTCAGAAACAAATAAAAACAAATCAAAAACAGAATCACTGAGTTGGAAAAAGGATCACCCCTCCTAAAAATTACATGTAAACCCAATCAGGTGTAGCTAATCACCTTCACAATGGCACAAAAAGCCATCTGACTTTAACTGTAATCAGTTGTGGTCATTTTGATAAGCTCAGCATGAAAAGAGCTTTTCTGGAGCATTTTAGTCTCTGATAGTGCAACTGAAGCAAACAATCAACTATAGGTGGTAGGGAACTGTCAAAAGATCTCCAGGAGAAATGTGTGGACAGATACAAGTCAGGAGATGGATACAAAACAAATGAAAATGATTTATCAATGCCTAGAAACAGTGACATCTCTTGTTAATAAGAAGTGGAAGGTATTTGGTACAACACAGACCCTCCCTGGATCAGGACATCACTCCAAACGGGATGAAAGAGCCAAGAGGAAACTGGTCCGAGAGGCTACCAAGAGGCCCACAGCAACTCTGAAGCAGTTGCAAGAATTTATGACAAAAGAGGGATCATTGTGTGCATGTGACAATAATATCTCAAATTCCCAACAAATGTGGCTTGTATGGGAGGGTTGCAAGAAAAATGCCACTACTCAAGAAAGGCCACATGCAGCCACAACTGAGCTTTACCAAAACGCACCTTGAAGATTCTGAGGCCACATGGAAAAAGGTGTTATGGTCAGATGAGACTAAAATTAAATTATTTGGCCTCAACACTAAACATTGTGCCTGGCAGAAATCCATCCAAATAACACCTTTTCCATAGTAGAGCATTGAGGTGGTAATATCCTGTTATGAGGGTGTTGCTCTGCAGCAGGGACTGAAGCACTTGTTAGGATAGAAGGAAAAATGGATGGGGCAAAATACCCTCAAATTCTTGAGGAAAATCTGCTGCCCTCTGCCAGAAAGTTGTCAATGGGAAGAAGGATTACCTTCCAACATAACAATGACCCAAAGCAGAATTTACCATGCAGTGGTTGAAGGAGAAAAAGGTGAATGTCCTTGCATGGCCTAGTTAGAGCCCAGGCCTAAACCCCAATGAAAATCTGTGGAATGACTTAAAGGCTGCAATCCACAAATGGTCACCATCAAATGTAACTGTACTTTAGCAGTTCCGTAAAGAAGAGTGGGAAAAGTCTAGATGTTCAAAGTTAGTAAAGACATATCCCAACAGACTAAAGGATGTAATTAAAGCAAAAGGTGGTTCAACAAAAATACTGACATGGGTGGGGGGATTCTTTTTCCAACTAAGTGATTTTTATTACATGTTGGCGTTATATCTTTCAATTGGATGTTAAATACAGCTGGATAAATCAATAACTGTGTTTGTCTTCATTTCAGGCTGCAAAGCAAACAAAATGTGATTTTTTAAAAGGAGGGTGATTATTTTCTATACCTACTGTATATTTTGACATCTGAACAATTTGACAGCATATGAAAAATGTAATGCAACCACTTTCACTCTGCTAAAGGTATACTAGTGTAGCACTGCCCCCTAAGGGACTGCTGAGAATTACACTTTCTGGATTTCCCTGGGTTACCCATAGCAACAGTCAATGGAAACGTACCACTCTAAATGCTTGTCTCAGACAATGAACAGTCCAGGGCATGTTGTTTTGTAGTTTATTGTAGAACTGGGATAGGAGAAGGGATGAGTGGGATACTCCAACTGATAACTATTTACAATGTTGAGGACAACTGACTTAGGATGACCTTGCCACTGAAGTGAAGATACTTTAATACTTGAAGTGTTCCTGCTTGAATTATCTCTTCAGGGTTCTAAACTTGGCACCTCCTTTCTCTCTTACTGTGTGTGCTGACACCCGTCCACTGACTTTCCACTGGAGTGGTCCCCTTCCTGGGCAGACCCTCGGCAAGCTTCTCTGTACTCACGGACACTGTTTTTCCAGAGTCACTCTGTCTTCAACTCCACCAGGAGCTCCTGGCCCTCCGGGACCTCCAGATTCAGCCCCACACTCCTGGCTCACAAGGCCGACCACCTGTGACCACCATCCACAGCAACAGAAGGAGAGACAGCCGTCACCCTCCTTCCAGGACCTGGCTTCCCGTTCATAGACCCCCTGCCTCATATGCCCTTGGCTTTTATACCCTATCCCAGGATGCACCTCTTGTCTGTGCCAACCCACTGGGACAGTTACAAAAGCCTGTGCATCATTGCCTGGGTTTCCTCCACTGTCCAATGTACCTCTCCATTGAATGCAGTCGGGACACTCCCTTAGCCCACATGAATACACACTGAACACACTGAGCAGGCCTAACTAGCAAGATCCAGCTCCCTGATAAGTAGAGAGAACAAATGCTTTACCTGCTGCTTTTCTGTTAAGCAGAGAAAGCCAAAACTATGCCTGCTATTTAGCACCTGACTAGGAGGGTGCTACACTAGTATCATTGGGCAGCACAGTTACTTAGTGTTTAGGACACTATCTGTATGGGGATTATTTTCTTTGCGTGCTTGTGTGTGTTTCCTACCACAATCTAAACATTTTAGTACAATATTTGGTTTGCTAACACATTGCCCCTAGTGTGTGTCCCTTTGGTAGGGACAGTAGATCATGAGCCCCTTTTGAGAAGCAGAGACTTTTTTAAACAAATCTTTTGTATGTACTCTGTGCTGTGATTAACTGATGTTATACAAGTTTGGAAAAAAAAAATTGGATAGGATTGTTAGATAAAGAGAAGATAAAATATTTTTTTTCTGAAGGAGCCTGGAGCTCCTCTTTAACTATACTTAAAGTAATTTTAAAGGCTCAAGGTTTTTTACCTTCATGTATTCTATGCATGAAAGTAATAAATCTTCTGTGTGCAGCAACCCCCCCCCCCCCAGCCCAACAAACACTTACTGAGCCCCATCTCGATCTATTGATGTGCAGCGGCTCTCCCGGTTCTCTTCCTCCTCATTGGCTGAAACAAAAGTGGGGGCCATTGGCTCCCACTACTGTCAATCATAGCCTTTGAGCCAATGAGGAGAGAGCAAGGTTGGGCCTTAGCCACGCTCCGTGTGTGGAAAGGCATACAGAACGTGGCTTGGGAGCGAGTCTGCTCAGGTTCCCCCAGAGCAGGTTGCTTGCTACAGCAGGAGGGAGGGGCCAGGAGAGTCAGCAGAGGAAGTTTGGGGCTGCTCTGTGCAAAACCACTGCACAGAGCACTTAAGTGTGACATGCTTTTTATTTTTAAAACAAATTTGCCTTTAATATCACTTGAAAGATAAGCACCTAAGAATAACTATCACCAATAAGCAAATAAATACAATTTTGGCCAATTAACAACTAGATAAACTGAGCTAAGCTTTTAATCTTACACCAAAGAAGGCCAAGAGACAGCTGTTGGTGTACTAATAAAGTTTTCATAATAAGAACTCAATCAGTTATTGCAGTTCAGGTGAAGTTTACTCTTACTTGATTATTTGTTTAAAATGAAAATGCAGAGTACCTTTAAGGGGGCACAAACCTGGTGTTACAATTAATTCACTACCTTGTCTGTTCATTTTTGTTTAAGACTATTGCTAAAAGTTCACAAAGAATTGCCTAATCCGCCTGTAGGTTTGTTGTTTCCTCCATTGGTTCTCTGAACCTATTTTGAAACATTCTAACTATTTGCAGAAGATTGTGTCCACATCCCTACCTGCTTGATCAACACCATGGACACTTTTTGTGCAGACTTCATTTATTGGGACATATTCCACCCAGTTCCTGGTTATGTACATTGGATGCTTAGAGTTCATTTACCACAATCTGCAGGAGGATTGTGTTAAGTTGAGTTTGATTAAAGCGCGGCTGGTTTAACCTCCCTGGCGGTATGATTCTGTCAGGAATTCTGTACCAAAAGCGGTACAATTTTTTTCATGGAAATTTGGCGTTATGTATTATAGGCCTACAATTCTTAGTAATTACTGACTTAAACCTGACCAAAACAAGACTCTAGTAGACATCCCAGATGTGATAAATTTGAAACACAAACGCATGAATTATAATCTAATCAATAATATAATTTTATTATATAATATATAATATAATATAATATATATATATATTATAAAATTATATTATTGATTAGATTATAATTCATGCGCTATATTATATATATATATATATATATATATATATATATATATATATATATATATATGTATATATATATGTATATATATATATATATATGTATATATGTGTATATATATATATATATATATATATATATATATATATATATATATATATATATATATATATATATATTATATTATATATTACATACGTGTGTATATATATATATGTATGTGTATATACTGTATAATATATATATATAATATAAATGTTATGTGTGTGTTTGTGTTTTGTGCAACGTTCAACGTTTGAATTTCCCTCCCTAGTTCCGCTCCCATGCAGCATTGCTGCTGCAGGGAACGGAACTAGGAAGTCATCACACCGACAGAGGACGGACGAGCGGCGGGGATCTCAGACAGCTGGCGATCTCAGCAATGGGAGATCATCGCTGGATCGCCAGGAGAAGGTAAGACACCGCTGTGCGCTCTGCCCATCCACCCCGAGCGTGACTCGGGGATACCGATAACAGCATAGAAAATCCACCCCGAGTCATGCTCGGGGTTACCGCTAGGCAGGTTAAGAAAAAAAACCCTCTAGCAAATCGCAGTCACTGTGAGAACGCTGATGTCTTCCCCCGTTCTTCCTTCAAGCTTTGTGAGCTCTGGCTGGGTGATTTGCACATGGGAGCCCTTGTTTTCAGCACGAAGCTTTGAAGTTCTGGTAAAGTATACCGGACCTTCAGAGCTCATGAACCAGTGATGTCTCTGTCTCCACACAGGGTGAATATCTCCTAAAGGTGCACGTTTAGGAGATATTCATTTTATCTACAGGGAAGCCTTATTATAGGCTTCCCTGTATGTATAAAAATCACAAAGCGAGCTTTACTGCAGCTTTAAAAAGGATAAAAATTTTAACTATGATATCCTAAAAGTATTATCTTTATTTTTAAGCTGAATTCTGGGCTGGAGAAAAAAATGCAGTGAGGACCACCACACGACAAGGGTTAATTGCTTGCTAAAGCATAACTCCACTTTTGTTGAGAAAAAAAACATTCCCCTCTGGGTGATCTCTATACATTACAAGGATTTCAAACTTTGTTGTAGATTCCTACCTTTTGTTATTCAGAAGAAATCATTGTTTGTTCCTCTGTGCTGAGTGGGTCAAATGGGAGTGGTTTCATAATTATCTATCTGCTGTGGCAGCTGCAGTGCTCTAATGAGGAAAGCTCCTGGGCCTGCATCCCTTTAGATGTGTTCCTATTGGAAGTATCTCACCAAGAAAAAAATGACATTTTTGTTGCAGGGGATGCCGGAAATCTGACTTGTATCTTAAGCAGACTTCTGGGAAAATTGGTGAGTCAATCACACAAGCAGGAAATGATGTTTCTGGGGTGTGGTCAGTACACATTCTGTGTACAGAACACCTCCAGGTAGCCATATTGCATTGCAATTTCAGGAAATACAACAGCTGCAGTTTGAAAAGGAAAGGTCATTTTTTTTTTTTTTTTTTTTTAAGGTCATTTTTAATAACATTAAATTACATTATGATTTGTGTCACAGTTGTATACACTATATTGTTTTTTCTTTTTTTGCTATTTTTTTCCCAACGAAAGTGGAGTTACCCTTTAAGTCTAGTGAGTAGAGGAATAAGGAGTAATATTTATTTATATCTCTAACTCAATATCTCTCACTCTGACAGCAGTCCCACTGCAAGGTGGAATTCTCAAATTTCCCACAGTTGAGTTTTAGGGCTCTTTCACATTTCTGTCATCCGCTCCGTAGGTCCACATATCATCCCATCCGTTTGCGGATGATATGCGGACCTAATGTAAGTCTATGGGGATTGCGGATGTCAGTGGATGACACCGCTGACATCCGATTTTCCTTCCTTTCCGTTTTTTGAACTGAACAAAAATAGGGTTCTGTTCCGTTCGAAAAAACGGAACAGAACTGAAAGGAAGGAAATCGGATGTCAGCGGATGGTATTCCGCTGACATACGCAATGCCATAGACTTACATTATGTCCGCAAATCATCCGCAAAAAAATAGGATGATTTGCGGACATACGGAAAGCCCGTGTGAAAGAGCCCTTAAGGTAATTTTTGATCAGGAAGTTCCACTGCTCACCTATAGTTTTCAGAGTTCTGTGGTATGTAAAGCAGTCCTAAAGGCTTGATGAATAGCTTTCTTCAACAATTTGAGACTTTCAAATTTTGGTTTTAAAGGAAAGAGAGAATATGCTTAAAGAGAGACCCAAATGTACCACGAGCTAGGACTAACTGGCAGGAGAACCTTATATAAGAAGAGTTTTAAATGGCTATGCCAGGGTGCCACTTATTACTAAATATAGTAAATGGATGAAATATATGAAAGAGTTTACTCACAAATGATGTGCATTTAGCTGATGTATAGTATATATTAGCCTTTAAAAAAAAAAAACTATAAAAAGGCAAATCCATAAAGGACAAGTATATCATACTGCCTGGCACTGTTTATGCCTTTTATAAGTAAGAATTTTCTAATTACCTGCAGTTGTTGTTCAGTTGCTTTTGCTAGAACACTATATCATATTCTAGAACTGGCAAACCCTGGCACCCAGGGTTACTTGATCTGTCTCCTCATTTGTAAAGTACCTAATTTAAAGTTCCTGCCGCATGGACCATGCATTGCAGAAGTGCCCAAAAGTGTTAAGTGATCCTGTGTCATATGTCATACCCTTTTTATTTAAGGTCAGGATGATTTGATGGCTGTATACCTAATTAATCCTGATTGGTAAGCATCAAACTTAGAAAATGTATTATTTTTGCATCATCTGGTTGTTCTCTTTGGATAATAAGCCCTACAGGCAGTGGCCCCAGCTGACTGAACACCGGGGTGCTGGTATGGTGAACTTTCTGATTACATTTCAGAACTCTGGAGATATTGGAGATATTGAACACAGCAGATGTCTGTTCCTAGATTTTAAACAGGATATAGTGTGTGTTAGGTTAAGCCCTGATTAGCCTACAAACCTAGGTGTTCTCGCTGTTGAGTCGTCCTTACTACTGTATTTCAATCTGATTTAAATGGCTTTCTTTAACAACACTGAAGAACCATATTGAATGTGAAATAATTTTAAATGTCCCACATATTTGTATACAAAGTCAATGTATGGTGTAAAATCATGTTTGAAACTTTCCTGCAGAAAGCAGAAATATAAAACATACATTTTATTATACATTGTCTGTATTATGTATTAGCTTAATGTGTTAGACCTAGTCTCTATGGGTTTTAAACATGGGCATCTGGCAGGCATTTCTGACACCCACTACCTCCTAACTGCTGGGTTCCAGAGTTTGCAGTGATCAATGTAGCTCAGTATACATTTCTGCATTTGTTCAGCTGTGAAATGCTTAAAATGTATGTAATCTCTAATATTTTCTTACTTGCTCCCTTTTGATTTGTTAAAAACTTGAAGTTTAGTGTATTTTAATTTCTTTGGGAAACAGCCCTAAACGTGTGTATTAGCTGTAGGCAGCTACTTTTACTAAAAATCAAAAAACACTACGCCAAAGGGGTCGCTGGTATTGATTGGCACTTCCCTAAATGTAGATAGGGCAGGGTGTCCAAACCTTCTATACAAAGGGCCTGTTTACCCTCCTTCAGACTTTAGGGAGGGGGGGCGGACTTTGGACATTGGGAGTAGAAAATGTCCCAGCATCAGGGGGAGTAAACAAGGCCCCATCTTTGGTGTCAGTGAGAGGAATTGGGCCGCTTCGCTGGTGTCAGTGAGAGGAATTTGTGCCCCAATAATAGTGTCATCGGGAGGAATTGTGCCCCATCATTGATGTCATTGGGCCCCATTGTTGATGCTATTAGGAGGAACTGTGCCCCATTGTTTGTGTCATTGGAATGAATTGTGCCCCATCATTTGTGTCATTGGGAGGAATTGTGCCCCATTGTTTGTGTCATTGGAATGAATTGTGCCCCATCATTTGTGTCATTGGGAGGAATTGTGCCCCAAGGGCCAGATAAAAGCAAGCAAAGGACTGCATCTGGCCCCAAGCAAATGTTTAGAGACTACTTGTCTGGGGGATGTCTTTGTAAGAGTTATTGCTTGAAAAAACTTTAACAGGATAGGCTTTAGGGCATGAGATACTCCAAAACGACTAGCACAAAGCAGTTAGGGGACAATCTTCTCCTTAAGTATTTGTAAGGGAACAATAGTCTCATTCCTCACAGCTGGGGGCCATGAGGCAAGTCTCTAAGCAATCTAAGGCCCCACAGCTAAAGACCATGAGGCTCTTTGGCATCTGGTTACCTTGTGCCAATACACAACAGCCGGTACCCAGTGCAATCTCCAGAACGCTGCACAGTCACAGGGATCACCTTAGGGTCTTTACCCACAAGTCCCCAGGATGGCTACTGCCTTCCAGCTTCCTCCAGATGTGGTCCAGTGAGTGCGATAGTCCTGCTCCAGACCAGATCCCTTGTGGTGAAGTACTACAAGCAGCTTCCAGGGCAGTCCATCCAGACCCTCAACCCTGACCCCGTTGATGCCTCTAGAACCGCTATACAGTCCATGGGATGTCTAAGGCTCTGGAACCCTCCTAGTGAGAAGAAACCTAACTCTCCAGCCCCCTTCTGGACACTCCTCTCCAGGAATTGGCTGGAGCTTGTTAAATATTCAGGCTGGTTATTTAAATCTCCCGTCATAAGCTCTGAAAGCTTTTTTTCAGAGGCATGGGAAAGCATTTCAATTCCCAGCCTGTGAAACCCTAGACAGGCCAGAACAAACAACTACTGCCCCCTTGATTACAGAAGAAGCCAAAATCTAGACTTACTTAGCATCCTACACTAGAAGGGGAACCACACTTGCATTACTACTCTCCTGCAATGCATTGCTTTCTGTGAATGGGCATAGAAGATCCTGTGATTTAACTGCTCTTCCTCCATTCACATAGTGTGATGCATTGTGGGTCAGTAATATTAGTCTGTGAATGTTGACAAGGGCAGTAGGTCAATGTGCCATTGCCACAGGACTAACTCTGTTAGTCCTCTCTGGAAAGGTAGGCATCTGATAGGATACTGAATTCCTATGGAAGTTGAGGTGACCATCTTAATATTGGAGCCTTTAAATAGTGGATCCCATGTAATTTGGGTGTGCTTCAAGCGAGTGGGAGGTTAGGGAGAGGAACCCAATGGATAGGGGCAGTATTTAGCATAGGGAAAGGGTCCAGATGAATAGGGACAGAGTGAGAGCTACCGTGTGGTATGCAGAACTTTCCAATATCCCTTCCTTGGTGAGTACAGTCCTCCAGTAACATGAAACAAAAGCGTATACATTGGGCTGTGATAAACTGTGTTGTCTCCAAGGGTGCCTTGAACTGTATATAACTCTACTTCATTGCAAAACCCTGCCTATAAAGTTCCAGTTAGCAAGAACTTTTGTGTGTCTTTGTTCCTTCCCAAGTGGGTACCTGCACCAAGGTCCCACCAATGGGTTGCACAGGTCTTCACAGTTGCAGCCGCTGCTTTTGACAGTTACAGCACTAGAAGAAAACTGCTCAGGACAGACTCTAGTGGATGTGAAGGAGACACAGTTGGGAAGATTTTTGGCAATGGGCAGGGCTGACAATACTGAGTCGACAAAAATGCTGTGTGTTGTCAGGTCACAATAGGAAATTAGAAGCTGGCTGCATTTCTGGTCGAAAAACAGCTATGTTGCATTTTTCTGTACTTGCAGCGCATAAGGAATAAACCACAAGCAAATGTGCATGTATTGCAGAAATGTACTGCATATGTATTACTTTTTCTTTAATATAGGCTTTATCACTAATTTGAACCTTACATTTAATGTTTGGGCCATGATTAGCTTCATCGCTTTTCCTCGAATATCACTAGTAGGGATGATCGAACTTTTCAAAAGTTCGGTTCGACCAGAACACCCGAACTTCCCGAAAGTTCGGCCCGGATTTCAGAACCCCATTGAAATCAATGGGACCCGAACTTCGGTAATCAAAAAACACAATTTTAAAGCCCTAAAACCCAATAAATGCCCCTAAAAAGTGCCTAGGGTTCTGGGTCATGCCCCAGGGACTATTAATCACACAAAAAAAGTTCTTAAAAATTGTAATTTTTGATAGAGAGCCAATTATTGAAAAAATTATTGGAAAAAAAAAAAAGAGATTTCTTTGGATTTAGTGTCTGGGGGGGTCTAAAAAGTTTACCTGTGAAGTTTCAGCTCTGTAGCAAGTCCAGAACCAGAAAAAAAAGTTTGTTTGTATTAGAATTAATATAGAACAGGGATATGGCTCCGCTATTTTCACACCTTGCCTGTTTTGTAGCAAGTGTTTTTTTGGGCATTTTTTGGGGGTCTTTGGAGGCAGGCATAACATCAGAACTTCTGTGTAGGGGTATATACACACACACACACATGTATGTATATATACACATACACATATATAGGTGTGAAAGTAGCAGAACACTATGCTTGCGCTAATGAAATAATTAACACCCATATGGCTTCTCTGCTATAACATCTATATGTGTGTATGTGCATAAATACATATAAGTGTGTGTGTATATATACCCCTATACAGAAGTTCAGATGTTTTGCCTGCCTCCAAAGACCCAAATAAATGCCCAAAAAAAACGCCTGCTGCAAAAACACACCTGGGCGTTTTTGTAGCTGGCGTTTTTTTGGGCATTTTTTGGGCGTTTTTGGAGGCAGGCATAACATCAGAACTTCTGTGTATGGGTATATATACACACACACACATGTATGTATATATACACATACACATATAGTGGGTACGGAAAGTATTCAAACCCCCTTAAATTTTTCACTCTTTGTAATATTGCAGCCATTTGCTAAAATCATTTAGGTTCATTCTTCTTCCTCATGAATGTACACATAGCACCCCATACTGACAGAAAAACACAGAATTGTTGACATTGTTGCAGATTTATTAAAAAAGAAAAACTGAAATATCACATGGTCCTAAGTATTCAGACCCTTTGCTGTGACACTCATATATTTAACTCAGGTGCTTTCCATTTCTTCTGATCATCCTTGAGATGGTTCTACACCTTCATTTGAGTCCAGCTGTGTTTGATTATACTGATTGTACTTGATTAGGAAAGCCACACACCTGTCTATATAAGACCTTCCAGATCACAATGCATGTCAGAGCAAATGAGAATCATGAGGTCAAAGGAACTGCCTGAAGAGCTCAGAGACAGAATTGTGGCAAGGCACAGATCTGGCCAAGGTTACAAAAAGATTTCTGCTGCACTTAAGGTTCCTAAGAGCACAGTGGCCTCCATAATCCTCAAATGGAAGACGTTTGGGACGACCAGAACCCTTCCTAGAGCTGGCCGTCCGGCCAAACTGAGCTATCGGGGGAGAAGAGCCTTGGTGAGAGAGGTAAAGAAGAACCCAAAGATCACTGTGGCTGAGCTCCAGAGATGCAGTCAGGAGATGGGAGAAAGTTGTAGAAAGTCAACCATCACTGCAGCCCTCCACCAGTTGGGGCTTTATGGCAGAGTGGCCCGACGGAAGCCTATCCTCAGTGTAAGACACATGAAAGCCCACATGGAGTTTGCTAAAAAACACCTGAAGGACTCCAAGATGGTGAGTAATAAGATTCTCTGGTCTGATGAGACCAAAATAGAACTTTTTGGCCTTAATTCTAAGCGGTATGTGTGGAGAAAACCAGGCACTGCTCATCACCTGTCCAATACAGTCCCAACAGTGAAGCATGGTGGTGGCAGCATCATGCTGTGGGGGTGTTTTTCAGCTGCAGGGACAGGACGACTGGTTGCAATCGAGGGAAAGATGAATGTGGCCAAGTACAGGGATATCCTGGACAAAAACCTTCTCCAGAGTGCTCTGGACCTCAGACTGGGCCGAAGGTTTACCTTCCAACAAGACAATGACCCTAAGCACACAGCTAAAATAACAAAGGAGTGGCTTCACAACAACTCCGTGACTGTTCTTGAATGGCCCAGCCAGAGCCCTGACTTAAACCCAATTGAGCATCTCTGGAGAGACCTAAAAATGGCTGTCCACCAACGTTTACCATCCAACCTGACAGAATTGGAGAGGATCTGCAAGGAGGAATGGCAGAGGATCCCCAAATCCAGGTGTGAAAGACTTGTTGCATCTTTCCCAAAAAGACTCCTGGCTGTATTAGATCAAAAGGGGGCTTCTACTAAATACTGAGCAAAGGGTCTGAATACTTAGGACCATGTGATATTTCAGTTTTTCTTTTTTAATAAATCTGCAACAATGTCAACAATTCTGTGTTTTTCTGTCAGTATGGGGTGCTATGTGTACATTCGTGAGGAAGAAGAATGAACCTAAATGATTTTAGCAAATGGCTGCAATATAACAAAGAGTGAAAAGTTTAAGGGGGTCTGAATACTTTCCGTACCCACTGTATATAGGTGTGAAAGTAGCAGAACACTATGCTTGCGCTAATTAAATAATTAACACCCATATGGCTTCTCTGCTATCACACCTATATGTGTGTATGTGTATAAATACATATAAGTGTGTGTGTATATATACCCCTATACAGAAGTTCAGATGTTTTTCCTGCCTCCAAAGACCCCAAAAAATGCCCAAAAAAAACGCCTGCTGCAAAAACACACCTGGGCGTTTTATGTATTGCATACTGCACTCATTGTGCAAATGGCACTAATAATGTTTTCATTACATGTTTGCATTCTTTAGAGTCCTGATTAGATGCGGAGTGAATCTTTTTGTGTCTGTTCCCTACTGCAGTAGTTATTATTTGGAACCACTAATCAATATGAGGATAGAAGTTGCCTATCTATAAGGCATCCAGAACACTTAGTCCCTTATAATTTTGAGCCAGGGGCAGAGGGTCAGAGGCGGCTCTAGGCTTTGTGAGGCTTTAGGCAAAATGTAGACATGAGGCCCCGCTCACCCCCTTTACACGGGTTAAGGAAGAAAGAAAGAAAGAAAGAGGGGCGGAATAAAGAAAGAAAGAAAGAGGTTGGGAAAGGAATGGAGGAAGGAAGGAAGGGTGCCCCTTACATCAGAGTACTCACTGGGAGGCAGAAGAGAGAAGGCAGGGAGTGGATGGATGGGATGGATGGATCAGGCTCCATCTTTCCTCTTCTGGTTGCTGGTGTTCAAACTCCCCACCCACCCACACATCATCCTCTTAGGCAGAACCCTGTTGGGGTGTATGGGCGGGGCAAGCACAGGAGGAGAGGGTGGGAGGAGGAGCAGCAGAAGCAGCTCTCTCTCTTCTCCCGTCTGTGGTCTGTGGGGGAGGGGGAACTGTCAGCGCAGCAGCTGCAGTATCTGGCTGTGATCCGGAGCTGTCAGTGAGCTGGTCCTGATCACAGCCCCGAATCGATTGTACTGCTTACAGACTGGCCGGGACTCAGCACTGATGGCAGGGAGATCCCTGCTGCTAGCCTCCGAGGCGCCTCTTTACCTGGGCAAATTAGGCGGCCGCGAGGTCTTAGGTGACTGCCTAATTTGCCTAATTAAGGAGCTGCCTTTGCAGAGGGTGATGGGAAGAGGCTACCCCTAGTATACTGCCATGTAAGTTTGTAGCCTCAGGAAGTGATCCTTTCTGGGTAGGCCTAGTAAAGGCTCTAATAAAGAATCCAAATACGGAAACCTACAGTGAGGAGACTAAAATTTCTAGTCGACAATTCTATGGTAAGGTTGAGCTGAAACTGCGTAGGATTACTAAAGTCAGTAGTAAAGAGGCAAATGCGAATCAGGGCCCTGCTAACAAACTATTGTTAATTAATTAAAAATTTGTCTCTGCCATAGCAACAGGTTCTTAAAGAGCAACTTCATCCTAGAAATATTTTAGTCCCACCCAAATCATCTTTATTTAACTTGCGGGTGTGCAGATTACCCGAAGGTCTCTGCCAGGTTCTGAGGACCTGCCAGAGAACTGCAGCATATCTGCATACGCACAGGGTTTTCCATGCATGTGTGATCCTGCTGCTAGTTTTGTCCGGTTGCTAGGCAAAGGGGGATGAGTTGCCTTTATCATGCACAGACATGATGCCTGGTCACCACCAGTTCCAACACCTGGCAGTGTGAGGACTCATGTATGAGCCCTTCAGAAACACACTGTCTCCTGGGATGTAAATTTGATGCCTGTGTAGGTAATGTTACCAAAACTAGCATAATGGATTGCCTGTATTAGGTGACGGTAGTTTTAAAGTGATCTACTGCCAGAAAAGTTGGGTTACGCACTGCTTAGCCCATCACAGGAAGCTTTGTATTTTCTGAATTTCTGAGTACAAGGCTTTGTGTATTTGATTGTGATGTCATCCACCTTCCTCTCCATTTTAGCCATTCACAGGAAGCTTTATATTTTCTGAATTTCTGAGTACAAGGCTTTGTGTATTTGATTGTGATGGCATCCACCTTCCTCTCCATTTTAGCCATTCACAGGAAGCTTTATATTTTCTGAATGAGGTCAAAGTCTCCTATGATTGGCTGAGGTGGAGAGGTAGGTGGATGACATCACAATCTCATCCTTAGTCAAATCAGACAAAGCCTTGTACTCATTTATAAATTACAAAGCTTCCTGTGAATGACTAAGCAATGCACAGCCCTGCTCAATTTAGTTGTGTGAGCAAGACGGCAAGACACCTTCCAGCTGCTGGAACATAGCGTTGTATACTAGTGTAGCTGATGCTACATACAGTTTATATGGCACTCCCAGCAGGTGAATCTGATAGTGAAGGTAATAGTTTATTTTGACTAGCTTGGTCCAAACACACTATTTTAAAGTGAGAGAATGCTGATGTTCAGATTTAAGCAAAATGTGAATGAGATACAGCGAATGTGAGGTTGTGATCTAGTTAGTCCACAGACAGCAGGTGACAGGGACAGGAAGGAGAGCAGCAAATGTCATTATCAGTGTGGGAAGAAGCAGTGGGAGTCAGCCCCATTATCTGAGACATCTAGTACTGGACTTTTCCAACTCCTGAAGACCACCCTGGCTGCATACTTGTTTGTACAACTGAACACTTGTTTGGTCATTTGTTGGTGATGAACTTTCCCAATGGTTATGCTTTCAGAAATGTTCCTCCTGGTTACATATCTTCACTTGTCAAACAGCAGAGTCTATAATGAAAAACTCTATAAATACCCTGTACAAGACCCAATGTATTCATGTTCTGTATGCATTGAATTAACAAATTGAGCAGCAGATTTATGACTGTGTAGCTAGATTAAGAACAGAGGTTGCAGTTACTGCTGTGCCTAAGTGGAAGAACCTAGCTTAATCTCTGACTCATAATGTTTTTTTTCTTTCTTTTTAAATGCACAAATAAATATTCAACCATGGTATGTATAAGTAAAATAGGTTTTCAAGTTCACAAATAAGTTATGTTTTTCTATTAAACATATTTTGCAATAGGAATTAGAGCGTTGTGATACAGCTCCGAGGGTATGAAACCTTAAAAAGGTAGATAGCATTTCATCAGTATGCCCTGTCTGCCCAGCTGCACTATTGAGAACTCCCTACAGGAGTCCCCAATCCTAGGATGTTCTCACTCAGCCAGCTCTAATGGTCAAAGATGTGGTCCCACCCCCTTTATTACTGGCCTATCACTGTGATGTACAGTTTCATAGACTGTAATGTGTAGTAGGAAAGAGAGGGCAGGGTTAGACTTTCTTCTATGATTGATGGTCAACATTTTCATATTTGGTGCTCCCAGAGTGCTCAGATGCACAGATGAGTGGGTGTTCAGGTACCTGGAGGTGCATGTTATGACACTTTAGAAAAGTCTTAACCACCTTTTTATTACTTCATGTTCCATTGATGATTAAATTATTCTGAAAGGCTAATAATTTGCAGCAACGCCAAAATGGAAGGGTAGCTATTACTATGACCAATTTCAAACATTTAAAAGTGCATTGTATTTCTTTATCACCGTTTAGATATTGTATTATTCTTTACTGGATGACAGGTAAGATGCATTAGATGACTGTGCTCTATTTTAAGTGCTTGTAATTAAGAGAACACACAGTGGACACATACAAACATGAAACTCCTACACATTTTTGTAAAGGTTGCTGATTTTCCTCCCATTGATCCCTAATGGAGTCCTAATTACTAACTGATACATAAGTAGCTTTCCTCAAATTTTCCATGATAACTGGTTGTATCCATTATAATCATTTCTACATATACAGTGTCCATATATAGGAAGATAAGACCCAAGCATAAAGCTTTTATCATGCTATAAATTGAACAGTTTGTTTATATGCACAATACAGATCTGTTCTTATCTATAAATATACAAAGTCAAGCTAAGTTTAAAAGAACAAATGATTTATCATATTGTTTGGCCTGCATTGTGAATTACAGCATATTGCTGTTAAACAGCTTGTTTTCTGGTAGGTATTTGTGAACACATTTTGCAGATATGTGTAATTGTTTATCCAACTGAATTGGCTTTAAAACTGATCACACAGTTTTCTCCAGCAGAGAAATCAACACAGTGGTGTCACAAGTCAGGGACAGTCAGCTTAAGGTCACGTTATTGATTGTCCTCAATCAGGAGAAGAGGAGAGGGTACGTAGTTTACGAAGTCAAACAATCTGACAGCTGCCCTAGATGTGTGGGAGCTGCATTCCCGGCAGAGCTCTCCAGTAATACCTGCCAGTCATCTGAATGAACTTTTTTTACGTGTGTCATGCTCTGGGCACACTCATATGATTGAAAAATATTTGGGAAATAACCATGTGCATCATATCACATGGTGGTCACCTATTCTACAAATGGGTGTGATGGAAAGGGCATTTCAGTTATAGATAAAAAAAAAAATATTGCCTTTTTTTTTTTTTATTACATGACTTATCATAAAGTAGTATTAAAACTTTATCATAAATTAAAACTTCCATGCAAATGCATTTTTTAAGCAGCTTTATGCCTTTTATTCTTTTTTATTTGCAAATACTTTTTTTTCCTTCTGGAAATTCTGAGTAACTGATTTCTCTCACCTCCAGTGCTTTCTCGAACTTTGGCCACGAAGCGCATACAGTAAACGTCACAGAATCCTTCCTTGATGCAAGGCAGGGCTGGATCTAGTCTGTCTGATGTGGGGTGCAGTAAAAAATGTCAGGGGGGCAGAGGATGGGAGGTCAGCAGGGCAGTGTTCAGGGTCAGCAGGTCAAAGGATAGGGTCAGCAGTTTCTAGGGCAGTGTACAGGGTTCAGCAGGGTGGAGGATAGGGATCAGCAGGGCAATGGACAGGGGTCAGTAGTAAGTGATGCAAATTTCAAAAATAGAGGAGGCAGAGTTGAGGGGCCAATGGTAACTGAGGCAGACTTCAGGGGTCACTGCACCCTCCTTGTCCTGGCCTTGAGAAAAGGAGTTTAGCATCTGGGCAGAGCATCCAGGGGTGGAGGCAGGAGGGGGCTGTTGTCTTTGGGGGGCACAACTGAAATATGGGGGGGCCAGCCCACCCCAGCATCCCCCTGGATCTGGCCATTATGCAGGGACTACAGTTTCCAAGATGCATGACTGTTGAGAAGCATAGACCTAAAGCTATATCTACAGTACATTTATTTATTAACCTTGCCCAAAGATGACACATAGACAGATTAAGAAGGAAAGGGCAAGGCCACAGCTATACTGAAAGTTCCAACATATCAACGTAACAAGTGGCAGTAACAGTTATACTGTAAGAATTTGTGAACAGTAACTTTACTATTAAATTCTGGGTCCAAACTTCTACTTGAGGACATAACCCATTAAAGTAATATTAACCACTGACAAGGTCAAGCACCAAATAAAGCTGTGACAATCATCATTAAACAGGGCAGATGGGCTGACAAATCATCTAAAGATGAAGTTCCTCAGGTAAGTAGAATTTGCCTCAGCGTAAATAGAGTTAAGGCCCCATCCCATTACCCTCTGTGTATGGGTAATCAATCACCCTGAAACTACTTTAACTTTTACCACCTTTGCTAACACCCACTTACTGAGCCATGCCTCCATCAATCAAGGCTCCCTTTCACTATGGGTTCAAGGGACATTTATTCGGTGCTTATCATATAGCTCAATTCATACTCTGCTGGTCCCTTCTGATTCAGATTCCCACAAATGTCAGTCTAGAGGTGGTGGTTGGAGCATCCTCCTTGGTTCATGACAGATTGTCTGTGCAGCTCTTCATGTAGCTGTAGTACCAGTTTGAAGTGCGTGTGTATGAGTGGCTACACTAGGGCTGCAGAGAGACCCTGCCAGCCAATGTAGCCTCTCTATAGTATGGAATGTAGTAGCCAATATCTTCAAACAGATCTTCTGCAGCATGGAGGTACCTGGAAAGGAAATGACTGAGCATGTACTATATGGTCAAAAGTATAGGGGTGCCTGCCTTTACACACACACACACATATGAATTTTTATGGCATCCCAGTCTTAGTCCATAGGGTTAAATATTGAGTTGGCCCACCCTTTTCAGCTATAACAGCTTCAACTCTTCTGGGAAGGCTGTCCACAAGGTTTAGGAGTGTGCCTATGGGAATGTTTGACCATTCTTCTAAAAGCACATTTGTGAGGTCAGGCACTAATGCTGGATAAGAAGGCCTGGCTCCCAGTATCCGCTCTAATTCATCCTTAAGGTGTTCTATCGGGTTGAGGTCAGGACTCTGTGCAGGCCAGTCAAATTCCTCCACCCCAAACTCGCTCATCCCTGTCTTTATGGACTTTGCTTTGTGCATTGGTCCAAATTATTTGGTGGGGGGGGGGGGTGGTTATGGTGCTGGGTTGTTTTTGGCCCCTTAGTTCCAATGAAGGGAACTCTTAAGGTATCAGCATAGCAAGACATTTTGTACAATTTCATGCTCCAAACTTTGTGGGAACAGTTTATATCGGGTTGAGGTCAGGACTCTGTGTGGGCCAGTCAAGTTCCCTCACCCCAAACTCACACATCCATGTCTTTATGGACTCTACTTTGTGCAAAGAAAGGCGCCCCAATACTTTTGACAATACAGTATATGTCAAAATAAGAAAGTGAGGTTAACAAAATATGTATATATATATATATATATATATATGTATATATATATATATATATATATATATATAAATATATATAAAACTTTTGGAGGTTTATTAACACTTTATAGCTCATCTCCAGAAAAATATGCCCCCCTCCAACTGCCCCCCCCCCAACTCCCAACTGAACACTGGAGTAATAAAAAAAAAAAAATCTCTGCAACTGCTCTGCTTACTTACCTTTTTACCTGATGCTACAGTCCTGGGCCTTCTCATTCTTTTGTTTACTTCTTGTAGTGTCCTTCTTTTGGTGATGTCACTGGCTGCTTGACATGCACATTTCCTATTGGCTGTCCAACAGCCAGGGCCTCTCAGAATCCAGAAGAGGGGTGACAGGAGGTGATTGCAAGGCTGAGTACACACTTGTGCGATCACATGCGATGTCTGTGCGATGCAAATTCAGCCATACAAATTGTATGGCTGAAATCGCATTGCATTTGCACCAAAATGGTGCAGGACCCCTTTTTTGATCCGCACTGGAATCTGATCGCACGGTGTTCACACCCTGTGCAATCCGATTCCTGCACCATTTCACAGTTCGCACTGCAATCTGCGAACCGATTTTGAGGTGTCATTAACTTTACATTGGCACCCCCAGCGGTTCACAGATGTCAGTGTGAACCAGTGTGAACTGGGACTTAACCTGCAAGCCAAAAAATATCATAGGTTCACTTCTAAGCTTAAATGGAAAATTAAGTAAATTTTTTTCTATACAGTATTATATAGGTTTCGTTTTTACTTTCTATTTTTGTACTATTGTACAAAAAATAATTTGCCTACATTAGCAAATGCTTATGAACAACTGTAATGTCACTTGTTTATTGTCACTTGAATCAGAACTTACCAGTTCTTAGATGTGGTGACTGCTTTGGTTTTCTGATTTTATGCCTTTTTTCTTTGCTTTCACCTGGTGATCTGGCCAGTAACACACTCCCATTTCTCATCTTAGGGTGGCTCCTTTATCTATGGAAGAGCAATGGAGACACCCTTGGACAACAACATTGTCTGGATTGAGTAATGTTAGGAGGACTAGTAGATCTAGATGGACTAGTAAGTTTAGATGGACCTAGATGATGGATTTAGATGAAGTCACATGACATGACGTAAAGCATAGGGCAGATCCAGCTAACATCGCATAGAACCAGCAAGCGATCATTTTAAAGGATACGTTTACCTTTGGGAACATGTAACAGTTTTTATGCCTATTAAGGGTGGAACATGCAACATGTTCCAACTCCTGCTGCCTCTCCCCCGTTCCCTCCTCTCAGTGTGACAACGTGCAAGGGTTCATCTTCTCGCACCCACTGCCACAATACAAAAACAGCATGGCTGTGCTGGCCTCCACCCGCAAGGCTGTGTTATTTATTCACAGTTTCCTGTAAATAAATGAACTACAAATACAGTCATCCAACGCAGCAGATGGCTTGTAGTTTTGAATGAATTGCGAGGGCGCTGATGAGCAGCCTTGTAGTTCATTCACAAGTTCTGCAGCTTTCAAACTGACATCCCATATGGAGGAATGTGCTGAAAGTTGCAGGGCTTGTCTGTAGAAGTCTGACATTGCACCCCTCATCCACTGAACATAGCTGCAATGCTTTCCAGGCCCCTGCAGGAAAAATAATAAATGCACATTTTCTTTCTTTAAAAATATTTGTATTTATTATTTTTTCTAAAACGGTGAACTTATCCTTTAGGAGGATAGAACGGAGGTACTGTACATGCATTTTATAGTAAACTTGGTGGTTTTATGTTTTACAGAGCAGCATACATTTATGCACTGTGGACTAGAGCACATGATTATGTGAGTGTGGCTTTTTTAACCTTTTAATAAATACTATTTGTTTATATAAAAAGCACAATTTTCTTGTTTTTTTTATTTTTTGCCCTGAGTGATATTTTTATGGAAAGGAAAAAAAGGGGGGAAAAGGTGGATGGTACAATTTAACCCTATAAATAGAAAAGGCAAGCTTTGATCTCTATAATATACAGGTCATTATAAGAAGGTTGGAGCAGAACCTGGATGAAGAGTGCACACAAGATAATGAAAGGAGTGATTGGTAGTAAAGTAGATGTGATAGCATGAAGGTTTTATATTGCGCAGCACGCAGGATAATTATTTTTCGATTTCACTGGACACTGGCTTTTCATATGTATAGCATAGCTGGGATTATTGTATATATAAAGATGGCGTGAATATATATATATATATATATATATATATATATATACACTCAGGTTGCTGTTCAGACAATGTCAAAGTGCTTCTTTAAGAATTTTCAAGTAGGATCGGCTTCTCCCCGGAAATGGACGAACTGGATTGTGGGGGATATAGTCTGGAGGAGAGTGTAAACTGTGATATGGGTGGCGGATGGGACTATACTCCCAGGGAGCTTTGGGACCCGCGGAGGATCATGGGTGGGAGTATATACTTGGGGCGGGGCCGAGTGCGCGCTCTCTTGCTTCTGGGACTCGTGGAGGAAGGACCTGAGAGGAAGAGCTGCTGAAGGACTGTTGGAAACAAAGGCCTGGGAGTGCGGCCTAGTGCGAGGGGCGCCCATCCTCAGCGGAGAGGATGTCAGTGGTCACCGGGAAGTGACGGATCCAGAGAGCTGAGAGGAGAGCACGTGGCGCTGAACTAATGGTCGGAGACAGTGAAAGCTGAAAGTTTTCCTGTGATGCAGCATCAGGAGGAGAGGCTCCATCTGTGGAAGAGGGGGTCACATGTGGACACTGTCGCTACATAATAGTGCCTGGTGACACCTGTAACCGCAAGTATACCTTTGCATACAGAATACACTGACAGCAGTTAGGATTTCACATCTTTATCCTTGGATTACAAATATCACACAGAAGAGTGATAAAGAGCTCCAACTGCCGGCGAAGAATTTGCAAGGCCTTGCTAGAGTAGAGACTAGACTTTCCATATTTCTTTAAAGGGGGTTCCCTGATATAGGATACAACCTTTTTAATCTTCTTTAGATTGGTTATTGGCTTGAGTATAGAGGGACAGAGTACAACTTGGGGTTGTTACATTTGGATTATAGTTATTGCAGCTACAATTTATGATCATTATAGACACTCATTTATTTCATATACTGTTTGTGAATTAAGCATTAACCTGGGTGTCAATCTTCAAGGCTCTGCCTCTATTATTGGGGTTTAGAGGAGTGACACCACCGCAATGGTTATTTATGTATTTTTGATATTTCTTATGCAGTTATTTGCTTTACTCATTTCATTCCAGTAAACAGTTAAACTGGTTTCTGTTGTGTTGAGTGTATTCTTACCAGAACTATACAGAAAATGACTGAACCTATAGTACCGAACGGGCTGGATGTTTCTCAGGGTCCAGGGAGTGCAGAGGATATACCACTAACCAGCAGCCCTCAAGGGGGTCGTGCTATATATGTTTGGTGTGAAAAGAGGAACACCTTGATAGATGAACATAGTAACACTTGCATATATTTTTTGTACAACAATTTTAAACTTGGAATGTTATTTCTGCACTGGAGGAAGTTATATGTTTATTGGAGGTATATGGTTTGTACTTATTTGCACTTATTTTTTTAAATTAGTAATTGCAACCACGATCAACAACTCAAATAAAAATGTAGCACCCTCCTAGATTGGTGCTAGGTAGGTAGTGTATATTAGTGTATATTTGCTCTGCCTGCTTATCAGGAGAGTGACAGGTAAAACCTAGTGACTCTTTCTGCTTATCAGGGAGCAGGATTTCTAGTCAGGCCTGTTACATGTGTCCAGGATGTGATTCATCTGGGCTGAGGGAGTGTCCCCACTGTATTCAATAGGGATGCCTGTTGGACAGTGGAGGAAACCCAGCCAGTGACACACAGGCTTTTGTGGCTCAGTGGGTTGGCACAGACAAGTGGTGCATCCTGGGATAGACTATATAAAAACCAAGGGCAAACATGGCAGGGGGTCTTTGGGTGGGAAGCCAAGTCCCAGAAGGAGAGTACGGCTGTTTCTCCTTCTGCAGCTGGGAAAGGTGGTCACAGGCAGTTGGCCTGGTAACCCTGAAGGTGTTGCTGAACACAGAGATCCAATGGATTCTGACAAGTGGAGTTTGGAGGCAACAGGAAAAACAGTGTCCGTGAGTACAGAGGAACTTGCCCAAGGGGTCTGCCAGGAACGGGACCACTTCAGAAGCTAGGGTCAGCGGACAGGCGTTAGCACACCAGTGTTGAGAGGAAGGGGGTGCCAGTTACGAACCCTGAAGAGAATAACTAAAACAGGAACCTTTAAAACTATCTTCACTTCAGTGGCAATGTGAAGCAGCGGCCTTGCCGCACACTACAGCTAGTTGTCCTCAAGATTATACATAGTTCATAGTTGGAGTATATCATTCCTTCTCCTATCCCAATTCTCAATAAAAACACAAAAACCAACATCCCCTGGATTGATTATTGACTGAGCCCAAGGACTTTCAATGCTGTTTGTCTGCTCTCAGTTACTAAGGGTAACCCAGGGGAATTCAGAAAGCGTAATTCTCAGCAGTCCTTTAGGGGGCAGTGCTAGAAAAACAAGCCACCTTATACTTATACTTATACTGTTGTTAGAACATTGTTTTCTGATGTGCTGAAAAATGCGCTTTATTCAAAGAGGTTAAGTAAAAAAAATAAAGACAGAAAATCTCCAATAGTATAAATAATTACCTTCCACGCTATTAGAGATTTATCATTATGTGGAGTTCCTTTTTTTTTTTTTACAAAATAATTTTATTTAGGTTCAGTTGAACAAATTAGTCCAACAAAGAGATGGTTACACCATTATATAGAGTAAGTGGAGATACCGACAAAGGGATGCATCAAAACTGTTACAGATTTTCCAACTTTAGTATAATGTAAAAAAATAAAAAAGTCCATAAGTCTGTAATGGAAAAGGCTTAAAATTCCAAATTGTAGTATTCAGTGGACTGAAACAAAGACACCCAAGCAGGATATTAAAGAATACAAAGCATTTAAACTTGTAGACAGTGGTTTTCAATATAGATGGGTATACGATATACCAATAGGAAGATGCAGTCACTGTAACCATCAGCAACAAAACCACGCCCAGCGGTCTGGTGGGCAATAAAGGCAGATATACGTTAAAGAAGAAAAACTAGAGGGAAAGCTGAGAATTAGAAGGGAAAGGAAAAGGACAGAAGACAGGAAGAGAAGAAGAAGGGGAGGAGTCCTGCGGGGTTAGCAACGGGGATTCACTTAAATCGAGAGAAGCTTATTATCGAATCTAGAAGGTTGGGGATATGTTATCCACGGTTGCCAGACCCTGAGGAATTTATCATGAGTGTCCGAAACCAAAGCCGTCAGTTTTTCAATCACCATAAGATCATTCATATGGTTCTTAACTGCCTCAAAGATAAGTACAGGGGTTTTCCAAGCCTTCGCTATAGTCAACTTAGTTGCAGTAAAAAGATGCAAAGCCAATTGGCATTCTAATCTGGACGTAGCAATTCTGCAATTGGTTTACAAATAGGGCCTCGTAAGGGTCCCTTTTAATATTAGTATAATATATTTCAAAGGGTGTAAACTCTGACCCATAGTCTGCATACCGTAGGACATGACCACCAAATATGTGCCATAGTTCCCTCCTGAGAACCTCCCCAAAAGCAAAAAGGAGAATAAGATGGAATAAATTGTGCCAGCCTAGCTGGCGTATAGTACCATTTGTATAGTACTTTGCAGGTGTTCTCCAATATAAGAACGCTTTTAGAAATTTTTGAAAGAGCTATGGTCATGATCTGCCAGTCGTCTGGATCTAGCTGCCCCCCCCCCCAAACCTTTCTCCCATTGTAGGTGATAGCGCCGCACTAGGGATTTCCTGAAGGAGATAATTGAGGAATAAAGTAACGATATCAATCCAGGGGAATGGGGTTGGGCTCTGCAAAGGCTTTCGAAAGGGGTTAACGTCTATGGAGTGGGGTCTAGATTTTATAAGTTGCTGAAGAAAGTGTAGCAGCCTCCCCAGCACCTCTAATACTTATCTGAGCCCCATCTCTGTCTAGCGATGTCCACGAGTCCCCTGGCCACCTGGGATGCTCTCTCCTGATTGGCTGAGACACAGCTGTGGCGCCATTGGCTCCCATGGCTGTCAATCAAAATCAGTTAGATAATCAAGAAAGGGAGGGGCCGTGTGTCCATTCCGACACGGAGCTGCAGCTCGGTTTAGGTGCCCTCATAGCAAGCTGCTTGCTGTAGGGGCACTTGACAGGAGGGAGGAGCCAGGAGCAGCAACGAGGACCCAAAAAGAGGAGGATCCAGGCAACCGCACAGAGGAGGTATAAGTAAAGGTAGGTAAAGTATAACATGTTTGTTATTTAAAAAAAAAAAAAATACATTACAATCACTTTAACATGCAAACCAGAAAGGGGCGTAAATGTGTTTAGAAGCGATAGTAAATTAGGCAAAGAAACTCTAGGTGTTGTCAGAGTCATCAAAATATCGTTGGCAAATAAGGAGATCTTTTGAGCTGATCCCACCACTTTGATGCCCCTTATATCTGAATGGGAGTGAACCGCTTCCACCAAGGGTTCCAAGGCTAAGATAAATAGTAGAGGTGAGAGTGGGCAGCCCTGATGTGTACCCCTCCTAATGGAAAAGAGAGAGGATTCAAACCCATAATATTTGAGTTTAGCCTGGGGGGAATCATATAGCGCTGCTAACCAACTTAAAAAAGAAGTACCAAAGCCATAGTGGTGGAGCACAGACATAAGGTAAGGTGTCCAATGCCTTGTTCACATCAAGTGATAAGAGCATTGTTTCCATAGAACGGTTGTGGGCAAGATGTTGCAGCTGTATGATTCGTCTGATAGCGTCCCCTGTCTGCCGTTGTGGAACTAAACTGTCCTGGTCTTTTTTGATTGAGCGAGAGAGGAATGAGTTTAATCAATTGGCCAGGATCTTAGTGAGAATTTTTATATCAATATTGATAAGAGAGGTGGGCGTAAAATTGGCCCATGAGGAGTGATCTCGATCAGATTTTGGTAGCATGACTATGTTAGCGGTCAAAAGATTGGGCGAAAAGGTCTGGCCATTTTTGACTGAGTTGTACATAGCCGTCAAATGGGGGGCTAATACATTCCAATTTCCTATAATAAAGCGCCGTAAAGCCACCCGGGCCTGTTTTGCCAATTTTTAGTTCCTTAATACATTGCAGAACCTCGGTTTCCAGAACCTTTGCTTTCCCAGAAGAGTTTAAGCTGTTATAGCTGCAAAGGGTGGGCCAACTCAATACTGAACCCTATGGACTAAGACTGGGATGCCTTCAAAGTTCATGTGTGTGCAAAGGCAGGCATCCCAATACTTTTGACAATAGAGTGTATATGTAAATACTGTATATATCAGTACAAAGTGTCAGGTCCTAGAACCATCTATTTTTATTTGGTGGCTTGGGTCTCTTGTTTTTCAAAGTCTTCAAGCTTTCTATGTGACATTGTTCATTGTGATTCAAAATTATTTCTAAAAAAAAGTTCTAACCGTCCTGTGTTCATTTCAGGAAGCAGCTGGAAATCATTAAGCTCATTTCTATGTTCATCTACACATAAAGAGAGCTTCTAGGAAAACTACTTTTACTTGGAAGGCTGCGTCTTTCAAGAACGTGTTGTATATTTTACAATGGGGCTAATAAAGTTAAGCAGTGCTATACATGTCCCTTTTATTAGCAGCGGAGAAGGAACATGAAGCATCTGAACTAGAACAAGTACATGTCAACTTGGATTGTTTTTACTATGTAATATAATATTGGGACTTAATGTAGGAGGAGACATGCTTTTGCTCACGGAATAACAGATGATTTAGGAACTTCTATTAACGTTAAGTGATCTGTGAAAGAATAAAATGCTCTGTTCTAGTTATGCAGTTGTGATTTTTGTTTTTCTATTTTGCAAGTGTAAAGTGATTTTCATCCTAATTGCCGAATAATTCATTAATAGGCAATAGAGGAACAAAGAGAACGTTAAACTTTCTCAATGTTTCTTGTACTAGTTATGAAATCTGCTACCCATAGTTCTTGGGGAAAAACACATTTGTATATACTGTATATATATATATATATATATATATATATATATATATATATATATATATATATATACACACACACACACACACACAGTATCTCACAAAAAGTAAGTACACCCCTCACATTTTTGTAAATATTTTATTATATCTTTTCATGTGACAACACTGAAGAAATGACACTTTGCTACAATGTAAAGTAGTGAGTGTACAGCTTGTATAACAGTGTACATTTGCTGTCCCCTCAAAATAACTCAACACACATTAATGTCTAAACCGCTGGCAACAAAAGTGAGTACACCCCTAAGTGAAAATATCCAAATTTGG
Organism: Pelophylax lessonae; assembly: GCF_965119305.1. Taxonomy (NCBI): domain Eukaryota; kingdom Metazoa; phylum Chordata; class Amphibia; order Anura; family Ranidae; genus Pelophylax; species Pelophylax lessonae. Next base: position 336,527,463 of record NC_138768.1, read on the forward strand.
CCCAAAGTGTCAATATTTTGTGTGGCCACCATCATGCTCTGCTTCAGTATGTCACAGTAGATGTTGGCCTTCATGGTTCCCTCAATGAACTGTAGCTCCCCAGTGCCGGCAGCACTCATGCAGCCCCAGACCATGACACTCCCAGAACCATGCTTGACTGTAGGCAAGACACACTTGTTTTTGTACTCCTCACATGGTTGCCGCCACACACGCTTGACACCATCTGAACCAAATAAGTTTATCTTGGTCTCACCAGACCACAGGACATGGTTCCAGTAATCCATGTCCTTAGTCTGCTTGTCTTCAGCAAAATGTTTGTGGGCTTTCTTGTGCATCATCTTTAGAAGAGGCTTCCTTCTGGGAACAGTCATGCAGACCAATTTGATGCAGTGTGCGGCATATGGTCTGAGCACTGACAGGCTGACCCCACACCCCTTCAACCTCTGCAGCAATGCTGGCAGCACTCATACGTCTATTTCCCAAAGACAACCTCTGGATATGACATTGAGCATGTGCACTCAACTTCTTTGGTCGACCATGGCAAGGTCTGTTCTGAGTGTAAAATAAACAGGGGTGACCAGCGCTATGGAATTTTTAGTAAATGTGTATATTCTTTATCACCAAGGTGTGAGCTGCCAACAACCAACCCCGAAGGGTTAAGAGAGTGAAATGTGTGCAAAGGATTGAAAACGGCGCTACCATACAAGTGATAAAGTGCCCAGTGTGCAAGTGAATGATAAAATCGTATTATAAATAAATATTTATAAAATCATAAATCAATAAATATAAAGTGCACTAATGATTATGGTTAATACTATGACCAAATGTTAGCCCCATAGAGGCGTGCAAAAACAAGTGAAAAGTGCTAGTGCAAAATAAATCAAATAAAAAATTAACTTATATGGATAGTGAATTTTATTGTAACGAAAATGATGAATACTTTACAGTGTAATAGCACCAGTGAAAATTAAATCAGCAAATGAAATAGAGTTCCTCTTGGTGAAAAATGACCATAAACTTCCACCAAAATTAATGAATAAGTAAATTAATAGGTGAAAAAAACAGATGTAAGAATTCCTTTGGTTGCGACCATCAGTGTGCCCACTAGGTGTCGCACCTCTCATACAACCTGTTATGGATATGTTCCGTGGGACAGGTATAGCATTTGAGGGTCTCTCCGGTGTGTTCCTCCCTTGTTTCCTCAAAGACAAGAAGGGGGAGCAGGAGGACCTCTTGGTGTAATATCGATGGCAAATGGGGGAAAGCGACGGTAGTAACTCACGGTTCAAGCTGTCCATGAACAGCGAAGGAGGACACCGGAAAGCTTCCGCAATTTCACGGCCCTAGCTCCGAAAACCGGAAGTGACGCAATGACGTATGACTCCACCCTACGCGTTTCGTCAGAGGACGTCTGCTGGAGCAGCGTCAACATATCGGACTCCCGGCTATTAAATAGCTATGTCATCTCCTAGCGACCATATGGCCTCCCCTGCCGCCATATTGGTACTCCCAATCGGAAGCCGGACGGAGGCCATGTTATGCCTCTCTGCAATGCCCGCTTGATTGAAATATTGGAGAGACAGCCATTATACTCATCATTTCGTGACAGCTGGTACCGATCGTCATGTGAACCAAAATTTTATGCAAAATGTAAAAAATGTAAAAAATTACTTTATTGAGCAAACAAAAACTGATTTTGGTGAAAAAATATGTATTATAAAAACATATATAAAAACCTCTATAGACTCTGTCAAAAAACTTGGAACAAGCCATTGTGATAGCGCCTTACCATTAAAAAGGAAAATTGATAAAAACATATATTATAAAGGCTGAGTACAACAAGGGGGGGGGGGGGTTTCTTTTGATAATAGTCTAAAAGGTAAATAGTAAAAATTAAAAGTAAAGAATTGGATAAAGGACTATATGTTTAAAAAACTCCATTAAATGAGGGGTTTTAAAAAAGGGATATTTAGCAAGATGTTCTTGATTTCCAGAAACAATATTTAGAAAGCGATCAGAAGACATATCATATTGATGTTGGATGAGAAGGGGTGTAAGAATATTTCTTTCAGATTTATTTTCTTTTTGATGTTTTGAGTCCAAGTAGACCATACTCCGTTTTTTTTGTGACTACTGATGTTGGATGAGAAGGTTTATAAAAATATTTGATTTTTTCTTTATACAAATTTGAATAGATTTTGTTTCAGGTGTTTACGTACTGGAAACGAAGCTGAAAGCTTGTGATTGTTGTACGTATATTCCATAGTTCCATCAGTAACACGGAAACTATAGACCAATAATGTTAGATAAGTTTATTGTTTGAAAAATACTTTTACTGCAAAGTGCATTTGGGAGTAGATGTGTTATTGGCCTCTCACTTACTCCAAGTGATGCTGGATGAGAAGGTCGAGAAGAAGTGGTTTACGTTTATTGGATCGATATCCCAATAATTTTAAAAGGAAATTATTTGTACCTGGTCTCATAAAAACTTAGAAGCTCATTTTCTATAATGCGTTTAAAGATGTCAGGAAGATTTAAAATTTTATAAATTATGCATAAATGGGTAAGATCACATAAAAACTTGTGTTAGAGTCTAAAATGATATATTTCAATAAAAAGTCTGTTGAATGAAACCAGTAAGAGATGACAATCTTAAAATGGAGATTACATGTTCAACTGATGTATGATATTTGGAACAACCAGTTAAATAAATATAAAATGAAAATTTAAAAAATGTAAAAAAATTTAAAAAAATTAATTAAATTAAAGTTTTTGAGGGCCTTGTGTTTAATGGTCTGTTAAAAAAAAAAAAAAACTTTCAAAAAACTCCTTTAAAACTCCAAAAAAAACTTTCTTTAAAAAAACTTTTCCTAAAAAAAACTCTTTAAAAAAAAAAAAAAAACCTCTAGGAGATCAGAAAGTTTTAGAAGGACCTATAAAACACTGAAAAAAGTAAAAAAGCCTTCTAAAAAACTTTTAAAATGCGGTAAAAATAAGAGAAAAATATCATGTGTCTGAAATAAAACAGTTCAGGTCTATATCTGCATTTAAACCATCGGGACGGAGAGATTTCATTAAAAAAATCCACTTTGTTTCATTTCTGGATATCATTCTTTTTTTGTTGCCTCCTCTTCAGTCCCCCTTTATCTTGTCTATTCTGTAAAAAACTAGACCGGAGGGGTCTTTTGAGTGTACCTCTTTAAAGTGCCTGGAAAGGTTGTGTTTGTCGAAACCCTTTTTGATATTTTTTATATGCTCCCTAATTCTTACGAATAGGGGGCGGGTGGTTCTGCCGATGTACTGAAGGTGACAGGGGCACTCAATGACATAGGTCACATGTGTACTATTACAAGTAATAGTGTCCCTTATTTTATATTCGGTACCCGTAGTACGAGACCTAAAACTATTGGTCCTCCTTTGTTGGTTTCTATTGTTTCTACAGTACTGTTCTGAGTGTAACCTGTCCTGTTAAACCGCTGTATGGTCTTGGCCACCATGCTGCAGCTCAGTTTCAGGGTCTTGGTAATCTTCTTATAGCCTAGGCCATCTTTATGTAGAGCAACAATTCTTTTTTTCAGATCCTCAGAGAGTTTTTTGCCATGAGGTGTCATGTTAAACTTCCAGTGACCAGTGTGAGAGAGTGAGAGCGATAACACCAAATTTAACCCATCTGCTCCCCAGTCACACCTGAGACCTTGTAACACTAATGAGTCACATGACAATGGGGGGGGGGTCGCTAATTGGGCCCAATTTGGACATTTTGACTTAGGGGTATACTCACTTTTGTTGCCAGCGGTTTAGACAATAATGGCTGTGTTTTGAGTAATTTTGAGGGGACAGCAAATTTAGACTGTTATACAAGCTGTACACTCACTACTTTACATTGTAGCAAAGTGTCATTTTTTTAGTGTTGTCACATGAAAAGTTCTAATAAAATATTTACAAAAATGTGAAGGGTATACTCACTTTTGTGTGATACTGTATACATACATATATATATATATATATATATATATATATATATATATATATATATATATATATATTATATATATACACACACTGTATATACACACACACACACACACACACACACAGAGTACTGTGAAAAAGCTTTAGGCAGGTGTGAAGAAATGCTGTAAAGTAAGAATGCTTTCAGAAATCCATAAATGTATATGTTAATTGTTTATTTTTATGAGTTTATAAAATGCAAAGTGAGTGAACAGAAGAATATCAATAATCAATATTTGGTGTGACTACCCTTTGGCTACAAACCAGCATCAGTTCTTTTAGGTACCCTTGCACACAGTTTTTGAAGGAACTCAGCAAATAGGTTGTTCTAAATATCTTGGAGAACCAACCACAGATCTTCGTGGTCTTCATGGATGAATTGCACCCAAAAAGCCATACCCACTACATGGGAAACAAGTCTAAGCAACTCAACAAAAACATAGGAACTGGGGGGGCAGAAAAAAAAATGGTAGCAGATGCTCTGAACTGATGAGTCAAAATGTAAAATATTTGGCTGTAGCAGGAGGCAGTTTGTTCCCAAAGGGCTGGAGAGTGGTACAATACTGAGTTTCTTTAGGAAACAGTGAAACATGGTGGAGGTTCCTTTGGGGCTGCATTTCTGCAAATGAAGTTGGAGATTTGGTCAGGAACATTGGTGTCCTAAGTGCTAAGTAAAACAGTGTTGATAGGGTAATCAGGAAATGTTCTTTCCTTTCACTTGTGGTGAAAGGAAAGCAAATTGCATAATCTATGGGTATCTTTACTTTGGTTTGTGTTTACAGAAAGGTACATTCCACATGCATCAGATTTTTACGACATCAATCCTAGTGAATGGACATTCCCAGCAGAGCTCCCAATCGGTAGTGCAGTGACTACCAACTGTTATCAAGTGTAGTACTGTCCCCGTATGACTTGCTGTATGATGATTTGTTGGGCCTCCTCTGATTACCAGCACACAGTCACTTAGTGTACCGTTCAAACATCCCTCCTTACTCCGGATGGCTCGTCACACAATAAATAGTCCAGGGGTATTGTTTTTTTTAGTGTTTATTTTGGAACTTGGATGGGAGAAGGGAATAGTGGGATACTCCAACTGTAACTATTCACAATGGATAAGGACAACTCTCACTTGGCCTCACCAGGTTGCTTGTAGAAGCAGCTGCACTGCTTAATCCATACTACCACATGTATGGAAAGGGTTAAGTCTCCTTGCTCTTTTCTCTCCAGCAATAGATTTGGTGAATCTACATTATCTTTGGGACACTCACTAGCATCCCCTTTACTGACACCCATTCACTGACTCTTCTAGCTGCAGGGGTGGCCCCCCCTCAGGTCCGGCCCCTTGACACAGATTGTACTCAGTACTACAGAATCAGATCCTCCAGTGTCTCCCCTTTCAGTCAGCTTCACCGGACCTCCAGGTTTAGTTCCTCACTAGCCCTCAGGTCGACTACCTTAGGCCGCATGGCACCTCTACAGAGGAGGAGGCAGCCACCCCCTCCCCCAGGGACATTGCTATTCAGCCTGCTCCTGGCTTTTATACAGTATTCCAGCATGCACCGGGGCACTTTTCCTCTGCCAAATCACCAGGGCTGTATCAAACGCCTGTGCACTCATTTGTTAGGTTTCCTCCCACTGTCCAATATGTCTCCCTATTGGACCAGTGTGAAACACTTTGCAGACAGAACGAGTTGCACCTGAGCACAATGAGTAGACCTTACTAATAGATCCTGCTCTCTGGTAGGCAGAGAACAATATAGGTTTACCTGCAGTCCTTCACTTTGCAGACAGAACGAGTTGCACCTGAGCACAATGAGCAGACCTCACTAGCAGATCCTGCTCTCTGGTAGGCAGAGAACAATATAGGTTTACCTGCAGTCCTTCTGGTAAGCAGACAGGACTCAAAATCATACTCTATCTCTAGCACCTACCTAGCAGGGTGGTACACAAGGCAGATTCAAATCAAGAACTCTAGGTTCACTGTGTGCCTGGCAGAGTAAAAGTGGTATAGGGCAGTGTAATTGAAACCTAGATCCTATCTTTCAAACAGACACTATAGCAACCATATGGGCAATAATAGTAGTATTTCTGTCCTTAGTTCAAAAGATGTTAACCTCAAATAATCAGCACTTCCAGTATAACTACATTAACATTCTAAATGTAAAGTTTGAACTATTTAGTCTACAGACTGTGTGTATTTTGTAACATCTCTGATAAAGTTAAGCATATTGGGCAATAACAGTACACTAAGGAAACGTTCTATAGGGAAAAAGCAAAATAATTAATGTACAGTATACAGTATATACATCATTGGGATAGGCCTCTGTTATGGTACAATCATGAAGAGAAGATCCCTCAGAAGAGATTTACAAGTTCATGTAAGATTTGTCCATCTATAAATACTCCTTGACAGTCTTGTGAAAAAATAGCATGGCCAGTTTAAATAGATTGGCAATGTGCAACTAAGCTTTAGCCAGGCAGTTACATGGGGCAGAGTGTAACATTGACTCGGATGACACAGTTTTATGTGCAGACAAGACAAGCCGGTTTGCAGGCTCTTTAATCTATGTAATCTAATGATGGATATGCTAATGAGGAGTAAATGTAGGCCACACAAGCAGTCACAAGGTGTTTAATGATCTCCAGCAGACAGGTTGCGGGTGCATCTGTTTTATAGCAAACTACTCAAGGAAATTAATCTTACCTTCCTTCTATAGTGCACAGTTGGTGCAGTGAGTCTATAGACGAGGGGACAAGATTATGTACCCTTAGGAATTTTGTAAATTTACACATAAATACCTAAATCATAGGCTGGCCATATATGGGATGCTTTTTCACCAAAGGGCCAAACAACTTTCCGGAAATCTCTTGTTAGTCTGATCAAATGTGCCCAAGTTACTTTGGACAATATGGATTGACAGCAATGCCCACCACTCTGTTATTGTTTACAACACCTCTGGTTATCGGCAGTCTCACAAAAACTATTTTCTGCTGGAAAATCAGTTTCTTCAGTCCTTGTCAGTTTATCATATGCAAACATCTTCGTACATTTCATTAGTGGTGGTTTGTCAAATTGGAGAATGTCAACTTATTTATTATCAGCTACAATAAAATCTCACCACTTACTTTAGGCTGGGTCCACATATGTCTGGCTGCGGGTTGCAGTCTGGTGAGTTCACCGGTTCAGGTGTGTTTCAGGGCCAAAGTACTCCCTGAATTCCCACCTGAACGGGACACAAAAACACACAGGCCCCTTTTCAAAACCACACTGCCCCAGGCATGTGTGTGAACTGGCTCCATTGAGAGCTGGTCACATTCACATGTTATGCGAATTGGATGCAGGTAAAAAAGCATCCAATTTGCATATATTTGAACCCAGCTTTACTGTGTTTCTGGGGACTGCAGCAACATGTCCCCACCCACCTTGCAGTTTTTGATAAATCAATGTGCCTTTGGGTGTTCTCAATCTTCCCGTTGCATTATTTAGAATACAAGATACTGTGACAGGAAGTCAGGTAAATCTGTGGATGTAGTCACAGACAGGAGATACATTTCCACCTGGTTTAGAAAATTCACCAATTACTATAGGGTGTCGGCTGCAGAGGTAGCCAGAACTGTCTAAGGACATTGAACAGACTTCAGCTATTCAGAATGAGGCAATTAAGGCCTCTATAATTTGTCCAGAGGAAGTCTATTGATTGCTGCCTCCTGACGCTGTGTGAGTAGAGGAGGACAGTCAGATGTGTGCCTCCCGACGCTGTGTGAGCATGGGAGAAGGAAATGCCTCCTGAAGCGATGTGCGCTGAGGAGGGTAAAAAGTGTGAAGACTACTCAAGGTGAGGTCTTGGATTGTTTCTATGTGAAAAGAAACCAATGGACATTTCCTGTGTGAAGGGAAAATGAATTGAGACTGAAGACTACTCAAGGTGAGGTCTGGGATTGTTTCTATGTGAAAAGAAATAAATGAACTATTTCTATGTCAAGAGAAATGGGACATTTGCTGGGTGAAGAGAAAAACAAAGGAATGTGTTCTATGTGAAGAGAAAAGGGACATGTTCAATGTGAAGAGAAAAGGGACTTGTTCAATGGACATTTGTTGTGTGAAGAGAAAAAACATGGACTATTGAGTGTCTGCTGTAGGATCAGCAAAGTCTGCCCAACAGTAGGTTGGGGACAGACTCCTTAGGTAGGTTCCTGTGTGTGAGAAGGTAGCCGCCCACAGTGGCAAGGATTTATTTTGTGTTTTATTTTTTTTTTGGATGTTTTGAGGCTTGCACTTGTGTGAAGAAAATTGCAAGAATAAACCAAACTGTTGTTTGCAACCACTTCTCGGCTATCTCCCTGTGTAACAAACCCCCCCAAGGGGTCATCCATACCCGCCACCGAGCGAAATCTGCCACAATACATAAAAAAAACATGGATAGTGAAACTTATTTTTTATGACCCAACAATGTGCAGACATGGGAACTAAAGTACAGTGATCTTGGCACTGGAGTCAATGAGAGGTTACAATCTCTCAAAGGCTGAAATATTTGTGTTGGGTAAAAAAATCTTCAAATAATCACATATTTTTAATTGTTATAGTCTATTAAACACCTTCTACCATTAGACTATCCACAATGTTGGATAGTTGGAGTCTTTAATAACCGCGCCAGAGAGGAGGATGTTGTCCAAGGTACGTTTAATCTTGGACAACTTCTCCCACCCACTCCACAATACACTGGTCAGTCTGAGGTGTACTTTCAGTAATAGATTGTTACAAACACAATGCACCACAGAGCGAGCGACACAGGAAATCGTTTTTGCCCGTGGCCATCAAATTATACATTTCTTCTCTGCGAGGGCTGGCTGTTAGGATTTTGTTCTGGTTTATGATCCATATTTTTATGTAGCTTTTATATTATGTCAGTATCAGGTTAAATATGAGTAATAATTGTGGGGTAATGTTTCAAGAAAGTGGTGTCATTTTGGTAGTGTATTTTTCTGTTATTTTTTAATTATTGTTATTTATCCTATGTAGTGTTTTAATAGGATGGTATGATTTATTACAGTACAGTATTCATTTTGTTTTATTTGTTTTATTAAAATGAACCACTTGCGGACCACCAGCCTACAATGTACTGCAGGCTGGTGACCCGTGCAAGCAAAGCAATGTACCCATACTTCACTGCCTGCATCTGGGTTTAGGGCACACACATGCACACCCTCCGCCTACACCCAATGTGATTGTAAACAGCAGGATTCATGGCTGAAACCTGCTGATTGGCTGTGTACAATCACAGCCCAGAGCCCTGTGTTGACAATCAACACAGGGCTCTGTACAGAGGGAACAATCTCTCTGCAAAGCAGGGATAAGAAACAAAGATCTATTAATAAAAGCAGCGCATAATACACACATTACACATTGTTAGGCACACACTTATTATTATTATTACTTTACAGGATTTATATAGCGTCAAAAGTTTGTGCAGCACTTTACAATGTTAGGGGAAACCGTACAGTTACAATACAATTAAAAACAGGAGGAATCAGAGGGCCCTGCTTGATAGAGCTTACAATCAAAAAATGTAACCCCTTGATCGCCCTGGATGTTAACCCCTTTTTAGCCAGTATCATTAGTACAGTGACAGTGTATAATATTAGCACTGATCACTGTATTAGAGTCACTGGAGTTGTTAGTGGCAGTTAGGCAGTTCCTTCCAGCGTCAGTTCGTGTCAGATTGTCCGCCGCACTTTCGCAGTCCTATTATAAGTTGCTGATCATAAATAAAAATTTTAATACACACATATATATATATATATATTTTTTCAAAATGTTCTGTTCTTTTTTGTTTATATTGCAAAAAATAAAAAAAACCCTGTGGTGATCAAATTCCATCAAACGAAAGCTCTATTTGTGAGAAAACAATTATATTAATTTTGCTTGAGTATAGCGTTGCATGACCGCGTAATTGGCGGTTAAAGTAATGCAGTGCTAGATAGCAAAATATGGCCTGGTCTTGAAGGGGGTAAAACCTTTCAGAGGTCAAGTGGTTAACTTGCGGTTATTGTTTTTTTTTTTTTATTATTGTTTCTTGTTTCCAATCATTGTGATTTTGTGTTTTTGTTGAATGTAACTGTATCTTAATAATTTCTCTTGGGATTAATAAAGTATTCTTCTGATTCCTACTTTATTAAACTGTATTGTAATTGTACTGTCTGCCCTTAAAGTGGAGCTCCACCCAAAAGGGGAAGTTCCGCTAGTTAGCTTCCACCGGTGCCACATTTGTCACCTTTGGGAGTGGGAGGGGGGAACTGGTACCTGTTTTTGACAGGTCCTCGTCTCTACTTCTGCAAGGCAAGGTCCCCCAGAAGTTTGGCCCCCCTCCTCCTTCCCCCCACCGCCAGGACATTCACAAAGCACAGCGAGCTTCGCACATGCACAGTAGGGATCCGGCTGTAAAGCTGCAAGGCTTCACTGCTGGTTTCTCTTATATGGAATGCTGGCGGCAGCACCCGGGGTGCTGGCATCGCGACAGATAGGTGTCCTAATATTAAAAGTCAGCAGCTACAGTATTTGTAGCTGTTAACTTTTAATTTCTTTGTGGGGGGTGGGGGGGGGGCTGGAGCTCCTCTTTAGGTTGCAAAGCGCTGTGTAAACTGTCAGTGCTATATAAATGTAGCACCCTCCTAGGTAGGTGCTAGGAAAAATATAGCTGGGGCCCTGTCTGCTTATCAGGAGGGCCTGATCTGTTAGCTAATCTGTAACATGCCTCCAGGTGTGACCTGTTGAGTCTGGGGAGTCTCCCCACTGTATCCATTGAGGGATCTTGTTGGGCAGTGGAGGAAACCTAGCCAATAGCACACCAGAGATTATGACTGTCCCAGTGGGTGAGGTCTGCCGCAGTGCACCCTGGGATTGGAAATAAATCTGTGGGGAGCATGTGACAGAGTTTCTTTTGACGGAAGCATCAGTCCCAGGAGGAGGTGACGGCTGTTTCTCCTTCTGTAAAGTGTGAAGGTGGTCCAGGCAGTCGGCCTAGGGACCGGAGGTTCAGCTGGGCTGCAAGGGATTCAGAGTTGCTGACCAAGTGGAGCTGCTGGGCAGAAATCTTCAGAAAAAACAGTATTGTGAGTACTCATGAATTGCCCAGGGGTCTGCCTAAGAGAGGGGACCACTCCAGAGAGGTCAAAGGGGATCCAGGAGCCAGCTAACCAGGAGTGCACAGTAAAGGGGGTGCCAAGCAGTTAAACCCTGAAGTTGGGGAGTAAAAGGGGGTGCCAGGAAGGGCCCTGAAGTGTTCAGCAATACAGTTTACTCTAAAGTCTGCTACCTCAGGAAGGAGTGTCTTGGGGAGCTTTAATGGACTTTTCCTACAGTCAGAGGTGAAGTTCTAGTATCTGGCCTTGCTGAGGCCAGCATCAGTCAGTGTTAACCAGCATCAGTCAGTGTTAACAAGCATCAGTCAGTGTCAACCAGTGTCAGAGGAGCGCTAACAAAACGCCAAGTAGCATTATTCAGTGCCCCTGCCTAATTGTGCATAGTTCAGTTGTTGGAGTATCCCACTTCTCCCTTATCCCATCCAAGATCTCAAATAAACACTAAAAAACTAAGAAACTGGACTGGTTCTTGTCTAAGGTGCTCACACTTGAAAACATGTCTGAAGGTACTGTTGTTGCTAGCGGTAACCCAGGGGGACCCCCACTCAGCCACTCCCTTGGGAGTAGGGCTACATAAATTATGTATAATATTAATAATATTTTTAATCTGAATATTGCAAAAGGAGATTTTCAAGAACCTCAAAGGAAGAGCTGTTGAAACAGTTTGAAGATTTTACAATTTTTCAAAAAGCATTCCAAAGACCATTTCAAGTTGCTAAATTCCATGTGCAAAGCACTAACGGATCAATGTTCAGGAAGTCTAAAGTTGATCTTTTAGCAAATGTGCACAATTTATGCAGTAGTGTGGTTTGAGGAAAACCATTCTGACAAGATATTGCAAAAGCATATATAAACTGAAACAGTTTTATATAACACTGTCTTAAAGAGGAAGTTTGCTGTTTAGTTTTACCTATAGGTAAGCCTATATTAAGGCTTACCTATAGGTAGTGTAAATACATCCTAAACGTGCACTGTTTAGGAAACATTTGATGAGTTAGCAGCCAGTTACGTCACTGGCGCATGCACTCTGAAGGAACGGCCACCCATGCCGTTTCTTCAGAGCAGTGTGCCGTGACTGGTGGCTCCCTCGCGCATGCGTGGGAGTGACGTCATCATGGCTCCGGCCAGTCACAGAGCCGGAGCCGCGAACCCTGAAGGAAGACTGGGAAGAGATTGATGCTGCCTTCAGCGATGGCATCGAATCGCTGGAACGCTTCGTTTTCAGGTAAGTTTAACATAATGTGCTAGTATGCGATGCATACTAGCACATTATGCCTTTGTCTTGGAGGTAAAAAAAAAAAAAAGTGCAGTGGTTTACAATTGCTTTAATATTGTTTGAATAGACTTCTTTTGAATAACCCTAACTTTTCAAGTATGCTCAGTAAAGCTATTGCAGTGTAAAATATTTTTTTTTTTTTGTTTCAATCATTTTATTAGTAATTTTGACAAAAGGTATAAAATAGACACATTGCCAATACTAATCCAAAAGGCAGAAAAAAAATTATTTGTCAATTATGTGGAACCTCCATTAGACAGAACATATGCATGAGGAAAACACAAGAGATGAAGCAAACATAAACCATAGGGAAGGGTATCCAGGTACAGTTAAGTGAGAGGAGTATACCAAAATTCCGATTAGGCATTGGGGAATAATATTCTCAATACCCCTAGTCTCACTCGTGTAACAAGGTTACATTTAACTTTTGATGTAAAACATTGCGGTCCGCTCCCAGGCCGAAGGCAAGCAACCCACAATTTGCTAAGCCAAAGCATGACTCTCATACCTAGTGTTATTGTAGTAAGAGATGTGTTCACTAGTTAAAACCTGGAGTACACTCGTCACATGCTCAATGGCTGTTGGCCCCCTTTGTGGGGGGGGGGGGGCAGTCGCAGAATGCAAACCCCCCAGAACAAGCCTATTACCAGAGTTGTCAAAAGGAGAAATTGTAGTTACCAATAGAGAAGAGAGGCTAGAAAGCCCAGAAAAAAGTTGGAGGAAAGAAAGGGAGAAAGAAAAAAAAAAGGGGGGGGGGGTGAGGGGGAGAAAGGGTAGGAGGACTTCCTACTCCAATCTTTACAGACAAACAAACAATTTAGTTAAGTAGTGTCCTGGGATCAGCAGCCAAGTATTTGATCCACTGGTCCCACACCCTCTCTCTAACACCTTCATTTTGTCTTCTAAAATTGCAGATAAACGCTCATTTATCATGATCCAGGAGAGTTTGTGTTTAAACTGATCAAATGGCATGGCCGGTGACCTGGTATCTTGGGGCCTTCTCCACCACTCCACCCAGTAAAGCATGTTTGGGTGATTTGATTAGGTTAACTTGCGTGAAGTAAAAGATAAAGTTATATACTCTAATCCAGAAATGCCTCACTTTAGGGCACTGCCACCAAATGTGGAACATAGTCCCCTCCTGACCACACTCTTGGAAGCATAGCGTTGAAGAACTTGGGACATAAGTTGCACGCCTATCTGAAACCATGTACCATCGTAAGAGCACTTTATAGTTTGCCTCGATAATGCATGTGTTAATATAGGATCTCGAGGCTGCTTGAGCTAAGGAATGCCATTCATCAAGTTGCTCCCATTTCATCATGTACCCCAGATTAGTAGAAGTGTGAGCTAAAATGCCGTAAATCGCTGAGATGTGACCTCGGATCTTGTCATAATTGTGGCTTAGATACTCCATAGACGACATAGTAAAAGTATCAGATTTACGAGACAATGTGCTCAGAAAATGTACTATCTGAGCATACCAAAAATGTTCAGATATTGGCAGCCGATACTTCTCCTGTAAGGTTTGCTTAGTTAAAATGCCTTCATGATCATAAAAGTCAGCTATGTGTAATAGGCCCTTATTTGTCCACTAGTCAAAAGTCCAGGGGGAAAGGCCTAGGGTGACCTCTCTATTTTGGAGCAAAGGAGCCAAGGGGCTATGGTGAGAGTTAAATGTGTGTGCTTTAGAGAGCCTGTCCCATATTCCCAAGGAAAATGAAAGAGAGGGGTAGAGAACTGGTGGTCGTTCCCTCCCCGGTATCCACATTACATTGGAAATTGGTCCCAATTTGCATTAATAGGACTCCGCTTCCATTCATAGTGGGTGGGGCTGATGGGAATAGAATTTAATCAACTGAGCCACTTGGGCCACATACAAATATTTAAGGAGATCTGGGACCTCTGGAACCTCAGACCTTTTGTTTATGGGTGAATAGTGTGCTTTGGTTTACCCTAGTCCTCTTGTCTCCCCAGATAAAGGAAAGTACTTTCTGTTGGAAAGCTACCAGATCAGATTGAACCAGTGTCACCGGAACGGTATGCAACAAGTATAGTGTAGCACTGCCCCCTTGAGGGCTGCTGAATTTCACACTTACAAGTCCCCTTGGGTTACCATTAGCAACATTAACATTCACAGTCTATCAGAAGAGGGGGGGGGGGGGGGGACATGATCTGAGGTGTGACTAATGAGTGGATTTTTATCATTCTTCAATAAAAGGGTTATTGGTAGCAGTGAGCACTTAGATCTTGTGTATCTTTTACATATCTCTCCTGCATACGGAGCCCATGAGAGTACCAGCCCAGCAAACGCTATCCATAGATCTGAATGTACCCATATTGAGGATTTACTGCTTCTTTATCATCTCATGGTGTTTTTGAGCACTCTTTAGTAGTGAGACACCTATCAAGCACCTTTATATTTGCCTCACATTTGGATACTTTGTGGATTGGACTTTCCTTCTTATTGCACTTTAATTGTGGAATGCATTTTATGGACACTTTCTATATGCACCTTTAAGATAGATTGTATATCTTATCTTTCATCAGGATGGATATACTGACCAAGGTATGAGTTTAGTCTCATTGCAAGTATTTTGGACATTATTTTAAGGTCTACGTTTATCAGAGAAATGGGTTGATAGTTCACGTCATTCCCCAAGGTCTTTTCCCAGTTTCTGGCAAGTATGCAACATTTTCATGTGCTGCAAGATGGGCCCCACACCTAATTTCATTAAAAAAGGAGCAAATGTGCGAAGTCAAAATGTTATGGTACCTTTTATAGCAGGGTGGGGAACCTACGGCCCGTGGGGCGCATCTGATCCGGCCCCCTGTGCTAGGGTGACCAGACGTCCCCAGACTGAGGACAATGTCCCCGCTTTGCATGGCCGATCCTGGGCGAGGGCGCCCAGGGCGGGCCCTAAAATTTGGGCTGCCTCTGGATTGTAATCAGAGGGCGTGTGTGTCCTGATTACAAAGAGCAGGACTCTTCTCCTTACCCGGCGCGGCTGCTGTCATACAAAGTCACGCCTCCTACCTATGATAGACAGCACAGTGGTGACATCTATCATAGGAGTCGGTCCAGGAGGCGTGACTTCGTATGAGAGCGCCCGCGCAGGGTAAGCAGAAGAACCCTGCTCTTTGTAATCAGGAGGCGCTCTAATTCCCGGGCACGAATCACTCTGCATTAAGGGGGGCACTAATCACTCTGCATTAAGGGGGAACTAATCACTCTGCATTAAGGGGGCACTAATCACTCTGCATTAAGGGGGGCACTAATCACTCTGCATTGATGGGGGCACTAATCACTCTGCATTAAGTGGGCACTAATCACTCTGCATTGATGGGGGCACTAATCACTCTGCATTAAGGGGGGCACTGATCACTCTGCATTAAGGGGGGCACTAATCACTCTGCATTGATGGGGGCACTAATCACCCTGCATTAAGGGGACACTAATCACTCTGCATTGATGGGGGCACTAATCACTCTGCATTAAGGGGGGGACTAATCACTCTGCATTGATGGGGCACTAATCACTCTGCATTAAGGGGGCACTAAGATCCAGCAGTACCAGCCAGAGCCAGCAATACCCACAGTAGAACCAGCAGTACCCACAGCAGTACCAGCCAGAGCCAGAAGTACCCACAATAGAATCAGCAGTATCCACATCAGTACCAGCCAGAGTCAGCAGCACCCACAGCAGTACCAGCCAGCAGTACCCGCAGCAATATTACCCAGCAGTACCAGCCAGTCGCAGTACCAGCCAGCAGTACCAGCCTGAGCCAGCAGTACCCACATCAGTACCAGCCTGAGCCAGCAGTACCAGCCAGCAGTACCCACAGCACAGTACCAGCCTGAGCCAGCAGTACCCACAGCATTACCAGCCAGCAGTACTAGCCAGCTGTACCCACCAGCAGTACCAGCCAGCTGTACCCGCCAGCAGTTCTTTTCAAAACTTACCACCACAAAGAGTTGACTGCGCTCCAGACTGACCGACGCAAACCTGAAAAGCCAGTTGCCAGTAGCAACATCATCAATACCAGCTAACATCACACACCTCACCAAAGAGAAGGAGTTTCAGACATCACATTAGGGGTGAGTTAATTAAATGTTTGACCAAATATAATAGGCACATTTTTAAGTTGATAATTTTGTACGGCCCCCGAATGATTTTATAAATACCCAAATGGCCTGTAGCAGAAAAAAGGTTCCCCACCCCTGTTTTATAGTAATTGCCCATAAAACCATATGGACCTGATGCCTTAGAAGGATGTTAATTTTGAATGGCCAGATTAACCTTTGAATCTGAGAATTCTTTATCCATGAGCTCTATATGAGCTTGTGTCAGAGAAGGCAAGGGAAGACCATGAAAAAATGCCTCCACCGTATCCTGCTGGAATCCCTCAGGTTTAGCATATAGAGTGGAATAGAAGTTATAAAATTATTTTACGATCAGTTCAGGGTTCTGGGTTGGGTGACCCTTTGCGAGGCTCAGTTTAGGTAAGGTAGACATGCAGGATTAATTTATGTGCTAGCAAAGTGGTAGGCTTGACTCCCTGTGTGTAAAATTTGTGACGTGACCAGGGTATTACTTCTGCCTGTCTGGTGAGACTCACGTTTAGTGCTATTCATGTCTCGTCAATTTTATGTCGGATGTCAACCCGTGGGGATTCACGCTGTTCTTTTGAAAGGGTTTGGAGTTCGCCCTCCTGTTGCTTTATTATGCTTTCGTGGGTTATGCTTCATCCCTGCTGCCACCTGGATAAGTTTCCCCCAATAGTAACCTTGTGGGCAGTCCAGTAAGTAGTTGGGGAGGTATCCGAGGGCAGATTTTCCAAAAAGAACACATGCAACTTCGACTCAATTTCCTTGGCAACAATCAGACCATTAAGCATGGACTTGTTGAGACATCAAGGGGAGGGCCAGGGTTTTTGTCCATAGGTCCAACAAGGATAAATGAACCGGAGAATGGTCTGACCAAGAAACTGACAGGATTTGAACCGATGTTATATATGACAACAGTGACATAGGAATGAAAATGTGATCGATTCGGGAATATGTGCTATGCACATGTGAGTAAGGGTATGTAGTCTCTGATAGAGGGGGTCTTTTTCCCTCCCAGAGTCTACCAGATCATGGATATGTAGCAGATGCACCATTTTGCAACTCTGTTTAAAGAGATTTTTGAAAACTGACTGGTTAGAATCTGATTTATCCAGGATCTGATCTAAAGGAATATTACTATCGCCCCTTGAGATTACCTGCCCCCTTGCTTTGGGCAATAAGACCTCTAACATTTTAGCAAAGAATTCCACTTGTCCTGAATTAGGGGCATAGTACCAAATAAGAGTGACCAACTGGTCGTTAATTCGTCCCACCGCCATTGTATATCTGCCCTCCTTGTCTCTAAGTATAGTGATAGGGACAAAAGAGACTCCCACCCCCTTTTTTTTCACTGGACCAGAGGATAGGTAGTACTGATTGTATTTTGCGCTAAGAAATCTGGGGGTTGAGGCTTTAGAGAAGTGAGTTTCCTGCAAAAGTTAAATATCGGCCTTCTGTTTAGAGTAATATTGGAAAGCCTTGGTCCATTTTGTGGAGGAGTTAAAGCCTTGCACATTGTGCGTGATTATAGAGTATTTTGTGGAAAGTACCTTCATTGTCATGGCTGGGCAGAAAACACTCCTCCAAATGTAATGATGACGACTCCAAGAGTCAATGAGCCGGAACCCAGGTAAAAGTAGCGAGTCTGGAGTGCAGAAGTAAAAAAAGGGGGGGGGGGGAGAAAGAGAAAAGAGTAGGTTTCAAAAATCAACAATAAAACATGCGGCCAAAGGTCATGTACACGAATCGCAAATGATAGCAGTACATTTAAGCTACATTGGATCAAAGCCTGACCCAGGATCTCAGCCTGGGAGATAAACTGTGAAGTTGTCCCCATCAGCCGATAGAGGCAAGGTCACAATAGCAGCATGCGTGTCCACCCCAGCCTGAATCCTGCGATAACTAATTTAACTAGAAGGTAAGCCATACGATAAACTCTAATGTACTATAGGCACTTCAGTTATGCTGCTCAGCTAAGCATCGCACACGAGAAGTATTCAGGCACAGTTCAGGTGCTTGAGGGTAACGCAGTTCAAAACAGAGTAAGGGAGTTACAAAGAAGCTCAACTATCTTAAAGCTTAAAACTGGTGTCTTCTGCTATATCCCTGAGGTATAAAAGTAAAAGACTTGGAACTGCCTGTAACATTCTGACAGATTAAACGAACAAACCCATGAGTGGTCAAAGCCACTACCATTAACAGCGTGAATTGGTCCCAAAAAGGAGATGGAAGCAGCTACCCACTGATCAAGTTATCTGCGGGGATCTCCTAGCAGATGAAGGACATTGTTCAGTCCAAAGTGGTGACAAAGGACGGTTTGTCTGTCGTGGTGACGAATTGGTTGACAGTTCCCTGGATATGATGCCCAAGGACAGCAGAAGATCTTTTCCCTCCTGGAATGTTGAGAAAGAATGGGATTTGCCTTTGTAAGTGAAGGAGAGCTTGAACGGTTCACTAACTGCTGTAACAGCGGCTTTAGGTTCTGATGTTTGTGCATTGTAGATGGTGCCAATCCAACTGATGAAGCAAGATATCTGGAACCAGGAAGGTAATTGAACTAGACCTGGATATGGGGATTTGAGTGTGCCCAGACAAAAATGCCAAATAGATTAAAAGAAAGATTATTGCATATTTATTCAAAATCTATTAAAAAAGAACACATTTACAAAGGTATAATGGTACATGCATATTATTGCGTCACATGACCTAAAGAATGGACCATATGATCTAAGCTGTGGATCTATGCATTTCCCTCAGAATCGTTAAGCTTCTTCAGGATCTAGTTATGCATGTGTACAGAAAAACCTTTATCGTAACACAGGGCCGTATTTAAAGAAACTGCAGCTTCAAACATCTATGACGTGTTTCAGTTTCTCCGCTTTAAAATCAATTAACTAGCGCTGCGGCGAATTGGCTAGTGAAACAGCAATAATGAATTCCGCCATCAGCGGTATTCACTTACGATCGCGGCTTCGCAAATAAGCATACTTATGTCTTTGTGCTTATAGCAGTTTCACATAGCGATGTGGGCTAGTGGATTAGTGCACACATC
Organism: Pelophylax lessonae; assembly: GCF_965119305.1. Lineage (NCBI taxonomy): Eukaryota > Metazoa > Chordata > Amphibia > Anura > Ranidae > Pelophylax > Pelophylax lessonae. The sequence continues at coordinate 336,547,049 of NC_138768.1, forward strand.
ACGTCTGTAATTCATCTCCCTCTGCTGTAGGTTCGAGGCTTACCATCTCCACCTAACTTTTTTATTTTCTTTTTTTGTTTATATTTAAAAAATGTAACGGATTACATCATATATTTTGCTAAATAATGTTACACTCAGAAGCGCTTGCAAACTTACAGCATTTTAAGTGATTTTATGATCTTGTCTGTGTGTCGAATCGATCTTATGATTGAAAGTAGCAAAGGCAAGTCACCAAACCCCTACACTATTTCAGGTCAAGATGAAACCTCACAATTTTACCATGGTCTTCTTCCCAGATTCCATACACTGTTTAGTACTTTAGCTATATGTGCTTTTTATCCTTAACACACTCCTTTTTTTTCACCAAACAGCTTTATTCTGCACAATAGCTAAGTGCTTTGCAACTTCACTGCAGTTAACAACGTCATGGGTTCAAATCCCAACAATCACTACACTTGGGATCTCTTTTCACTCTCATTTTTTTTTTTGAGTTTTTTTAAACTATCTTGAATTTGGGGGGTGGGGGTGGAGGGGGGTGGTGTCCTACCCAAATTTCAAGCACATTAATGGAACCAACACAATTTTGATTTTATGAGTGTGGTCCTAGTTTTCTCGAGATGCAATTCTTTACATATTTACCATGGTTCTTACAATTTCTTGACCAATAAACATAGGTGTCTGATATTGGACTCTCTCCATATTTCAACAACACAGACCCTCATAGTCCAACACTACATTTGCCTCACACCTCAACACAACACTGTCACATCCCTACTGTACATTCCAACCCCTCACATCACCAGTACAAGCAGCATGCAAAGTGCAAAGCTCCGGCCTTGGCAGCTTAATGGGCCATACACTAAGAATTTTTCAAGACTTTTTCCTGTAGACTTAACCAAACCATATAATATGAGGTCAAACCTCAACACTTTCAATTTGTATGCAATCAGGCAGGCCCTTGCACTACATAGAAAATGTCAATCTGAAGGATAAAGTCTTCTCTAAATCTTACAGTGTGTATGGCCCTTTTGTCTGTAGGCACCCACACAAAACAAAAAACACATGTTCCATTCAAAAGTCTTTATTTATTCTAGAATGACAGCATAAGGAGGGATGCAGCAAGATAATATTGTCAGTCTCCAGTCCGTGTGCCTTTACAGCGCCAGCCCACGATCTTTGCTCCATGGCTACGGGATTCTGATGTCTTCCCCAACTTCATGCAGAGTTCAGAATCCATTCTGCACCTCTACCAGCTCATAGGGGACAGGCATGGCCAGGTTGCTGGTCAGCTTCCAAGCCACTTTGGAAGTTCCAGGGTGTTCATGTTGGTCATCGATGCTGCTTTTGGCCATGTGCCTTACCAAATATCCACTGACCACAAAAGAAGATGAGTGGAGTCCATCAAGGTGGGTTTCTACCAGCTACAACCGCAAGCAGTACCACTCCTGTAAAAATAAAACAAAGGATAAGACATTTCATTATGAAAATCACATCTTAATGCCTGTTTGCTTCATTCTGAACTTCATTTAATTTCGACATCACGAGTGAAATAACACATTTTCTACCAATTTACACAAACCAGAAATCATTAATGCAAACATTTGAATACACACCTGTGATGCCAGACAGCCCATCACCACAGGCTTCTCATGGTATATGCCATGATTCCAAGATGTTCACGTTCTGGAAAATTAGAACACCATAAGATACCAAGCAGCTGTTCATGTTATCAATAACTACACAGGTGGCATAGACACAACTAAAAACCTGCCAGCTCTTATCAGCCCTTTCCATTATTCACAATACCAACATGTTTATGGTTAGAGGTGCATGTTTTTGCTCAAGTAACACAATTTTACCAATGTTGACTACACTTTATCTACAATGGCAAGTGTCATTGGCAGATGATAATTACCCTCTGTCTCCCTGTGAGTGGCACCTCTGCTAACTAGCAAATTAATACACATGCCCTATCTTGACCTGTTACAGTACTTACATGTAAAGTGGCTAGCAACCAGGGTATTCCGGGTGGCAAAACCAGCAGCGGTGCAAAACCTGGGGGCTGCCGGCTGACGGACCTCTGGCTCCCTCTCCTCCGTCAGCTCCCAAGATTCATCCCGGGCAACGCACATGTTGTGCAACACGCAGCACGCCAGGATGATCTTGGAAGCCTTTGTAGGAGAGTACAGGAGTTCACCCCCAGGCCGGGCCAAGCAGAGAAACCAGGATTTGAGAAGACCTATGGTCAACTCGATGATACTCCGGCTTCTCCGCAAGGCCCTGTTATAATTAATTTCTGCTCGGCCCTGGGGGTACCTGATTGGAGCCATCAGCCACGTCAGCTGCGGGTAACCAGCATCCCCTAAAAAAAAGGAAAAACTCTTATGTGCTAGCAAGACTCTCTCTCTCTCTCTCTCTCTCTCTCTCTCTCCCTCTCTCTCTCTCTCTCTCTCTCTCTCTCTCTCTCTCTCTCTCTCTCTCTCTCTCTCTCTCTCCTCTCTCTCTCCTCTCTCTCTCTCCTCTCTCTCTCTCTCTCATTAGGTAAGTGTTTGGAGGGCCTCGTGTGATTTGTGCCCATATGCGTTTTCTTATGTGTTTTTTTCCATTTCTTTGCAGCCTTTTCTGCTCTTTTGTCACCAGCACCACCACCACCACCACCAAGTCTGTTTGTGCCATTAGGTAAGTGTTTGGAGGGCCTCGTGTGATTTGTGCCCATATGCGTTTTCTTATGTGTTTTTTTCCATTTCTTTGCAGCCTTTTCTGCTCTTTTGCCACCACCACCACCACCACCAAGTCTGTTTGTGCCATTAGGTAAGTGTTTGGAGGGCCTCGTGTGATCGTGTGCAATCTGCAAATCAGGGTGGCCAGGGTGGCCAGGGGGGGCAGGGTGGGCAGATCGTCTGGCTCTGGTGTGAGGGAGGTTCCAGCTGTATCCATGAGGGAGTCCACCATCCCCATCCCGGAGGAGGAAGCCGGGGGAGGTGGTAACACACCAAGTGGACAAGCTGGCTCTTCTGACAGTAGTCCTGGAGAGGGTCCGTCCACCCGAGTCAGCTTGTCCACATTATCCCGGCTTCCCCGTTTCTCCCACAATCAGTGCTGTGTCCTGGTCCAGGCCTATATGGCCAGATATCAGGCGATACATGAGACCAGGGCCGCGTCTCACTCGGTAACCGAGAAGCACAGATTGTGGGATGAAATCCGGGATGCTGTAAATGCACTGGGTGAAGCACCTCGCCACCGTGACAGTGTGCGGAAGAAGGTCACCGACATCTGTGCGTCCGTTCGGAAGAAGCTAATTGCATGGGCTGCGGAGGGTCTTTATGACCGACAAGGTCGGCTGGATGAACGTGCACGAAGTTCTCTCTGGGATTATCAATTACCTTTCTTGCGGATCATAGGACCCGATACCATCTTTCCCAGAGAGGACTTAGATTCGGATGCTTTGCACCGAGGTAGGATATTATCTTGGATGTCAATTGTGTGAGTTGTTTTGAAAAGATGAACTACTATCCTATGTGTGACATGAATAGAATTTGATACTTGCCCTTCCAATTGTCCTTTTTTTGTTTTCCCCAACCTGCAATTTGTTCATCTGTAGCACGGATCTCAGCCCCTCCACAGCCTATGCAGCTTGGCGACCCAGACGGACTCACGGGTGTTGACATCAGTGCTGACCCTCCTCCTGGTAGGTCCCATATCATACTGTGCCAAACAATGTAGATGTATATTTTATTCTTTCCAAGATAGCTCATATTGCTATGTCCTTTACAGAAGATCCACAGCAGGGAACACACCCAGTGCAGCAAGGCCTGGAGGAAGGTGTTGGTATGTCTAGCAAAATAATATTTTTATTTGAATCTTATTAACCCCATTAACACACATGTTTTTTGTTATGAAAGAGTGTTGCCTTTTAGATGTTTACCCTGCAAAACACCGTTGACAGCATTAATGGGTGCCGTCATTAGTAGGCAGACCAAGCCTTCTTAACCTTTGGGAGGGTTTAGCAAGTGTCCTATGAGCCCAGGAAAGCACTTTTGAATGTTTGGCCTCAATGCTTCATTCCTGAAGCTAGGAGGGCAATCTGGCCATAATCATTACTGCCTAAGGTTATGTACTAAACATGTTTTTTTTTTTTTTTCAAAGAACATCAGGCCCCTCTTGACGTAGCAGCTGGAGTTGGATCAGGAGCTGGCGACGATTCTGCATCCAGTGCTGTGGTATGTGATATAAGGGAACAAGGTAACATTTCAATGGTAGTAATGATTTTGGGCTAGATGTCGCTTACATTGTGTGTGTTAAATTAGTGCTATGACATTCTGACGATGCACCAGCACAACAAGAGTTCTATCTTGAACATCAGGGAATTATGTTATAATTTGGTGTGCCACTAATGTTCCAAAAACATCCAGGACCTTTAAAGTCCGGCCAGTCTTTGATTTTCCAGGTCCAAATTCATGTGTATCGTTTGGTTGGGTTGTCCTGTAGCCGATTGATGGCAAGATTTTAGACAACATACGTAGATGTAGAAAGTCATTGGTGTAGTAACAGATTTACCAAAAGCATAAACAACCTACCACACCAGGGTTAATTGGGAACACCTTCATGTCGAAACTTTTTTGCCTTTGTCATATTAGTCCTACCAATATAATATGTACCCATTATCAGAAGTGTTGCTAGCTTGGATAATATTACAATGAACAAGTACTTATTAGAAGCACATCAAACTTTTCAACGTTCTGCTTGGGGTGTTAAGTTGTCAAACTAATCTGAACTATTTAGTCATGATGTTTGATAATGATTTTGTCTATTTCTTCTGCTTTCAGGTAGCCTTCGATGCAGAGGGATTGTCACCTACCCAACCTCGTCCATCTATGCTGGATGTAGCCGAGAGGCTGCTTGATGAGTATCGGATCCAAAATGAGTTAAGGAGGCGTACTCAGCAATCTACTGAGGTAGTACGTCTGCTCGGGCTCATACAGGAATCTGTAGCAACAATGGTACAGGTTCAACAGGATATGCGTAACAGCTTGGTAAGTTTAGCAGACCAGCATCAACGGGATCGGTAAAGTGTTGACACTCAGGTGCTGGCCACACGCAAATGCCTGTTTGGATCTGAAGATGCCCCATTGGCAGAGCCCTCCCAAACATCTCACTCACCTGCCACTGCAGGTTGTGGTAGTGGGAGGGTAATGCCAGTGTTGGCCACTTGTCAGGCAGCTGGGGATGGGACAATTCCTCCTGTAGCCACTCCTAGCACTTCACACTCCGTTCGGACTCCCACACCCCTCAATGAGCAATCCTCCTGCACAACCTCATTGCGCACTGGTTCCACAATGCCCCTTCCATTAGACTACACTCCCTACACACCTTTAGAACTTCTCTCCTACCCAGGCCATCACCCTTTGTCAACAGCCCCACATGCCATTTCCCCCCGCACCGTGGACCACAACAACCAATCAACCACCACTCCCCACACATCTTCACAACCCTTGCACCACCAGCAGCATCAAATAGCCTCGGGGCAGCAGCTAACAAATTTCATGGTAATGGCACACGTTCCCCAAATTCTTAGGCTGAGCACAGAGCAAATTGGACTATTGGCACAAGATCTTCAGTCTGGGACATTTCCAGGGTTCACCACCCTGCATCAGCAGCAGCCTCATACACAAGATCTGATCATAATGGGCCACTATACCACAACTCTAAGGCTAACCCCAGAGCAGATGGGACTATTGGCCCACCATTTGATGGCAGGAACCTTTCCAGTGTTCACCACACTGCTTCAGTCACCACCACCACCACCACCACCACCAACTTAATTTGATATTTTTTTATTTATTTGTGTTTGTTTTGTTAATGATTGTTACATTGGCCAATTTGTGGGGCCATTTTTTTGTTTAATTTGAGGGTGGCACAATTTGATTTATTATAGTGTTTTTTTTGGTGATGCAATTAAATTTTATGCAAAATGATTAGTTTGTGTTTGATCTTTGGTTTTTTATGAGTGTTGGTGGCCAAGTAATGGCCCTGGTTAATGTAGGCATTTATACACACGTGCTTCTCTATCTCCAAACATATGATTTCATTTGAATTTGGAAAACTCAATGTTCACATAATGACCAAAGAAAAGGTCTCCCTTCAAATGTAGCTTCAAAACAAGTCTCAAGGATAACATAAACCAAAGCCAACATACTAACAATTACAGACCACACCACTCGACTAAACAAATACAACACAAAAGACATTCGATGTGTACACCAAAAAGAAAACTTTGGTAATAAAAGAAACTCTTTTTAATAACACATGTAGGTGTCTACCAACTGTAGCGTCCAAAAAATATATTATTAAAATATATAATAGAATGAACAAAATTTCAAATGTAACATTTGTGTTGCAACGTGCAACATACTTTTTTTTATTTTCTTTTTATTAAAATTTTTTTTTTTTCCAAAATTTTTTTTCCCAAAAAAGGGTTTTTTGTTAAACATTTTTTTTTTTTCCCAAAAAAGGTTTTTTTTTTAACATTTTTTTAATTTTTTTCCCAAAAAAAGGGTTTTATGTTAAACATTTTTTATTTTTTTTTCCCAAAAAAGGGTTTTTTGTTAAACATTTTTTATTTATTTTTTTCCCAAAAAAAGGTTTTTTTGTTAAACATTTTTTATTTTTTTTTTCCCAAAAAAAGGGTTTTTTGTTAAACATTTTTTAATTTTTTTTCCCAAAAAAAGGGTTTTTTGTTAAACATTTTTTTATTTTTTTTTCCCAAAAAAAGGGTTTTTTGTTAAACATTTTTTTATTTTTTTTTCCCAAAAAAAGGGTTTTTTGTTAAACATTTTTTAATTTTTTTTCCCAAAAAAAGGGTTTTTTGTTAAACATTTTTTATTTTTTTTCCCAAAAAAAAGGGTTTTTTGTTAAACATTTTTTATTTTTTTTTCCCAAAAAAAGGGTTTTTTGTTAAACATTTTTTAATTTTTTTTTCCCAAAAAAGGGTTTTTTGTTAAACATTTTTAAATTTTTTTTCCCAAAAAAAGGGTTTTTTGTTAAACATTTTTTAAAATTTTTGTTTAAAATATTTTTTGGTTTATTTTTTTTCTTTTTTTTGTAACGAACGAGTCAAAGGCGTGACATTACGCACAAATGGCTCCTTAGGGTCCGGATCCACCCCACACAGCTGCTCCAATAACATGATGCATTCTCCACACCACTTTAGATACGCCAGCATTACCTCGCTGGTGAGGTGGGTGTGCCCTGGGTAGAAAAAGACATGACAATTAGTTTTATGCAAAATGATCCTAACAAGGATTGTAATTAATGTGCTTCAACAAATATGCTTTGGAGTCTATTGGTTGGTTTTTATGAACACTCTGAAGCAAATATGCTAAATTGCTGTTGTAAACCTTGAACTCAAACTTTCAACTCTAATTGTTCAAAAGGTTACATAAGATGGCTTGGAATGTTAGTAGCAGTTCCACCAAAGCTAAGTAAAAGGCTTTTCTGCATGTAAACACAAGCAATCATTTTGAAGAATGTAAGGTGTTTTGGGTTCAATTGGTCAACACGATACATGTGCACACATTTATCTCTATCACCATTGGAATCTGTGGAGCATTCTCTCTCCCTCTTACTGTCTATAGATTGAACCTGACACATAGTAGAGACTCACCCTTTGGAATTTTGAGGGACAGTTCTGGACGGAGCAGATGTGTCTGCTCCCCTGATCTCCTTTCCGCCATCCCAGCTGTGTTAAGAGAGAAGAAAAAGTTTCTCAACAAATGGACTCACGCTAACTAGGTTACGCAGTCATGAAAACGCTCTAACACCCACTCATTACCCCTCCACACTTCCCTGAAAGTTTTATTTAGACATTGATACGGTGGTGATGCAGATTTGTACAGTGCAAGCGTCATTCTTCTGGGTGAAGCTTGTAGCGTTAAGGATATGTACTCCCTGCTTTTGTGCTGATTGTGTTTCTCTGATGTTTTTTGTGCCTCAGCCCTGCCTGTTCTAAGTGTTGGAAACATATCATTTTTGGAGGGCTGCGGAAAACTAATCAGGTTAGACTTACACTCTCTAGGTTTTTGGGGACGAAAGAAATAACAATCCTCCTTTTTACATGGCCCCTGTACACACCTCTAGGCACCTCCCTCCTGTTGGTTGACCCCACAGCAGGCAGCTTGCTATGGAGGCACATGAGATGAAGCCAAGCACCCTGTGCCTGTTCAGGCACTAGGCTGTGAGCCAGCCTTGCCCCCCTCCCTTCCGATGGTCTCAATGATTAGGAGTGACAGCATCAGGAGGCAATATTGGCATGCTGTCACCTCAGTTAAGGAGGAGGGGGAGTCTGTTCCAGACAAGTATTTGTGCAAAATTTTAGACAGTAAGAAAATGGTCCCAGTAAGTCTTAGGGGGAATATGCACACCTATCACTTGGAATACTAATGCATAGAATGCATTCACATAAAGAACCTGCTGCCTTTAGAACAACTTGAAGCCTGATCGGGGACATACACAGTTAGCATTTCTCCACTTACTAAGTAGACACATTACTGCAAAAGCACACAACTTACCATCATCACGGTTTTTTTGGCCCCCCGAACAGGATGGGCTTGCTGGCTCAGGAGAAACTGCACAAAAAGAACACAAATTGTGAACTGGAATGTGGTACATTACCGAGGAAGAGTATTTATGAAAGATTGATAAACACACATTTTCAGTGTTGACTAAATCAGGACATGAGTAAATTACAATGTCCCCAAAAAATTTACAAGTACAAAGCACACCATTTCAAATGTAGAGAAACTAACACCAATTTAGAATAGGGTGGCTTGAGAAAACTTAAAAAAATATAACATGTCCTGTAATGCTCCCCAAAACCACCTTTCAAACATGAAGGTTAAGCAAGAGTGTTTCATGACCACCTTTCCTGTCACATATAGCAAAACTACACTTGCTTTGACTCCAACTTAGATTATCCTAGATACACATCATCCTAGCACACACAATACATGTGAGAATCTAATTTTAGGTACTTACAGACTAGTTCAGGGGAGCCACTAACATCATCTGCCTCCATCCCTGGAGTGGGGGAGGATGGGGGAGACCCTTCATGGGGGGATGGTGTCCCTTCATGGGGGGATGGTGTCGTATCTCCTAGAAACACAAAGACACGGATACAATCCTTGAACAAAAGCTATTTGATAAAGGCACACAGAAAGTAGTCGGGAAACATTGAAGGTAGTAGTTACAGTGGACTGGGTAAGCAGCGGCCCCTCTTCCCCAGTCCTCCACAACAAACATCCTCAATGTCAGCTGCTACAAAACCCCAATGTCAAAATATATATATTACAGCCCTTATATTTCCCAGGACACATTGAACACACAAACACATGTAGAATACTTACTTCCCATTTGAGGAGAGCCCAGGTCCTCATCAGAGTCTGACCAATTGGCCTCTTCTTGGGCAACAGTGTCTTCCTGGCCCGGATCCAGGCGACTTGGCCCTGCCTGAGGCTCCTCTCTTGCTGAAGTTACATCAACCACAAAAGAAAACAAAACAAACAATCATTCCTCCAAGTTCGACCTAATACACAACACAACAGCACATCCACATTACTTACACTGGGCCTGAGAAGTCTGAGGCTCAAGATCCTCATCACTGGTTTCTAAAAAAATAAACAAAAAAATAAACAACAAAAATAATACATTATATATTATTTATGGACACAAATAGGCAGTAACCTCTCATCATGCTAGCACCATACTCAATGCCCCTACAATTCAGAACATAGAAGTGCACTTACACCAATGAGATGCATTGAGCATGTTTTAAAACAGGAGGGCACCATGCAAATTAAATGGTCGCCTAAGGCCTTGCACCTACAGGGGCCTTGCAGCCAGTGGCGGAGCACCAACATTTCGAAGGGCGCAGTCAGGGAAATCGCCCAAGTCAAAGATTGCTTTCAATCCTCGGATCTAAAATTGGCAGTCCCTTCACTGCGTCTGCCAGGTGTCTGTTGTCCGCTGACACTTACTCCTCCTTCTCTGACTGGGGATTGGCCGTCTGATCATGTTATCCTAAGATGTTGAGGAATCGGTAGGTGTGTACCTGCACCAGTAGGAAGTGACTGCCCGGTCAACTCACTCTGCTATCATCAGTTGTTGCTCTGGGAGGAGAGCTCCGCCCTGGACCCGGAACATACAGGTAACCAGGCCCAGACTTGATATTTTGCAGGCTGGTCATAGATTTGTGGTGTCTACTATGCAAAGGGGGTGAGTAGCCCCAGGGAAGTTGGAAGAGTCCGAAAATGGTTGGTGGAGGAGGAGGAGAAGAAGGCCCTGGGTGGCTGGGGGACAAGGAGGGGGCCCCTGGGTGTTTTCTAGAGGAGGAAAGATCCCCAATGACACCAGAGTCAATTGCCAGGGAAGAGAGTGGAGCTGAGCAAGTCCTGCATATCTGACCTGAAAGCCAAACATGGTGTAGATGGAGCCCTTTGCCCTACACAATGACAGCACCGGAGGTGGAAGGTGAGTGGTAGCGGGTCTTTGACATTATATAGCATATGGACTCTGTCCATTATTGGTAGTTTTGTTTGGAGTTGTCCTTTAGATGTTTAACTCTGTTGTTTTTGACCCGAGCTGTGAGGGACTGAGGTATGACAGCCCACTATGCTGAGACTTATAGTGCCCTAGAATGTTGAGGACTGAGGAATCCTTAGTCCCTAACAGAGGGCACTACAAGTCTTAGCATAGCAGGCAGTAGTTCCTCAGTCCCCTACAGAGAGCAGTACAAGTCCAAGCAGGTAGCCTTCTGCAGTGGGACTTGTTGTGCCCTTGACTGTGGTGGACTGAGGAAGGGAAGTGTAAGGGGGTCTCTGTAAGCTCAGATGTATGGGGGAGCTTTGGTGACCACAGAGTTCCCTTTTACACCAGAGTCCCCAGCTTCCCCCCTCAAATAATGGTTCCGTGAACTCTCCTTACATCAGAGTCTTCACACTTCCCTCTTACAGTGTAGTAAGTCTGGAGACTCCGATGTAAAGGGGGCTCTGTAAAATGTGATTAGAGATTTGACATTTCTACCATTTTTTTTTATCTACTTACGATCCACAATTTCGAGCTGCTCAAATGGCTCGCTGTCTCGGAAGGCGTATTTAAGTGTGGCCGTCCTCCTCCTCCCCTTCTTCACAAAAAGCACAAGAGGGTGCCGGCCGTCCGCTTTGGCTAGAAGCAGAAGAGAAAAAAGAAACATAAAAAATACGAATGTACATAGTAGTATTAAAGGTTGTGAAGTGACACTTGATGGAGGTAGGAAAGGTAGGAGCGAGAGTGAGGGGAGGGGGGGGGGGGTGTTGGTATTAGTGTTGTTGCATACCTAAACACATGTCCACCTACCCAAAAAATTGTAACCTATCTGGTCACATGTAATGTATATTTTTACTTACCGGAGATTTGCTCCACAGCCTTTAGCAGGAGCCTGGGTGAGCGCCTTTTTGCATCACTCCAGGCCCGCTGCAGATCCACCACCCGAGCCTGGAACTGGAATCTCCGCCGCAGCCTCATCCGGACACGACACATCATCTTGTGCTTTTGGTGAAGATGCATATTGAGTTTATCATACCCCCAGAGGAGGAGGAGCTGTGGAAAGAGCAGTGTATGTTTGAGTCCAAGTATGTCTAAAATAGTACAGTCTTCCAAAAACATGCTAGGTCGTCTTTGAGATATTGTAGAACAAAGAATTCCATTTCTGGTGATACATATACATCGATGTCCAAATCTACCTCCCCACACTGGTGATTTCCTCTACATGATATTGCCATTTTCTCAATTGGCCTTTCATTACACACCCAGGGCCGCCATCAGGGGGGGGCAGCCAGTCACTGTATTTACAACCTTATTGCTGTCCATTTAGCAGGGTGAAAGTAACTTTACACACATGTAGCATAGGTATCAACTTTTGTCACCATGTTAAAAGGACAGCAGTATGGGTAGCATTACAGTGACTGTTATTAGTCCAGGCTCACTAAACTAGCCAATGCTTGGAAAAGCAAGCCATGCAGATTGCTTTTCAGGTCCCTTTTAACATGAGCTGTCTGATTGGGTGTGGCTGTTCATTTTTGACGCAGACCTGATAAGCCCCTCCATTCTCCTTTATGGAGTGTTATATGTAAATGGGATTGCTTCATTTGAGATGCAGATTTAAACTATGTATGGCCAGGCTGAAGGTACCCAAGTTGATTGATCGATCACCTTGAGGACAACGTACAACCAGTCTGTCAGATTTTACACACACTTATCGCTAGCATCTCTTGTAGCCACTAGCAATAATCACTGTGTTTTCCTGGCAGGGGCAGCACCGGGAGAACACAATGGCTCCGCAGGAGGGTTTCCCCTGTCTGTGTTGATGGTGGAATCAAGGCAAAATGTTTTTCCTGCAAGCCACGGGACAAACAAAGATAGTTTCTTTAATTAATCCATGATTTTGCCAAAATGGGAAAAAAAAGATGTTTGCTTTGTATATTCTTAAGTTTGCTACATAACTAGAACATGTAACAGTGTTATATCATTGCAGGAGATTTCCCCTCACTTCCTGTCTTGGTGTCACCAGGACAGGAAGTGAGGGATTCTCCCGGTGGGGATATAGCCAGCAATTCTTTCCTTTTATATATACTATGGACATTATAAGGCAACAATTGCAAGCTATTTCCCCACAGTGATATTCCCCCACTTCCTGTTCTGGTGACACTAAGACAGGAAGTGAGGGGAAATCTCATGCAATGATATAACCCTATTAGAAATTTGAGTTCCGTCTAAAAAGTATACATAAAGTAAGCACTTGGTTTCCAAAGTGGCAAAATTCTGGAGGAGTTAAAACCCCATAGTGTGATCGGGGAATCTGACGCTCTGCTCCTACACTCCTCAATGTGTCTGTTCATTATGCTGTGCTGAATTATCCTTGATTCGCAATTCCTGCAAGAGTTGCACATGGTATGTGGGAGATGCGAATTTAATGTGGCAGAATTATCCACACAATCACACATAATCCTTTTTAAAGGTCCCCAGCAGAATTTTATGGCATAGTGGTTCACAGCAGTGCCATCAGATTCCAGTTAGATCTGTAAATTAACAAAGCAATGGGATCTGGGGGCGTATTTAACTTGCAATGGACACCCCCATTGAAACACATATGGCAGTGTGAGATGGGTGTGTTGGGAATGTGATCCATTAAGACAAGTGATTATACACTCATGTGTTTCGTTTAGAGGTGATTTGTTCAAGGCAATCCTTTGAAGACATGACCATTCCAGATTTTTGTGATCACTGATTCCATCTCAGGTGAACCAATTAGCTGCTGTGTGCAGATCCAGCTTATGATGGTGAGAGTGTCAGACAAGACAAACGGTGCAGAGCTTGCAGTGTGTATGTATGTTTTTAAGGCAATAATTTTTGGCATAATTTATTTAGGGAATATAATGTTTCTAATCTTGCATATATGAAAAGGGGCAATCCATTTGTCTTTATGTAGACAGATTCCAAAGCGTCATGGCAATCTGTCAGAGATAATTGTGTTTCATTTTGTGTAAAAGTAGAAAGCAAGCAAATCTATCTATATACAGGCACACCCCCCTTTAAGTACACAATGGGACCAGGGCATGTATGTAAAACGAAAATGTACTTAAAGTGAAGCAATCCCTTTTTTGTTTTCTCAATGCATGTAAATACACCAGCTCCCTAGGAAATTTTGTGCACCTTGACATTGCCTTGCTCCCAAACCATGTGGGAGCATGTTAAGGGGATCCAGGACTATGACATGATAGATTACCTAGGCAAGCTGGCCAGCAACAAAAAGGATATGTTGCAGTCCTGGGTACCCTCTCGGTGCTCCCTAAGTTGGTTATCCCTGTCACTTATGGTTTGTGAGCAGTGTCATGCCAAGCTGAAGAAGCTGTGTCCTTACTCACGAGTGTATGTAAAGTGAATGTACTTAACCACTTTAGCACCGGAGGATTTTGCTGTCTTCCGTCCAGGCCACTTTTTGCGATTCGGCGCTGTGCGACTTCAACTGACAATTGCGCGGTCGTGCGACGCCGTACCCAAACGAAATTTACGTCCTTTTTTTCCCACAAACAGAGCTTTCTTTTGGTGGTATTTGATCACCTGTGCAATTTTTACTTTTTGCGCTATAAACAAAAAAAGAGCGTTTATTTTGAAAAAATAACAATATTTTTAACATTTTTTTATATGAAATTCCCCCCAAAAAAGATGTAAAAACCAATTTTTTTAAAAATTTTTGGCCAATTTGTTTTATGCTACATATGTTTGGTAAAAAAAATCCCAATAAGCGTATTTTGATTGGTTTGCGCAAAAGTTATTGCGTTTACTAACAAAGGGAAAGATTTCTGTCATTTTTGGTGTTTTTTTTTTAACGCGTAATGGCGGCGATCTGCGATTTTTTTTGCGGGACTGCGACATTGCGGCGGACAGACCGGACCCTTGACTGACATTTTTGACACTTTTGGGGGTACCAGTGACATTACTGCAGTAATCAGTGCTATAAATATGCACTGTTACTGTAAAAATGACACTGGCAGGGAAGGGGTTAATTTTATTGGAGAGGGAGGGGTTAATGTATGCCTGGTGCTTACTGACGTGTAGGGGGGGAGGTGACTATGTGAGTCATGGACAGATCGGATGTCCAGCTATGCTGAACAGTCCGATCTGTCACTCCCTGTCACTATGGAGATCCGCCCGCTGTGTTTACACACAGCGGGCGGATCTCCAGACTCGATCCCCGATGATCGGGTAAGAGCAGCGGCGATCGCCGCTGCTCCTCACCTGGCCCGACTCCCGCTGTGAATGAAAACAGCGGGAGCGAGCCTCCGGCGGCGCGCAAGCGCCGCCCAGAAGGGGGAGTGTCCAGTCACGTTAATACTACGTGGCTGGACGATAACGAACCACTCTGCCGCAGTAGTATTACTGTGAGCGGTCGTAGAGTGGTTAAATATATATCTATCTATCTCTATATATCTCTATATATCTACATATACATATACATATACATATACATATATATATATATATATATACATATATATATATATATATATATATATATATATATATATATATATATATATACATATACATATATATACACACAGTAGGGAACAGGTTCACATGTAGGAACTTTCTATAACAGGAAGCTTCTATCTCACGTCTAATAGGCAGAAAGTGCATGCGCAGATCTGCAGACCAAAAGTTAAATGCACACCCGCTAGATAAGCGACACCCCCCACCCCTCTCCTCTCCTCTCCTCTCACCTTACCTTACCGATAAATGCCACAATCTCGTGTGTAAATAGCGCAGGAGCCATGATCAACCAACTTGCCGAACGAACTGTACTGTTTCCGGAAACGTGTGCACCCAAAAATAGTTTCGTTTCCGGTTGCATTTACAAATGTGATAACGCAGTTTTTTATATTAGCGAATTCGCCAAAAATAGTCACCTTACACAACCATTAAGCATATCTAACAAATAGACAAAACATACATTTGTGGCCACCAGAAAACTTTATTTAGACACATGAAGATATTTTGAAAAAACATTTAAAACATGCTCTTTATTACAAAGACAATACACAGCTCAAACATTTCACATGACATATTTTTGGCACAGTCTCCACAGTATACCATTGAAGCCACAGAATTTAATATTTTAAAGCAAAACACACTTTGTACAACTTTTCTAGCATATACATCAACAAAGAGCACATAATCTGAAGATACATGTGCAGATTGACAGAACAATACACAATTATGTTAACACCCAAAAATACTTACAGAGAGAGAGAGTCAAGTGCGCTATGTGTCTTTGAACATAACAGACAACACAGCAAAATCACACCTCCATAAATAACAAAGGCCCCCAAATGTTAACCATAAAGCATGTGACACACAATATATTTGACCTCTTGCTAGGCCAAATCTTTACTACACTCTGAGTGACCTATATATAATCAAGGGGAAGACACACCCAGTAATGGTTACTCCCAGGCAAAAAATGAACTGTGTGTGTCCTGTGTGTTTTGGAGCATGCTCAGTTGCCAAAAAAAGGGAAATAGAAATGAGGAGGAGGAGAGAGACCTAAACAGCCCAAATACATGTATGTATGTATGTAGGTGTGTATATATGTGAATTGATAAAATTCTCTCTTCAAGTTTGCTAGTCATTATTTAGAATGTTTAGATACAGGAATACATACATATATATACAATTACATGAGAGAGCGAGAGAGAGAGAAACATATATTTAGGGAAACAATTGAAACACACCTTTTGGGATTTGGGAAGTGAGATTGTGAAGATTGAACAGATATGTAAGCCAACAATCTGACTCATCACTCATGAACATCCCTAATTTTGGCGTGGCAATTATATCAGGCGTTCTTATGGGCGTTTTTGCTGGCGTTTTCCCAGGCGTTTTGACATGCATTTTTTGGGCAGGCATTGTTATATGAAATCACCTAAAAAAGCCCCAAAAACAGACCACGAACACCTACATGTGAACGTAGCCCGTTTGGAGGCGTTTGAGAGGGATTTGTACAGCTCAAGGATCAACTCCCAAAACAGCCAAAAAATCCAATCCTATTCAGTTCAATGGCCCCTGTTCCCATGTGAGCATTTTGACGGCATGAGGAAAACACCCAACGCTCACTGAGAAATAGCACAATGATTAGAGAGTCTGCCTTCCTGCTGTAGGTTTGTAAGTTTGAATCCAGAAGGAGCCCTCTGTATTGGCAACACTTGGATATCTCCAAACCTCCAAATGTTCACATCATTAATTTTGTTCATGTTTGAAAAAGGCATGTGTATCAGCAAACTTTTAATCTAAAGACATGAACAAAATACAAAAGATGCCACATAAAGTCAATATGTAGCAATATTGTGAGCTAAAGCTATATTTGTTTGTTGGGCATACTTTGCTAATTAGCCAAGTATGGGGATATATATATATATATACCTTCAGTTAAATGGGTAGTAAAATGGTAACACTTGGCCATACCCATATGGAAGAAAAGGTAGTATTTGCAATATATTTAGAAAAACATTCTTTTGAAACACATAAAATATTGTCAAAATTGTGACATTTCCTTGATATGTGTGAAATGCTAATAATCTTTCTTTGAAATATGTTATACATCTATTTTTGTTCTATCTGACGACCCGTTCCCCAATGTAATATTTTGTGTGATTTTTCAGATAATGTGGAGGTTCTATATAAACACTGTAGATTTCACTGTTATGATTTCTGAGTTAGCAGGAAAGGTGTATGGAATGTGATGGTGTTTACTAAGGGATCCCTTGTTGGAAGTGTGCATGTTTTTCCAATTCCGCCGGTTTTTTCCATTTTCTATGGCCGAGACAGCAGATTGTCAATCGGTATTCAAAAAAAAAATTGCCCAAAATCGCGCTGGCGGAATTTTTTGAGCCTATTTGGCGTTGCGCATGCGCACATTCGCGCGTTCGCAGCTCGGGGCTGGAGGAGCTTTTTAACCTTTCTACACTTTCGCAGATATCTCTCTTTCTAAGTCAGTTTTTGACATTTTTTAAAAGCCAGTCATCTCCAAATTGTCTTCCACACCTTCCACAGTGATTTGGGATTTTTGGGGGTACAGGGGAAAATTTGGCAAAACTTTAGTCGAGATTTTGGCTGGCATGTTTTTAAGTCGCGCTCTGACCTTGTTGCATCTTAATGAATCTCACACTAGGCGCTATTTTCCGCCCGCCGCTCTCTGAATACCAATTCTGACGTACGAATTCGCCGGTTCGCAAAAAACCCGCCAAAACGCCAATTCGCTGTACTATGAATCAGGCCCACAGTGTCTGTAATGAATACCACTACATATCAGTCCACATCAAACAATATATGCAATAGAAAATACAAAATGCATTATAGTTTATTTATAATATACATCAGTGATGGGAGTAAAAATGGCAGAACAGATGGAAAAAGAGACAAAAAAAAATTATTAATGTTGGGAAGGAAAGGGAGGGAAATAGGGGAAGGTGTATGTGAGGGATCCGAAACATCCACCTTCCCCTATTTCCCTCCCTTTCCTTCCCAACATTATACATTTTTTTTTGTCTCTTTCTACATCTGCTCTGCCACTTTTACTTCCATCACTGAGGTATATTCCATTATACCTTTGTAACTGTGTTCTTTTTTAATAGATTTTGAATAAATATGAAATAATTTTTCTTTTAATCTATTTGGCATTTTTGTCTGGGCACACTCAAATCCCCATATCCAGGTCTGGTTCAATTACCCTCCCTTTCTCTTTCCTTTTTTTTCTCTTTCCTTTCCCTCTACCTTTTCCATCTTCATTTTCCTCTTTATTCCCTTACCTTCCCACCACACCTGGCCATATCTACATAGTCTCTAAATTTTGAGGGGACGGTGCCAGAATTTTATAGACATTTTTTCTCTCCATCCAATTTTCATATCTGGAACCAGGTCTTTCATCAGCGCTCGCATTGCCTCCTCCAGATCTGTATGGGTCTATGTAAGACCCCGGATACGCACATTATAGCGACGGGATCTATTTTCTAGGTCCTCTATTTTGCTAGAGGCCTCCTCCAGTCTATTCTGAAGCTCTGAGATCATGGTGGAGTTTTGGTTGACACTGGAGACAATAATTTCCATTTTACACTCTATCCCATCAAATCTTTCTCCTATGCCCTGAATGTCTGGTTTAAGATCAGTGGTTATAATGGAGCATGTCTTCAAAAGTTTCTGCTGTAGCAGAGTTGAGAAGTGAGTTAGAAGGACAGCATATCCAGAATAAGGACTTTGGGTGTCGAGCAGGTGAGGATGAAGTAGGACTTAGTTGGCTGAAGGCGATCTCTGCCAATTCTGCCATGTTCCTATCCATGGAGGAAGCTGGGAAGCCGATAGACTCATGTAAGGCCAAGGGAGCCCCAGGGGATGGTGGCAGGGATAAGGACTCACCCTGCTGTGCAGGTTCCAGGTCTCCATAGGATTGGGAGGAGAAGGGGTCCCGCTCTACTGTCCTCAGCGTGGGTTCTGCTGCCTGGAGTGATCGAAGCTGGGATGGACCCTGGCGGCCTAGTATTTCTCTCGTACCTGGAGCCATTTTGATGGGTTGATTCTGCCCAAAGGAGGGGGGGCGTGCCCCTCCCTGTCTGTCCCCTTGCTTGTACGGCCACTTTTTGGGCTGTCCCGATGCCCCCTGCTGCATCGCACTGTACCGGAGCTCCTCCGCTATAGCTTGCCGTGCTGCCTGGCCTCCTGTCACTATATTTAGTCGTGGATTTGCAGGCGGTGTGTGGAGCTCAGTCAGACCATGTCCATCTCTGAGTCAGAGTGCATGCACACCTATTCTGTTTGTTTTTAAGTAGGATTATTATAGCGCTCCCCCTCCCACTCAAGGAGCCGCTTGGTAATTGTGTGTTCTCTGTTCTGCACCTCAACTCCAAGAACAACTCCAGTTAAATACAATTAACCTGGCTTTGAGTTACTACCAGAAAATAGGCCCACACCCATTTAGTGGTAAATGCACTTATTGATATGGGTTAACTGAGCACACAGCTGATAAATTAAGACATCTACCAATTCTGGTAGACAGCATAATAACTAAACTAAAGTAACTAAGAACCGGGTTCTACACAACTAGACTGGAATCATTATGTAAATCAGCAAATTAGCAAAAAGTGGTACACATAAGCAATGTGAAAAAAAAAGACTACACTGGATTACAGTACACTCTAAGGGACCAGCTGGGGTATGATGTAGCACCTCCTGAGTTCAGAGAAAATGGATGTCGGGCGCTTCTGACCAAACAAGAGGAGGGGGGAATCCACCGCAGTAAAGGGGGCGCAGGGGATGTCTCCAGATTTTGGTGTGGACTGTCCGGGATGGCTGGGTACAAGGCAGCACTGGCAGGAAAAACTCCGAAAATTCCGCTGGCAGAAGTGAGAAAAGAAACAGGCGCCACTGTAACAAGCCAAAGATTTTTATTGCACAAAATTACGTAGTATCTTACATGGTAGTAAGCTCCAGTCCGTGTAGCAGCATCCCCAGCCGCACGATCCGGCCGTCCACCGTCCCGGAAGCGACGTCACAGGAAGCTGGTCCGAGGAGCTGGTTACACTGGAAGCCGCAATGGAACGCAGGCTACCGGAAATGACGCAACGCGTTTCAGAGCATGCGCACTCGGCTCCTTCCTCAATCGTAAGCGGCCACCACCTGAAGTCAGGTTTAAGTAAGGCAGCCTACAATCGGTTGTCATGGAAATCAAGACAAAGCGGCGCGATACTCTGCGGGACCAGCTACGAGGCCAGCCTAGCTGGAGAGTACACACAGCGCTTTAGATAATACAATGGGCTGTTGGAACTGGGGCTTCTTTTGTATGCAAACAGCAATTATTAAAAGACAATAACACACTTCAAACATATTGTAATAACATGTATAAAAATATACGTCATCCAAGGCAGATGCGTTTTTGACATATCTGTATCAAGAAAATTTTATCTATACGGAGAGAAAAGTAGAAAAAGAAAAAAATATATAAAAAGTATAAAAAGAAAAAAATAAAAGTTAAAAAGAGAGATAGAGAAAAAAAAGAAAGAGCTACCTTATAACAATAAACAATAACTGGTACCATGGGCTCATGAATAAATTCACAAAATTTGTAAAATCTTTACCATGCGCTCACAATAACAATTCATTTTCCCTTTTAGTCCATAGGGAATTGACACACATCTTAAAGGGGACTTATTATATAATTATAAACATAAAAATCGCATAGAGGTGTGCAAGGTGCCTATGAAGAAACACCTACACTCAATATTTATATTTAAAAGAAGCCCCAGTTCCAACAGCCCATTGTATTATCTAGAGCGCTGTGTGTACTCTCCGGCTAGGCTGGCCTCGTAGCTGGTCCCGCAGAGTATCGCTCCATGACAACCGATTGTAGGCTGCCTTACTTAAACCTGACTTCAGGTGGCGGCCGCTTACGCTTGAGGAAGGAGCCGAGTGCGCATGCTCCGAAACGCGTTGCATCATTTCCGGTAGCCTGCGTTCCATTGCGGCTTCCGGTGTAACCAGCTCCTCGGACCATCTTCCTGTGACGTCACTTCCGGGCCGGTGGACGGCCGGATCGTGCGGCTGGGGATGCTGCTTCACGGACTGGAGCTTACTACCATGTAAGATACTACGTAATTTTGTGCAATAAAAATCTTTGGCTTGTTACAGTGGCGCCTGTTTCTTTTCTCACTAGCACCTCCTGAGTGGTAACTCTTAAACTAAGTAAAAGGGGTTAGCCTGACTCTTCAGTCAGTTAAACCTTGGGCCCAATAACCATTGGCGATCTTTTAGACAGTCAACAAGGCCTGCAGGCAATAGTAGAGTTATAAGCTGTTTAGTCAGTAACATAGCAGGGTCTGGCAGTAGCTCCATCCCTTTGCACTCAGGTCACAGTTCTATACTGCCACAAAGCAATAGGCTTCCAATGGCACAGTCTCACTCTGTATTTTGGTAAAGCATCCCACAGCATAGTCCTCTCACTATCTCTTCCTGCACTGCACTGACTCCCTGGTCAAAACTTTTCCCGCAAATCTGTCTCTCTCTCCTCCTTCTGATGTACAGTAGGAATTTCTGGGTAATGTGTTCTGCCATCCCAATTCACTAATGTAGCAGAGAACATTCAAAAACTATAACTACCAAGGTTTAATGTGGCTGCCTCCCTGCTGATGATTGGCTCAGGTTACTGCTGCCAAGAGGGAGCAGGAGCAAGTGGGGGTCTTCACAGAGCCGTCAACTGTACCTTTCCCCGGTCACGGCACTGGTGTTTAAAATATACTCCAAGCTGGGGGGGGAGGGGAGGATAATGGGTACAGAAGCACTCAGCCCACTCCTGTTGGATGCGCAGTGGCCAGGGAATGTGGGGGAAAAAGGGGATAGCCTTATTAGGTCCCCCTTTACCTCATGGGGATGCGCCGTCAACGTTTTAAATAATACTATAGAGTTTTTGAATGGGGCTTATTCTAATAGGTCAATTAAGGTCACATGAAAGTTCTTAAAGGTTAGAAGGCCAAGTGAGGATTGGTCGAATTAGAGTCATATATAGTTACATATTAGTTGAGGTTGAATAAAGACAACAGTCCATCCAGTTCAACCTGTACAGGTGTGTGTGAGTCAGTGGCTTGATCATTTCCCATAACCCTCAATATTGTGATCTTTGAGATGCACGTCCAAAAGTCTTTTAAAAGTTGCCATGCTCCCCGCAGCTACCACCATTTGTGGAAGAGAGTTCCACATTCTCACCACCCTTACAGTAAAGAACCCCTTACGCAGCTTAAGGTTAAACCGTCTCTCCTCTAATCTCATGTGTGGCCACGTGTCCTCTTGCAGTCCTTGAGACTGAATAGTTTTTTTTGCTATGCTGGGATCACCATAGAGGTATTTGTAAATCACTATCAGGTCTCCTCTTAGGCGTCTCTTCTCCAAGGAGAACAAATTAGGCGCTTGTAATCGTTCCTCGTAATTAGGGTCCTCCAATCCCCTAATTAGTTTAGTTGCCCTTCTTTGGACTCTCTCCATTTCCAGCACATGCCTTCTGAGGATTGGTGACCAGAACTGGACAGAATACTCCAGGTGTGGCTGGAACAGGGTTTTGTAAAGTGCCTGCTATTGCTTAGTCCAGGGCTCAAAATTTCAAGTCCTGAGCTACTAGCCAGGCCTTAAGGGTTACTCGCCACTACTTGCCCCACCTAACCCCTACCCTGCCCCGCCCCTAAATGCGCCCTCAAAAAATTATTTTATAAAAATTACACTGTTAAATGTTTTTGCATGACTGCAGAAGTTGCACAAATAAATATTAATAACAACAGTGTGATTGTATGTGCGTTTTACCTGGATTTTAGGTGCATTTCTATTGAATTCTTTTACACAGTGCATTTTCTGAAGCCGCATCAAAGATGCAGCATGCAGGACTTTAAAGCGCTTTCATGAAAACGCACTTTGTAATAGAAATTCAATAGAAATGCACCTAAAATCCAGGTAAAACGCACATACAATTACACTGACCAAACCACAGTTCACCAGTTATTAGGGATAAGAGAGTGAATGGGGGGGGGGGGGTCGGGACAGCACAGGGTCAGCTAAATGGCTGCTTGGAATGCTCAGAGCTGGGACCAGAGGCTGCAGGACATACAGTACAGATTTATGGAGAGGACAGCTAAAAGATAGAAGTAGATGAAGTGATTAACAGCTGCAGGAGAGATAAGTGGCTGGAACAGGAGTCCAGAAATCATGCATTGTGCTGCTGCAATAACAGGAGGGAGAATGACATTCACTCCTGTCAGGCAGGTGAAGGCAGAAGCTCCTAGTGCGCCCCCCCCCCCTCATCACAGATATGGACACTGCCCACCCCTGCACGTCCAGACAGTGTTCTGTCTCTTCCTCTCCTTGCTCGCATTTAATCATTTTTCACTCGCAAAATGCGAGAAGGCGAGTGAAAAATTTGAGGGCTGGCTTAGTCTATATTCTACTAGAACCCCCAAATCCTTCTCCATCATGGATTTCCCCAGAGGTTCCCCCCCCCCAGAGCATAATTTGTGTTTATGTTTTTTGCCCCCAAGTGCAATATCTTACATTTCTCTACATTAAATCTCATTTGCCACGTAGTTATTTTGTTCAGGTCATTCTGTAAGATTTCTATATCTTGATGAGAAGTTATTGCCCTGCATATTTTGGTGTCATCCGCAAAAACTGAAATTGAGCTACTGATTCCGTCCTCTAGGGTATTGATGAATAAATTGAACAAAATTGATTCCAGGACTGATCCTTGGGGGACCCCACTTACCCCTTCAGACCAGTCTGAGTATGTGTAATTTATCACCACTCTTTGGACACGCCCATGTAATCAGTTTTCTATCCAAGAAGAAACCTTGAGGTCAATGCCTGCAGAGCTTAGTTTGTAATTTTTTTTTTTTAATATATTTTATTTGAGTTTTCAGAAGATGAACAATAATAACAACAGTAACATTGTACAGATTAGGTAAATACCGTAGGAACGAAAAAAAAAAAAAAACAAACTTGTTCACATTTCACATAGTCCACATGCGCAATCATGGTCAAATAACGATGGAGATAGAAAGTAAGGGGATTGGGGGGGGGAGGGGGGGTGAGGGGCCCTCTGCCAATGGAGGATGGGAAGTAAGTTTCTGATCCTGAGGCGGTGCAAATAGAGTATCCTGGTGACCTGAAGCAGTCCTACCATAGCAACATCATTGGAGGGTAAAGGTGCCATAGAGAAGGGAGGTTTGATGTGAAGGGCCTGGATAATGAAGAGCTGAAGATGGATACTTTGAGGGTCGGGTTGTCTCACCTGCCACCATGTATTGCTGTGGTAAAGGGTTTGCGGTTTGAAGGGTGGTTGAAAGTATAGAATAGGTCTGATAGACGTTTTGAGAGACAGATCCGAGTACTGTGGCGTGGTAAGACCTTCAAAAATTTTGGAGGGCAACCAGAAGTATGATTCAGCTCTGCAGGAAAGAGGCCCATTTGCGATGGAACTTAGTGGAGTTGAAGGGGTTTGATGTTTCCATGTCCAGAGCCTCTTTGGCGCGAAGTTGATTAAGACCTGTAATTAAATCCAAAAGTGAAGGGGGTGAGGATTGTGTCCATTTGGCTAAAATATTCCGCCTGGCTACCATGTAGCACGTAGCTAGCCAGGATTTATGGTGAAGGAGGATACAGATTTGTTGTTTGGAAATTGTTTAGATGACCTTTTCAAAGTTGTCAAAAAGTAATAGAGAAGGGTCCACATGGGGGGTTAGGCCAGTCAGGGAGGATACTAGCCGTTCCACCTGGGACCAGAAGGCCTGGATTTGTGGGCAACTCCATAGTCTGTGTGACAGGGAAGGTTTGGGAGAGTCACATAGTGGGCAGAAAGCAGTGGACGAGGAAGGATGGTTCCAGAGGTATGGTATATAGCTGCGGTGAAGGATCTTAAATTGTTGTTCCCTCCAAAATCCATTGGTGATAAACTTGCAAGTAGTTAAGTAGCCAGTGAGGAAAAGACTATGAGTGTCCTGAGTGGGGAAATCCTTTTCGATACCGATATCGATACTGAAGGGTGAGCAAGTAGGAGGTGGTAGAGGTCCGAGGTTTTGTGAAGGCCAAATTCAAGAAATGAGTCAATCCGAGTCTTTTTGAAATGGAGGGATCTTGTGGGGCAGAGTTTTGCCGCAAAGCTTGTGGCCTGTTGGATACCCAGCGTGTGACCTTTGGTTAAAGCAAAGTGTTGAAGAGCGTCATTTACTTCTAGAGGTTTGCCACTGACCAGATCAAAGAGTTGAGCAAAACGGTGGATGCCTTTGGAGGGCCATGAGTTGTAAGGATGGAGTTGACGAGACTGTGGGGATAAAAGGGTGGCCTTCGATGGGCAGGTGTGTGGACAGCGAAGGACACCCTTTTTAATTTTTTCTGCAGTTCCCGCCATGTAATAATAGTGTCATGTAACAAAATATTGTTCTTGAGGGGGTGAGGGATATCCCTGTGCCTACAATGTAGCAGGGCCGATAAAGCATAGGGGGCAGCCGTCTGGGATTCTAGAACAAAGTTAGAGTATTTGGATGTTTTGCCAAGCCAATCTAGCTCCACCCTAAGCAAACAGGACAAGTTGTATAGTCGGATATTTGGGAGTGCTCCCTCTTGTTTAGGTTGGAATAGCTTTTGGAGGGCAATGCATGGTTTCCTGCCTTTCCAAAGGAAGGAGATAAGGGCTCTATGCAATTTTTGGACATCCTTGTGTTTAACCAAGATTGGGATGAATCACCACTGTATCTTTGAAAGGATCTGAGATAAAAATAAGGATGTCATCCGCAAAAAGTGTGATTCGTAATTCCTGATTGCCTATTTGTATTCCAAGGAGGTCGGGGTGTTTTAGAATCAGTCTCGCCAGCGGTTCTAGGGTGAGGTTGAACAGGAGAGGGGATAGGGGGCAGCCTTGCCTCGTTGCCCTATTTAGTGATATTGGGGCTGAGATATGGGCATTGGCTATGATATTAGCTGACGGTTTTAAGTACATTTCTTTGATAAGGTGCATAAAGGGGCCTGAAAAACCAAAGCAAGTTAATACCTTATGAAGCCAGCCGATATCCACCCTATCAAAGGCTTTCTCAGCATCGAGTGAGAGAATGGCCATGTCAGTGTCCTGGTTGTGTTGAGCAGCTTCAAGGGCAGATAGCACTTTTCTGATGTTGGCCGTTGCCGACCTGCCAGATGTAAATCCTGCTTGGGCTGGGTGGATTAGGGTTGGCATGATAGGGGTCAGTCTGTTAGCAATGATCTTAGACAAAATTTTTCCATCTATGTTTAGCAGGGAGATGGGGCGATAGGAGACGGGTTCGGTTGGGTCTTTTCTCTAAAAGAAATATAATAGCTATTAGGTTAAGTAGCATTTGCAGTTAGGGTACTTCCGATGGGGAGAGCTTTTTCAAGGAGGTTATATGTTTCTATCTCAGGCTTAAAGAATCCATCATCACATATCAGATTAACATCAGATAATAAAGAGGACTTGCTGGTTTGGTTAAAATTTTTGGAGCATTTTACTGGGAAATCTTAGTGGCAGCGGGGTTTTTGGGGAGTTCTGCTTAGCTACAGATGCAGCTGGATCAGTTGAGTTCGGGACAATTTGGAGAAGTCATTGGAGCGCTTCTACCTTATGCCCATAAGGTGGATTGCTAATGGCTTCTGCAAAAATATAATACTACTGGGTAACATAACATAATAGCTGATGCTCTCTCTCGCCTGCAGATGGACCGATTTTTCTCCCTGATGAGGCGGACCTAGCCAGGACTTCGTGCCAGCCCCATTTATGGGAACTGATCGCTTTTTTGCGAACATTCAGAATTCAGGGGCCAATTCCACTTGGAATAATTATTCTTCTGCATGGTTATTGTGGTCATCTTTTCTATCTTCTTTAAAGACTGACATTTCTAAATATTCAGAACAGTTGGTGTTGTTATATCTTCATTCATTAATGGAGAAGGAATCCTCATTGTCACATATTAGTAAAACTCTATCTGGCATCTCCTCTTTTCTACGTCTTATAACCTTCCTGCATTTCAAAGTTTATTTTCGGTTAAACAGGCCCTAAAGGATATAGACGGGTGCAATTAACTTATGACAATAGATCCCCCACTACCTCTGCCATATTAGCAAAATTATGTAGGATTACGAATTTGGTTTGCTCTTCTGAGTATGAAGCTATCCTTTTTAATTCAGTTTTTTTCAAGTGCCTTCTTTGCGGCATTCAGGGTTTCTGAATTATTACCTCCATCTAAGGCTAGAAGATCAGGTATTTTGTTATCTAATGTTTTATTACTTGAAGATAGCTTAAAGATTTTTCTGCAATCTAGTAAAACTGATACTTTAGGACTTGGATCTTAGGACAAATGGCAAAATGAAAGTATCTGTCCAGTTTGGGCGTTGAGGTCTTAATATAAGGGCGGAGTTATCTAACTTATTATTTATTCACAGTGACGGTTTGCCATTAATAGGTTATCAATTTGCAGGGGTATATAAGAAATGTATGTCGCATTTAAAGTTGAGCCAATTAAGAATAACGACACATTCCTTTCAAATCGGAGCAGCTATGGAAGCTGCTCCGATTGGTCTAGAATCTAAAAGCATAAAAAAATAGGAAGATGGAGTTCATACTCTTATAAACTGTATATTCGTCCTTATTAATTCATTATTTTGTTTCAGGTAATCGGCGTATGGTGTCATTCTTATATTTTCTGGGCGTAGAAAGGAGCAGCTGCTAGAGTTTATTCCCGAAAATCTGGGCCTGGATCTAACATTTTTCTGTGTTAATTGGCATGGACGTAGGGGAATAGTTTGGAGTGATTTCTTTTTCGAGTTTCGAGGTAGACTTTATGCTGTTTTTCCTTCACCAGACATCTTCATAATCCACTTGGGTGGGAATGATATTGGGAAAATTAAGACATTTGAGTTCATCTCCAGCATGAAGGATATATTTAGGTTTCTTAAGTTAGTCTCTCCTCACACGGTTTTGGTATTTTCAGAAATCATACCAAGGTTAAGATGGTTAGAATCTGTTACATTCAAGCCACTAGAACAAGTTCGTAAGAGAGTTAAAAGAGCTTTAGAAAAGCAAAGAAATGTGGGTATTTCATTTCATCATCATGATCTGGAAGGTGGTATACATTTATCTGATGTAGGTTTGGATCTTTTTCACCTTAACCTGCAAACATGCATTGAGTTGGCCACGGTTTGGGGTTGTGATGACAGGATGGTTGGATATTCCAACCCTTCTGTTGTTGGGGATATGTGAGAATATGTTTAAACTAAATGCTGGATCAGCCCGAGTCTTATGCCCCGTACACACGTGCAGATTATCTGAAGACTTTTGTCTTCAGATTTACCTTTTCTATGTAGTGCAAGGGCCTACCGGATTGCATACAAATTAAAAGTGTTTAGGTTTGACCTCATATTATATGGTTTTGGTAAGTCTACAGACAAAAGTCTTCAGATAATCTGCACGTGTGTACGGGGCATTAGTGGCTGGGCTGAGTGTTGGTGATTCCTGAATAATTTTGTTGGTGAAGATATTTGAAGTTAATAAAGTTTTTGATGGTATTAAAATATTTGGATTTAAACCAATAAACCAGGCCGCCGCCTATTTTTATCCAAGTTCTTTTCTGTTGGTGTTTGTTTATTTTGTGCATGCTTGCAGGTTTAGCCTGGTAATTGTGGTCACATGACAGAGTGAAGCATGCAGGCAGCAGGGCATCCAGCTATAATTTAAAAAAAAAACATTTTAGATGAAAATCAGATCATATTGCTAAATTATGCATGCATAAAACACAATGCATACCTCCCAACTTTTTGAGATAAGAATGAGGGACATCTATTAGCAAAAGTATGTAGGGATATAACAGACCCCCCTACCACGCCCCCTTAAAGGAGTATTATACAAAAAAATGATTAGTTAAACCCGGAAGTGCTTTTTTTACCACTACTATTTCTTTATATTGGCTTTTGAAATTTACCAATGCAAAAATGTAGAAATTTGGATGAAAGGTTTAGCACTGGGAAACACTTTCTAAAAGATGCGAGTAAATAGTTTCCACTCGTGCCAACGGATATGTAGGTGACTAATAGTGACTATATGTGAAACGTGATAATATGCAGCAGCTAAGGACAAAAAGCTAAAAAGTGTAAAGATTAAAAGTGTGACTAGAACACACTTTCCATAGCGCTTGCAGTTGCTATATCAAAATGTGTACTTGTTACAAAGTGATCGTTCAAAAAAAATTATATGAGCTAGATACAATCTCTCAGTGATTTCATAAAATGAGTGAGATACTTGTGATTATATATAGATTAAATATACAAATCAATAAAATGAAAATAGTTGATAAATTATTATATAAATACAGGGATATAAATATAAATGTAGATAGAAATTTAGACAATATAAAGTGCTTGATTATAGTCCGTGTAGGTCAAAGTAAAGTTCTTGATCATATATAGGGCTCCGTGTGTTCAAGATTAAGAGAAGAAGTCCATCCACCGGTATTCCTCTAAGTGGGTAATTGGATAATAAAACGTCTAGATACAGATGATCACCCCAGAGTGTCAGTGAAATAGGTGAAATACCTACTATATACCTAATATCAATCCTCCTGCTTCCTTATTTCAAAATCAGGTACTCTGTGCGTTAGTAAAGAAGGAGACCAGACGCCTCCAATCCCGACATTTGAGCAGGGAAGCAGTACTCTAACAATTCTTTTGGCTGAGATCTGTTTGCTGATACATATTACAAATTGTTTTAGCCCAGGTTTGGGCAATAAAAGTACCAATGGAGTCTGGTCTCCTTCTGTACTATCACACAGGGTACCTGGTTTTGAAATAAGGAAGCAGGAGGATCGAGATTCAGAGGATGTCCTGTACCTGGTCACGGAGATTACTTAAGCTCTATTTGATCTTGTTGCTATAGGGCAAGCAAGATCAACTGCATCTGGTGAGTAGGTATTTCACCTATTTCACTGACACTCTGGGGTCATTATCTGTATCTAGATGTTTATTATCCAATTAGCCACTTTGAGGAATACTGGTGGATGGTCTTTGTCCCTTAATTTTGAACACACTGAGCACTTTATATGATCAAGCACTTTACTTTGACCTACACGGATTATATTCAAGCACTTTATATTGTCTTTATTTCTATCTACATTTATATTCCTTTATATATATATAATAATGTATCAACTATTTTAATTTGATTGATTTGTATATTTAATCTATATATAATCCCAAGTATCTCACAAATTTTATGAAATCATTGAGAGATTGTATCTAGCTTACATTAATTTTTTGAACTTTCACTTTGTCACAAGTACACATTTTGATATGGCAAGCGCTATGGGAAGTTTGTTCCAGTCACACTTTTAATCTTTACACTTTTTGAAAGATAACAAGTGCATTTTATACACAACTATATAGATCAGACCAAAATAAGGGACAAATGAGGAGGAAAGAGATACAGAGGGACTTTGTTGCAAATCAGGCACAGTCCCTCAAAATCAGGGGCAGATGGGAGCTATGTTGAATGTCCAACTGTACATTTACAATCACTAATCTTACCTAGTAATCAGAGCAAAGTGCAATAACCAATGACATCCAATCAAAATTATTTTTTTTTTCAATAGAGTTTTATTGCCATTTTTTTTTTTTTCAAAAGACAGAACAAAAAGAGCAGCTTTTAACTTCAAGGCCTTATTCACCCAGGCATACTTAAACATACACCCATGTGAGTGCCGTGTATTGCCTTCATGGAATGCACAGGTGTTCTGTGCATCCACGTGCAGGCAGTCCTATTCATGCCAATTGGGACACAGGCGCTGCTCCCAATTTGACATGTTTGTGGGTGCATGTTCCTGAAACCACACTGTCTGTAAGGGTGGACTCGGCATTGTCACACTAACTGCCGCTACTGATTGCCAAAAGTTTTCAACTTGTTCATTCAACAGAAGTCAATTGTCAGATTGTCAGACATGGATTAAAATTCAGCCAGTTCCTTTAGGGTACTTCATCTTCCCTCTGTGCTTGGCAACCTCAGGCATGAGTCTCTAATACTGGGTATACACAGGAAGTATATTTTGTTCAACCCTGAAAGAAATAATTTACAGATCGCCATACCAACACATGCGATGTTAGTGCGGCAATCTCCCCATTGAGCTATTGTGTCCTGGTCGCCCCTCCTCTTCTACCAGAGCACACAGATCCGTGCTCGCCGCCATTGTCTGCGAGTGCTGATTGGATGCTGGTTTTCCAGCATGCTCATTCGACAGAACCTGGTCGTTAGATCGGCTTCTGTCGGACGAGGAGCTGTACACATATGCCAAAAGTCAGCCAGTTCCTGCCTAACCAACTGTTTGCAGCCTATTTTTGGCCCATGTGTACCCAGCTGTTGTCTGGAAATAAGAGCCAGTAATACAGCTGCATGCAATACAAAATGTTAATCCCAAATCGCAGGGACCACCAGGACCCATACCGCCAAACTTTTTGAGATGGTAACAATGGACACCTTTTAGCAAAAGCATGTCAGCATAAGACACACACCCTGCCATGTTCCCTTAACCACTTAAGCCCCGGAAGATTTTACCCCCTTCCTGACCAGGGGGTTTTTTGCTATTTTTTACTGCGTGACTTTAACGGACAATTGCGTGGTCGCGCGACGCTGTACCTAAACGAATTTGATGTCCTTTTTTTCCCACAAACAGAGCTTTCTTTTGGTGGTATTTAATCACCTGTGCGATTTTTTGATCATGCGCTATAAACAAAAAAAGAGCGTCAATTTTGCAAAAATAACAATATTTTTTCACATTTTTTATATGAAATTCCCCCCAAAAAATGTAAAAATCTAAATTTTTTAACATTTTCGGCCAATTTGTTTTATGCTACATATGTTTGGTAAAAAAAATCGCAAAAAGCGTATTTTAATTGGTTTGCACAAAAGTTATCGCGTTTACTAACAAAGGGAAAGATTTTTGTCATTTTTAGTGGGTTTTTTTTAACGAGTAATGCGGCGATCTGCGATTTTTTTTTGCGGGACTGCGACATTGCGGCGGACAGATCGGACCTTTGATTGACATTTTTGACACTTTTGGGGTTACCAGTGACATTACTGCAGTAATCAGTGCTATACATATGCACTGTTACTGCAAAAATGACACTGGCAGGGAAGGGGTTAACTGTATTGGAGAGGGAGGGGTTAAGTGTGTCCTAGGGGCGTGTTTCTAACTGTGATTGGACATGGCTACTACTGTAAAAACAGAGATCAACGGTTCTACATAGTAGAACCGTCTGATCTCCATTTTTACACAGGGGAGAATGACAGGCGGCTTGTTTACATTAGCCGCCTGCCTTTCTCCCTTCCTGGCGAACGATCGCGAGTGACCGGCGGACATCGGGTCCGCCGGTCACACGCACTGACTTGTTAGTGAACGAGCCGGGGCGGGCGCGCGCCTCAGCGGGCGCGTGCTCGCCCGCTATTGGCTCACAAGTCAGTGACAGGCTAGTGACGTACCGGTACGTCACTTTGCCTGGCCGGGGCTGACCGCCGCAGTATATGTACTTGCGGCGGTCGGCAACCAGGTTAAAGGGGAATTATACCAAAAAATGATTGGTTAAACCCACAAGTGTTTTTTTTTTTTTTTTTTTTTAACCACTATTATTTCTTTGTACAGACTTTTAAAATTTACAAATGCATCAATTTAGAAATTGGATGAAAGGTTTAGCACTGTGAAACACTTTTTGAAAGATATAAAGTGCATTTTATATACAACTATATAAATCAGACCAAAATGAGGAAAAAATGAGGAGGAGAGGGACAGATGAACTTTATTACAAATCAGGGCCAGTCTCTCGAAATCAGGGCCAATTGGGAGCTATGCCATGACCAATGTCTCAGGCCAGGACAGGCCAGGGCTGAACATCGAAGATCCCTTTTATTTTCTTGTTTCCTGCAGTTCCACTGCACTCACTACAAAACCCCAAACCCGATCACAACCCCAAACTGAGTAAAGCCCCGTACATACGTACTGATCGTCGGCCTAACGATCGGCCGTCTTTTGTCCAGGGCTGTTGTGTCTGTTGAAAACTGCAAAAGACTGCACACGAATTTTGTCGGCCAACAACAGCCGACTGCAGAAGTGATGTCATGTGATGGTTAACTTTCCTTGTCTTTTTTCTTTTCTGAGCATGCCCAGTCTTGCTAATCTGCTGTCTGTCGGCCGAAATCTGTACTGACTGGCGAACAATCGGCCGTTCTGGTGTTGGCCATCAAAAATGTTAATGCCTGCACGACAGATTCTCTTCGGCTGAAAATGCGCTGTCGGCTGTCGGAAGCATCATACTAACAAGCCTACAATCGGCCGATCGGTCGTCGGCCAAATATTCACGGCCGACAATTGGTACGTGTGTACGGGGCTTAATGTGATATGGATATGACCACTGTACAGAAACAGAGGAAACACCATTCCATATGAATGGAAGTACTTCAGAGGCAAATCCTCTTTATTAGCCCTAAGATTTTGAAAGGGTAATGTGAGTTTTAATTAAGATTTTTCATCTTTCATGGCATTTCACAAAATAAAAATACATTTGCGTCATACACCTCTGTGTAAAATCCCAGCCTATAGCCACATAAACTTTAGCCAGTTTAAATGTAATCATTCATTAGTAAGTAGGGGAAAGGTCATGGATCGAGCAAGATAAAAATGTAAGTTGTAAAACTTGTGCTGAGTGTGGACTTCCCCTGCGAGATATTTTTCCTTCATGCTATTAAACCACTTCTCAGAAAATAAGAGAGATGTCATATATTAACAGAACTTATGACATGAATGTGGTTTTGCTTTTAGGAAATGTTAGAAATACTTTGAAAAAAAACTATCTACATAGAATAAGGGATGAGAAAATCTGCCTGTGTTCAATTTGTGAATCGTTTGTCAAGTCCTGTTTGAATTTCGAAAAACTCAAACTTTGCAGAGAATCCTATTGGAATTTTTAAGTGCCCAGTGCTACTTCTAAAATATGCTCGTTTTCAAAGAAATAGGTAAACTATTGTCAAAAAAGGTATAGGGAGCTGAGTACTGTCACGGGGAACAATTATCATAACAAAAAAATGTAAATAAAATAATGTACAGCAGGAAAAAGGTTCCTTTAATTAATGAAACATTGAGAATGCACTGTAACATACACCAACCCTTTAAATTGCATGCTTGGAAGATTCCTTTAAAGTAAAAGGTAGCAGATAATAAAATGTGAATTTATGATTTTTTTCCTTCTAAGTAGCATGCAGAGCATTGCACCTGATATTAGCAGATCGTGGGTTCTATCTCAGACTCCTGCAAACTTGTACAGGCAGGCAGCTACCTGAGGGCAGGAAGCTCAATAGGACAACGAGAGTGCTCACCAACGCCCTTGCAGCTCCTTAGGAACTGCTAGCCATCAGCTGATATGGCTACAAATGCTGGAATATGTTCCACCATAAACATGGAACATGTAACTTCTTCCAAAGGTGAACTTTGCCTTTAAGGTAAAAAAAAAAAAAAAACCTTTCATGCTCTGCTCCCTCACCCTCATCTCTCTCTCTCTCCTTACTGGACTTAGTGAGAGCAGCTGGAGTCATTGGCTCTTGCCGCTGTCATCACAGCCTGTAAGGAGGGAGCAGGGGGTGGAGCCAAGCCACACTGTGTGTGTCAATAGATGCACAGAGGCCAGCTCAGGATCGGGCCTGCACGAGTGTCCAGTGGGAGCAGCACCTCAGTGAGACTAATCAGCAGCAGGCGGTTCATACTTCCCCTCTTCATTTCTTGATTTAGGCATGTTCCCCCCCCCCCCCCTAATATTTTCCATCAGCAGAAACTTTAGAAACCTCTAGTCATTGGGAGGGAAGTCTCACAAGGGGTTTCAGGGACTTAGGATATACCATGTCAAGGGGGGGAAAAGGGTCATGGAACTACGCTGAGGAGGTTCATGCAAGCGATATATGTGATGAGTCCTGCGCTGTCTGGAGAGATATGTAATTAAATAGACCTATCCCAGATGCTGCATGTATCGGTACTGGAAACCATGCAGTGTCAAACTCAAGATAAACAGTGGGGGATACTGCGCTTCTGGGACGTGAATAACTAGTCTTTTAAAATATAATCAAATTTAAGTGTATGAAAATGTGAATTAAATAATATAGATATATAAAAATGTGCTCCAAGTGGTGAAATAAAAAATGATCTTGATTCAATCACGTGTGTTCATGTAATTAATAAAATAAATAAATAAAGCAAAGTACTATAGATGTATACAATCATCAAACATAGAGTCAATAAAATGTGATCTATAGTAAAAACAATGATCCTAGAATATACAACACCACTATTTAGTGCCCTAAATTCATTCAGTGACAGGTAAAAGTGCTTAGTGCATGAACAAGTGCATAAATTCATTCAATAAATAAATAAAGTGTCCTGAGTGCTCCAAAAAATCAGGAAAATCAAACAAATAGTCCAAAAGTGTATCCAGGTGGGGAAATCTCAAAGGTAATGACCCTTCACCTAACACTGTGCTTAGATGGTGGGGTGCTTCTTCTATACCCCTCTGTGCGTGCTAGTCGCTCACCTCAAGGTCTGAAAACATAAGCCTTATCAGAGATCCAGGGGGCTCCTTTTCACTCCTGCTCTGCTAACCAGTGGGTACTGTTGTATGGGGTGCCTAGGATGGAACAGCTTCCTATCCTTCTCCAAGTCCCCAGCGAATCTCAAATCAGAAAGGCTCAAGATAGTGCAATATTGTCATGCATAAAAAGGTTTTTATTTCCATAAAGAAAAAACACTCACATTTAGCCAGTAAAACAATGCGCAAGATAGGAGACTCGAGTGAGAACGCAGTCCTCACTTCCGCGTGTGTGTGTCACTTCCGGTCTAGCGTCCCTACGCGTTACGCCACTTCCGCATCACGTGGCTTCTTCAGGGGATCCCCTGAAGAAAAAGTGCTCCCCTGAAGTGATAAAAGTGCTCCTAAACCATACTTGGTGAAAAACAGTTACAGAAAGGTTCTGATCACTCAAGAAAACATTCACCGCAACTCCTGAAACTCATTCACTGCATATTCCCAGTCGCTATAACTTTTTTATATGTATTTTGTTTACATTTTTACAATTTTACTTTTTTTTCTTTGTAAGGCCCAAGTCAAGCAAACACAGGCAGGAAAGACAATGTAAAAACCATATATAAATATTGGCAGCTGGGAACGGGGACACAGTTGGACTTTGCATAGCCACCAAATGTGGTAGACAACTTTTTTTATTCCCTCCTGATACTTGGTAATGTTTTCTTGTGAGTCTTTCTCCAGGAACAAGAGGAGGAGGGCAAGCAGACGCAAAAATTAAGCATACAGTGCTATAGCCATAGAAGTCCCATCCTTCCTTAGAATGAAGCTTTGAAATTCATAGAAAAACTCACCCCACTATCTCCTTCCTTTATTCCAAGCCTGGGTAGTCTCACATTAATAATCCCCCCTCCCCCCCGACATATTTTTTTATGTTTTTTTGTTACACGTTGTTTATAGATTTACTTTTTTATACTTTTTTTTTGTAATTTCTAATTTTTTTTTCCACAAAAGGCTGTCTCTGCTCAGGCCATGCAAAACAACAGATAGGGAAAGCAAGGCTGTAAATCCCTAAAAGTGTTCATTCAAATGGGCTACTGAGTACCACTTACTTGACGTGGCCCAATATGCACTTAACCACTTGCCGACCGAGTACGGTAATAGTACTGCGGCAAAGTGGTTCGTTATCGTCTGACGACGTAGTATTAACGTCGTCAGACACTCCCCCTTCTGGGCGGCGCTTG
This sequence comes from Pelophylax lessonae, assembly GCF_965119305.1. Classification (NCBI taxonomy): domain Eukaryota; kingdom Metazoa; phylum Chordata; class Amphibia; order Anura; family Ranidae; genus Pelophylax; species Pelophylax lessonae. The sequence goes on from NC_138768.1 coordinate 336,584,008, forward strand.
CGCGCCGCCGGAGGCTCGCTCCCGCTGTTTTCATTCACAGCGGGAGTCGGGCCAGGGGAGGAGCAGCGGCGATCGCCGCTGCTCTGCCCCGATCGCCGGGGATCTAGTGTGGAGATCCGCCCGCCTGTGTAAACACAAGCGGGCGGATCTCCATAGTGACAGGGAGTGACAGATCGGACTGTTCAGCATAGCTGGACATCCGATCTGTCCATGACTCACTCAGTCACCTCCCCCCCTACACGTCAGTAAGCACCAGGCATACATTAACCCCTCCCTCTCCAATAAAATTAACCCCTTCCCTGCCAGTGTCATTTTTACAGTAACAGTGCATATATATAGCACTGATTACTGCAGTAATGTCACTGGTAACCCCAAAAGTGTCAAAAATGTCAGTCAAGGGTCCGATCTGTCCGCCGCAATGTCGCAGTCCCACAAAAAAAATCGCAGATCGCCGCCATTACGCGTTAAAAAAAAAACACCAAAAATGACAGAAATCTTTCCCTTTGTTAGTAAACGCAATAACTTTTGCGCAAACCAATCAAAATACGCTTATTGTGATTTTTTTTACCAAACATAGGTAGCAGAAAACAAATTGGCCAAAATTTTTTTTAAAAATTGGTTTTTACATCTTTTTTGGGGGGAATTTCATATAAAAAAATGTTAAAAATATTATTATTTTTTCAAAATAAACGCTCTTTTTTTGTTTATAGCGCAAAAAGTAAAAGTCGCACAGGTGATCAAATACCACCAAAAGAAAGCTCTGTTTGTGGGAAAAAAAGGACGTAAATTTCGTTTGGGTACGGCGTCGCACGACCGCGCAATTGTCAGTTGAAGTCGCACAGCGCCGAATCGCAAAAAGTGGCCTGGACGGAAGACAGCAAAATCCTCCGGTGGTAAAGTGGTTAAGGTATTAGCCTGCCCTGATGCATATGTCCTATCAGAGAAGTCCTTAAGTGCAGCAGGGAGGGTTTAGGAGATATTTACTATAGTAGCAGTCAGTGATGTCCCTGGCTCATGCGCACCGCGCTCTCAATGGACGGAGTGCCATCCATTGAGAGAGCTGTTCCGCAGTCTTGACTCCTGCGTGCATTTAAGGGGGGTCACGTCATCGCGTCTTGGCCAGTCAAACAGCTGAAGCCCACAAACCCGGAAGGAAGACCTGGTTAAGATGGAAGCCCTGTCAGCAGTGACAACGCATCGCTGGAGGGCTTCATTCTAAGATAAGTCTTTCATTTGTTAGTATGCGATAATTTTTCAGGGGAATTTTTTTTTATTGTGGTTTACTACCACTGTAAGGCCAAAAATATTTATTCAAATATCAATATACATTTTGTCCACTTAGAGACATTCTTAAGATGTACTTTGTATTAGGATATTCCCTTGTCTCCTCCTGCCATATTCGCTTCCAGGACTTCTCCTGAGTCTTTCCCATCCTTTGGAATTCCCTACTCAAATCTGTCCAATTATCTCCAACTCTATACACTTGTCGGTGATCCCTGCAAACTTTTCTCTTCAAAGAGGCCTATTCTGCCTCGACCTAACAACTGTACTTTTATTTTCTTCATCGGCTCATCCCCCACAGTTATTACCTTTTGTATCACTTGACTCTCCCTCCTAGATTGTAAGCTCTAATGAGCAGGGCGCCCTGATTCCCTCTGTATTGAATTGTATTGTAACTGTACTGTCTGCTCTCATGTTGTAAAGCACTGCGCAAACTGTTGGCGCTATATAAATCCTGTATAATCATGTATTCAAGTATATGTAAATCATGAATAATAATAATAATATGGGGGTCACACTAAAAAAACTATCTGGTAATGATATTCAATTTGTAACTCATATCTAAAGATACATAGCATGGTTGCTAGTGTCACAAAATATATACACATATTAAAAAATCTACATTGAATACACACACTAAGGCTAGGGTCATTCTTGTGATTCTGCACAACACTACCAATTGACAAGTTGAGCTTGTATGTGAAATTAGAAAACATGGCTGCCTGCATAGACTGGTAAAATTAGAACGTATACATAAAAAGTCACCACAGAATTTTAAACACACATTGATAAGATTGCTACAATAAAGAAAAAAACAGAAAGATTAGCAATGCTAGCCTCCATTTTTCGCTAATTACATTTTTCTATTAACTAAACATATTTAAATGCACTCGAAAACAGGTCAACTTTTCCTTTGAGGCTCCTTTAGACATATGTATTGCAGTAATGCAAATTTTACCGCTTGTTACCACCACAATGCAAGGTAATGCTTAGCACTTTGTATGGTGAATTGCGGTACCACACTTGAATCGGATGCGGCTCACAGCAGGGGACCAGTGCCTCCCTGTTCTCTGTTTCAAGGATGAATCAGGCCTGAATTTGTGCCTGAATTCAGACTTAAAACAGAGCCAAAGACACACAGGACCCCTATGCAATCCACTCGGCAGCCGCCCTGGAGGTGTGTGAATCGGCTCCATTGAGAGCCAGGCACACTCTCCTGTCATGCGAATTGGATGCGGAGAAACCCCCATCCAATTCGCACTAGTTTGAACCCAGCCTTAGAATTCAATCTCAATCCACCACAGTGGATGCAGTTGTACTGTTGCTTCAGTGTACCATCTTACACATGCTGAAAGAAAAAAAAGAGATAATGGTCTTTTTTTGTCCATTGCTGGGTGTTAGTTGCCTATTCTAAATGAATAGGCTGCCCTAACGCTAGACGTGTTACAGTGTAAAATACATACCATAGGAGACTATAAAGGTTTTCTTTTTGTTTGCAACTCTTTTAACATAGGCTGCAAATTAAAGTCATTTTTTTTTTGCACATATAAATCATTTTACTTATTTCTCCTTCTGTTAAAATACAATGTAATATAAATAATTTATGTTGCATATATATATTTTTTTTTTTTTTCTGGCAATTACAGATAACACTAGAATAAACAGAATGACTGGAATAGTAGCTGGCATATAACCAGCTACCCTCTGATAAGTAACACAACACTGCAGAATGTGGTAAAACAGGAAGTATTCTTACTATATCGATGGAAAGCTTAGTTTACGCTACCTCTTCTTTTCACAGAATGTGGTGGGAGGAAACCTTATTATATTAGTTCTGAAACTATAAAAATTATTTATCTTCAGTTCAAATCTGAAGTACAACTGAAAATAGTCTAATGTTAGAGCAGATATTACAATATCTGAGTACTAGGTCTATCTATAGGTATGGCTATGGCTCAGAAGTTTTTGCAGCAAATAATGATGAAAGGTGTGATATCCTCCTATAGCAGAGGCCTACAAACTATAGCCCTCCAGTTGTTCAGGAACTACAATTCCCATCATGCCTAGTCATGTCTGTAAATCTCAGAGTTTTACAATGCCTCATGGGATGTGTAGTTCCGCAAGAGCTGGAGGGCCGTAGTTTGAGGATCCCTGTTTTATAGCCTTTCTTAGAACTCACATCCTTTGGGACCTATTGCAGCAGCATCCAGGCAGTTAAAAGCTTGTTTTGCCATATAATGGAAAGATAAAAATTGATCAGCAATCACTAACAGAGGTTTTCTAAAGTGTTACGAAGTCTACATATAATAAAGAATACTTACAGTAAAGCTGAACTTAGGGCATTACAAAAATGACAAGCATTCAAACAGTTATACGTTCTGCCTGTTCCCTAAAAAGCCACCCCTCACCATGAAGGCATTCTTCTACATTAGGCAAACCTTTTTTACATGCCAGGATAAGTACACCTCCTGCTGTACTTCTGGCATGCTGGCTGTAAGTACTTCAGGTGTCATAGACCCTAGTACTAGGGTTTACAAATACCTCAAAGATGATCCCAGCATAGGAAAAAAAAAAACTATTCATAGAGAGTGTAAGAAGACCCGTGGCTACACAATGAAATTGGAGGAGAAGCAGTTTAACCTTAAGCTGTGTAGGGGGTTTTCACTGTCAGAGCAGTAAGAATGTGGAACCCTCTTCCACAAATGGTGGTATCAGCGGGGAGTATTGATACAGGGATGTGGGAAATGATTATCGTCACTGACACACACACTTACACAGGTTGAACTGGATGGACTATTGTCCTTATTTAACCTCAACTAGTATGTTACTATGTAGTGCTATGGTCATGTCTCCACCTTCATTTGCTTCTGGCCATTTACAAAACAAAACCTGGGGCTGTGTGTTTTGTGATTCGTTTGTGAGAGAAAGAGGCTTAAGCTTGGTACACACAATGAGATTATCGGACGAATGATTCTCCGTTTTTTTTTTTTGCATATTAGTCTCCATATTGAAAACGAATAAGTTACTAAAGTATGAAAACTCTTGTACGACAAAATAAAAATTTGGAAGTGATGTAATTATTGTAATGTATTTCCAGACAAAACTGTACTGATTAAAAGAAAATTGTATGAGAAAAAGTTTTGTGTTTGTCCCTTTGGAAAATTTGGGATGAAAGCTGTGTACTAAACGATCAGATTATCATAAAATCGCTTCTAAAAGCAGTATTTTTTGTATGATATATTGAATGTGTGTACGGAACTTAAGACAAGACAGTAGCACTAGGGTCTATAAGACCTGTATCGCTTACATGTTTGCAGGCTGGAAGTATAGCATAGACCAGGAATGTCCAACCTGCATCCCAGGGGCTGCATGCTGCCCGGAACCGCAGGCAATGCGGCCCACTGCCCCCTGACAATTTTTTTTTTTTGCTGGGGAGGAAGGAAGTCGAGTTAGGGGCACGGCCACAGAGGCTGCCTCAGAGGGGATCATCCACTTGTTGTGTTAAATTAGTGCTGGGGGGGGCTTTAGCACAGGAAGGGGGAAGCGGCATTTTATTACTTATATACCTTAAAGTGGAGTTCCACCCATTTTTAATAAGTTGGATTACATAGATGTATGTAATCCCCTTTAAAACGACTTTTACCAATGGAAAGTTTTTTTTTTTTTGCTAGTAAATACCTTATTTTCTGCTTTATTCATCCTCTCCTCACTTCCTGGTCCGGTCGGCGATTACGTCATTCGGCGATTCGCAGGGTGTGCTGGGATGTATCTCAGGGCATGAAATCTCGCATTATTACACAGGAGATGAGCTGTACTGCGTGCTCTGCCCCGCCTCCTCTCAGTGAGCTGTACTGTATGTATTGTATTGAGGCCGTGCTCCGCCCCGCCTCCGCCCTGCCTCCTCTCAGTGAGCTCAGTGAGGATATAATGCTTTCAGTCCTCGCTCACTGAGAGAAGGCGGGGGGGAGCAAGGCCTCAATACATTCCAGCACACCCTGCGAATCGCCAAATGACGTAATCGCCGACCGGACCAGGAAGTGAGGAGAGGATGAATAAAGCAGAAAATAAGGTATTTACTAGCAAAAAAAAAAATTTCCATTGGTAAAAGTCGTTTTAAAGGGGATTACATACATTTAAAGTTACTAAAATGGGTGGAACTCCACTTTAACTATAGTAAAGATTTTATATGCAGCCCGAGAAAATTTCTCTTCACTCATTGTGGCCCAGAGAAGCCAAAAGGTTGGACACCCATAGCATACACTGTACTTCCCTCAGTATATAAAAAAGACAATTTGCCAATATAGAAGAAAAAAATAAATGATATGCAGTATAAATTATTTGTATTACATTGTATAAATAGAAGACATTTAATATTTTGTAATTCTTATCCCCGAAGTAGCTGCTGGATTGTTTTGGATCCCTCTGTGTCCCGCACCTGTGATGACCTGCTCTTACCTGGACCCAAGACAGTGGGCTTTATTTAGGAGGCAAAGCCCTGTAGAAGGAAAGGGTGGGTTAAACAAGTAGAATAACAGCTGAGCAAATGCAGTTTGTTGTAACACCATATTCTTCTCCCACTGCCGCCTGTGAATTGGTCCAGCCAGAATTCATTACACCTTTGTGGAGGAATGATGATTCCACAACATTAAAGAGGTAATGTAAGGGACAAGGTACAACTATACTAACAACCTAACTATTATTATTGGGGCCTGTCTAACCACTGGCCAGTGAAACACTTTTTTAGTCCTTCCGGGAATGAGGCCCTTGTGTTGGACAAAAGGGCCTCTCACTCAGCAGCTGTAACTGGCTGTGCTAGCTGGAACAATTTGGAAACTGGATCAACTCTAGAACAGCAGCTCAGCACATGGTCCTGGCTCTCAGAAGCAGCAGACAGTCTCTGTGTAGCAGCACACGTCTCTCGGGCTCACCCCTCCAGCAGTGGAAACAACAGCAGCCTATGTACACAATAGCACAATACTCACAGTAGTCAGTCTCTTTCTGTCTGGGTTCTCAGTAGCACAGTCTCTAGGCCGCCCTTGTTCCTGAATCATGCAGGAGTCCCTCAGCTAATAGCAAGTGGTGTGGCCTACAGTTGGTCCCTGCTCTTCTCATGATGGTGGATGGTGCTTATCATGGCCAGTAGCTATTTAGCATCCTTCTGGCCCACCCTACCAATCAAATTTCCCCATTTGCCCTGTTGCTAGGGGCAGGTACTCTTCAACTACAGCAGAAGCCATCAGTATTCAATACAGCCGTCTCTCTCTCTAGGCTGTTCATCAGGGACAGGGACAAGAACAAAAATAACCTGGCTGCTTTCTAGTTATTCTTACTAGGCGCAAGGATTCAGCAGCTTTACATACGGAGTGTTGGATAGTGCTAAAAGTGGAATGTCACGCTCTCAATAAACATTGACTATTTTTAATCCTTATGCTGCTAGCATTAGTAAATACATAGGAAGGTATATTATATTTACTTGTTTTTAGCTTTTTTTTTTTACATTTCTTCAGTTACTTTCTGGTTTCTTGCCTAGACAAATGATGTCATACATCCCAGGAGTCTTCAGGAGGGGAGGAGGGGTTTTCTCAGCTAAGGACACCCTCCTACCTGTATGACTGAACTAAGGGCAGGTGTATTCCAGGAAGTAAATGCTACATGAATCATCTGGCCTTACTCAAGGTGGCCGTGGCCAGAAGTGCGAGGGGGTGTTTTTCAAAGTGATCTCTCAGCTAAATAAAGCACGGAAACATGGATGTGTGGGGGAGTTTGCTTTAAATATTAAAAATGAGTTCATAAGCAGGTTTTGGTTGGTGGTGTTTAGATGCAGTGCAGTTCTGCTTTAAAGTTTGCGTCAAGTCAAAAACATTTTTTCTAGTGTTGAATAAAGGGGGAAAATAATTTTCCCTTTCTGTATGCAAGTTTTTGATGCATTCTGTTATTTTTTCCCCTCTTTTTTATTTCATCTCATTTCAGGACCTGTGCATTCCTGTGGATTCCTGATGCATTTTTGATATGTTCCTGTGTGTTTTTTATGTGTTTTGCTGTGTTTCATACAGAAAAAATGCAATATGTTCTACTTTTGTTGACTGCACTGGTGTGAAATAGGGCCATTGGAATACATTGAAAATATTATGCATGCATTTTAATGCAGATTAAAAATGCACTGGACTGCATCTAGTGTGAACCAGGCATAAACCAACAGAAGGTTTTGCTCTGGGTCAATCAGTGTTGGAAGTAACTGCGTTTAAGTAAACGGCGTTACTTAACGCAGTTACTTTTCAGGGTAACGAGTAATCTATCAGATTACTTATTGTCTCCCTGTAACTCCGCTGCCGCTACTTCCGGCTGCGTTACGCCGTTACCGCAATTACATCTACTGCCACTAGATGGCAGTAGATGTAATTGTATTCCCCCGGCCCTCTCCGAGTCCTCTATGACCGCTGTCCGCTGTCCTGAAGAGAGAAGAGGAGGTGACTCATCGAGTGAGTCACGTGACGTCACGCGGCGCTGTCTCACAGGCACGGCAGCAGCAGAACAGCGCGCCAGCACAGCAGCAAGAGGACAGGGGAGAGCGGGCATAGAGTCCGGCGGCGATCCCATCATCCTACCCAGCCAGGCCCATTGCCGCCCACCCACAGTGCCAGTCTGCCAGCCCAGTGCCAAATAAAATATACAAGGAAGTGTACAACAAGTACTAGTCTCTCTCTAGTAGTCAACCAGTGGCAGCAGGGCAGTAAGTTAGTGTTACAGACCAGCAGTCAGTTTAACGATATAGCCCAGCCCCAGGCCAGGAGGAGACTCCACCACCAGTCCACCACCACCACAGGGCAGTAGGGCAGTGGGCAGCAGCCAGCAGGAAGACCACCACCAGTCCACCAACGAGTCCAGTCCAACACACACAGCCAGCCCAGAGGAGGAGAGAGGCACAGAGACAGGCAGGCCTGGAGGCCTGCAGGAGGAAGGAGCCAGAGGGACCCGGACAACCAGTGACAACAGTGTGCCTGCCAGGCCAGAGGCCACACCACCACCAGCAAGCCCAGCACAGCAGGTAACAAAAAAAAAAAAAAACTCAGACAGTCAGGACTCAGACCCCCCACCACCACCCACCAGCCACCCACCACACCACCACCAGTGTGCCACGTCACCACCAGTGTGCCAAGCGCTCACGCCACCAGCAGCCAGGCAGCCGCCCGCCACCACCAGTGTGCCGCCCAAGTCACCACCAGTGTGCCAAGTGCCCACGCCACCACCAGTGTGCAAAGCACCCACGCCACCACCAGTGTGCCACGCCACCACCAGCCAGGCAGCTGCCCCCCTCCAGTGTGCCACACCCACGCCACCACCAGTGTGCCACACCCACGTCACCACCAGTGTGCCACGCCACCACCAGTGTGCCACGTCACCACCAGTGTGCCAAGCGCCCACGCCACCACCAGCCAGGCAGCCGCCCACCACCAGTGTGCCACCCACATCACCCCAGTGTGCCAAGCGCCCACGCCACTACCAGTGTGCCACGCCACCACCAGCCAGGCAGCCAACCACCACCAGTGTGCCACGCCAACGTCACCACCAGTGTGCCACACCCACGTCACCACCAGTGTGCCATGCCACCACCAGTGTGCCACGTCACCACCAGTGTGCCAAGCGCCCACGCCACCACCAGCCAGGCAGCCACCCACCACCAGTGTGCCAAACCCACGTCACCACCAGTGTGCCACGCCACCACCAGTGTGCCACGTCACCACCAATGTGCCAAGCACCCACGTCACCACCAGCCAGGCAGCCGCCCACCACCAGTGTGCCGCCCACGTCACCCCAGTGTGCCAAGCGCCCACGCCACCACCAGTGTGCCACGCCACCAGCAGCCAGGCAGCCACCCACCACCAGTGTGCCACGTCACCACCAGTGTGCCACACCCACGTCACCACCAGTGTGCCACGCCACCACCAGTGTGCCACGTCACCACCAGTGTGCCAAGTGCCCACGCCTCCACCAGCCAGGCAGCCACCCACCACCAGTGTGCCACACCCACGTCACCACCAGTGTGCCACACCCACTTCACCACCAGTGTGCCACACCCACGTCACCACCAGTGTGCCACACCCACGCCACCACCAGTGTGCCACGTCACCACCAGTGTGCCAAGCGCCCACGCCAGTGTTGGATAGTGTTCTGTTCTCCAACTCGTAACTATTCAGTACAGTAACAAAACTTCTGTTTATTGTGCAGTAGGCCTAATATACAGTTACAGAGATTTGCACTAATGGCCAGCTTTTCCTTTGTTTCTTTTTACACAATTATACAGATACAGATAATTGCACTATTAAAGGCCAGATTTTCCTTTGTTTCTTTTTACACAAGTTTACATTTGTGTGTCTTAATTTTGTACTTGAATTTTAGTTTCAATATTTATTTTTTATATGTTTCTATGCATATCATTCATATCTATGGCAGGCTGCAATCTATTGAGTTCGGTTAAAATAAATACCAAATGTTCTAAAATACTGTATATAGTGTTTTTATTCTTAAATCAGTTAATATAAACATATTTGCTATTAAAGATGTTATAGAACGTAATTGCATTATAGAATATTAAAAAAAAAAGTCACAGTTACTTTGCTGAGTAACTAATTACTTTTTCAATGTGGTAACTGAGTCAGTAACTCAATTACTTTTTGGGAGAAGTAATTTGTAACTGTAACTAATTACTTTTTTAAACTAAGATGAGCAACACTGGGGTCAATTACTACCCTAAAAATGTTGCTACCAGTGGGTTTTACCTGCCAAAATAAAAAGACCAGCAAAATTGTTTACTACTACCAGGACCCAAAACATTATTATTGGTCTATTTAGGACAGTTTTCTGTTAGTTATTATGATTGAGCATGTACTACATGTAGGACTCTAGCTAGCATCAAAATTTATGCTGAAATGTTTTTTTTTTTTAATACCAATACATACCAATACCAATACCGTTTATATTTTCATTTGTTTTGTTATGGTGAAGATAGAAGTGCTGTCCCTCTGCTTTTGGAATAGCAAGGGGATGTGATAGATTTTACTAGGGGGAATATTGGTAGGAACAGTAAACAGGGACACCAACCTACCACCCTATGACATATGCATTCCATGCAGGGAGTTCTGCCGAGCCTGTGATCAGTTGGTTGAGAAACACATTACTCTTTGCAGTGCTGCCAGCAAGAAATAACAGTTGCAGAATAGTAGACTGCACCTCTGTATCTACCTGAACACCAGAGAAACACAAGAAGGGTGCACATTGCTTCTGACCCTAGTAATCTGGCCAAAGCTTCTTAGCAAATAAGGTTACTTGTAATCCATTGGCAGAAGGCAGGCTAATGCACTCTATTTTTGGTGATGAGCATTATATACTCCTGACCACTGTACTCTATATCAGTGTTTACCAACCCTTTTTTAGTCAATGCACCCTTTAAAACTCTGCACATCTGGAGGCACCCCATTCTAAAATGTAAAAAATGAAACTAATAGTTTAACATAACAAAGCAACATCCACACACATAGCACACTCAACATTACAAATGATTTATTCTTCTAAAGTAAATACACCATTGCATACTGGTACTGACTAGTAGTCCAATGTTTCTCTTTTCTCGAAGTTTCTCTCCCTCACTCAGACAATATGAACCCAGCGCTGATGGAGAGGGGCAGGGGATTAGCAAACAAGGATGTTGTGCAGGTGCACAACATCCTCCTTATTAACTGATGATATCATTGGTTGTTAGGATGTTGGCAACTGAAAGGTTGTTATGGTGCACAATGAAAACCTGTCCCTTTGTGTAACTAATTCCCGCAGCCTCTGACATGTCCTGTACCATGCGTGCAGCCCCTGCATCTCCTGCACCATGCCCACAACCCCTGCATCTCCTGCACTATGTCCGCAGCCCCTGCATCATGTCTGCATCTCCTGCACCATGTCCACAGCCCCTGCATCTCCTGCTCGATGTCCAGAGCCCCTGCATCTGCTGCTCCATGTCCGCAGCCCCTGCATCTCCTGCACCATGTCCGCAGCCCCTGCATCTCCTGCACTATGTCCAGAACCCCTGCATCTCCTGCACCATGTCCAGAGCCCCTGCATCTCCTGCACCATGTCCAGAGCCCCTGCATCTCCTGCACCATGTCCCCAGCCCCTGCATCTCCCGCACCATGTCCGCAGCCCCTGCATCTCCTGCACCATGTCCGCAGCCCCTGCATCTCCTGCACCATGTCCGCAGCCCCTGCATCTCTTGTATCATGTCTGCAGCTCCTGCATCTCCTGTACCATGCCCACAGCCCCTGCATCTCCTGTACCATTCCCGCAGCCTCTGACATGTCCTCCTGTACCATGTTCACAGCCTCTGACATCTCCTGCATCATGTCTGCAGCCTCTGCATCCCCTGCACCATTCCTGCAGCCCCTGCATCTCCTGAACCATGCCCGCAGCCCCTGCATCTCCTGTACCATGTCCGCAGCCCCTGCATCTCCTGAACCATGCCCGCAGCCTCTGACATGTCCTGTACCATGCCCGCAGCCCCTGACATCTCCTGTACCATGGCCGCACTTTTACCACTTTTACCCAGAATTTGCTGATATAGATATATATATATATATATATATATATATATATACACACGCTGTATATACACATACGTTCAGCTATTCCCGGGCAGGCGGCGCATGCGCGGTGACGTGTTGGCACCGGGCGGTGCCATTTTTAAATGTGCGGTGCCTCACCAAAAGGTAAGTGAGACTCCTCCGCAGCCCCTGCATCTTCTAAGGAGATGCAGTGCTGCGGGCATGGTACAAGAGATTCTCCTGTACCATACCCACAGCCCTGCACCATGCCCACAAGCCCTGCATCTCCTGTACCATGTCCGCAGCCCCTGCCCCATGCCCGCAGCCCCTGCATCTCCAGCAACATGCCTGCAAACCCTGCATCTCCTGCACCATGCCCACAACCCCTGCATCTCCTGTACCATGTCCACAGTCTCTGCACCATGCCCGCAGCCCCTTAATTTCCCGCACCATGCCCACAACCCCTGCATCTCCTGCACCATGCCCGCAGCCCCTGCATCTCATGCACCATGCCCTCAGCCTCTGCATCTCCTGCACCATGCCTACACCCCCTGCATCTTCTGCACCATGCCCGCAGCCCCTGCATCTCCTGTACCATGCCCACAGCCCCTGCTTCTCCTGCACCATGCCCGCAGCCCCTGAATTTCCTGCACCATGCCCACAGCCCCTGCATCTTCTGAACCATGCCTGCAGCCCCTGCATCTCCTGTACCATGCCCACAGCCCCTGCAAATCCTGCACCATGCCCACAGCCCCTGCATCTCCTTTACCATGCCTGCAGCCCCTGCATCTCCTGCACCATGCATGCAGCCCCTGCATCTCCTGCACCATGCCTTCAGCCCCTGCATCTCCTGTACCATGTCCGCAGCCCCTGCACCATGCCCGCTGTTCCTGAATCTCCTGCACTATGCCCACAACCCCTGCATATCCTGCACCATGCATGCAGCCCCTACATCTCCTGCACCATGCTAGCAACCCCTGCATCTCCTGCACCATGTCCGCAGCCCCTGCATCTCCTACACCATGTCCGCAGCCCCTGCACCATGTCCACAGCCCCTGCATCTGCTGAACCATATCCACAGCCCCTGCATCTGCTGCACCATGTCCGCAGCCCCTGCATCTCCTGCACCATGCCCTCAGCCCCTGCATCTCCTGCACCGTGTCTGCAGCTCCTGCATCTCCAGCACCATGTCCACAGCCCCTGCATCTCCTGCACCATGTCCAGAGCCCCTGCATCTCCTGTAACATTCCTGCAGCCTCTGACATGTCCTCCTGTACCATGTCCACAGCCTCTGACATCTCCTGTACCATGTCTGCAGGCTCTGCATCTCCTGCACCAGGCCCGCAGCCCCTGCATCTCCTGTACCATGTCCAGAGCACCTGCATCTCCTGTACCATGTCCGTAGCCCCTATATATACAGTATATATATAAAGCCCTATATGTTTTCATATATGTCTTATCTATATATATAATACACTCTTCAAATGTGTTTTAAAATGCATGGTTTTCCCTTTTATGAACAAGAAAACAATGGCGTTATGCTGTTGGGTCGGTATAATAATGCTATGGGGCTCGTATGAAATTATTTCCCGGGCTGAATTTTATTCCCAGTCCGGCCCTGTCCCAAAGGTGTTATATTGGGTTGAGGTCAGGACTCCGTACAGGCAAGTCAAGTTCCTCCACCCCAAACTCGCTCATCCATGTCTTTATGGACCATGTTTGGAACAGCAAGGGGTCATCACCAAAAAGTTGAGAGCATGAAATTGTGAAAAATGTCTTGGTATGCTGACGCCTTAAAAGTTCCCTTTACTGGAACTAAGGGGCCAAGCCCATCCCCCTGAAAAACAACCCCACACCATAATCCTGTCTCCACCAAATGATTTGGACCAGTGCACAAAGCAAGGAGGGGCAGAATGCTGCCTGGCCATCTCATGCCCAAGCAGGAAGATGTCCAGAGAAGTTGTGAGCCCAACTCTTTAGGAACCTTTCTCTGCTGCTAATTCTGTCCTTAACAGATGGGGTACCTGTCCCTACTCTACCCATTCGCAAAATGTGTGTCAAGCCTGTGAGTCAGGGTCTTAAATATGCTCTGCTTGACCAAAGACTGCTGCTAAAGTAACTTGGGGCAACAGCACCCAATTGAATCACTTGCATCTCCTGTACCATGCCCACAGCCCCTGCACCATGCCCGCAACCCCTGCATTTCCTGTACCATGTCTGCAGCCCCTGCACCTTGCCCACAGCCCCTGAATCTCCTGCACCATGCCCACAACCCCTGCATCTCCTGCACCATGCCCGCAGCCCCTGCATCTCCTGCACCATGCCCACAGCCTCTGCATCTTCTGCACCATGCCCGCAGCCCCTGCATCTCCTGTACCATGCCCACAGCCCCTGCATCTCCTGCACCATGCCCGCAGCCCCTGCATCTCCTGTACCATGCCTGCAGCCCCTGCATCTCCTGAACCATGCCTGCAGCCTCTGCATTTCCTGTACCATGTCCACAGCCACTGCATCTCCAGCACCATGCCCGCAGCCCCTGCATCTCCTGCACTATGCCCGCATCCCCTGCATCTCCTGCACCATGTCCACAGCCTCTTTATCTCCTACACCATGCCCGCAGCCCCTGCATCTCCTGTACCATGCGTGCAGCCCCTGCATCTCCTGCACCATGCCTGCAGCCCCTGCATCTCCTGTACCATGTCCACAGCCCCTGCACCATGCCCGCAGCCCCTAAATCTCCTGCACTATGCCCACAACCCCTGCATCTCCTGCACCATATCCACAGCCTCTGCATATCCTGCACCATGCATGCAGCCCCTTCATCTCCTGCACCATGCTAGCAACCCCTGCATCTCCTGCACCATGTCTGCAGCCCCTGCATCTCCTACACCATGTCCGCAGCCCCTGCACCATGTCCGCAGCCCCTGCATCTGCTGAACCATGTCCACAGCCCCTGCATCTGATGCACCATGCCCTCATCCCCTGCATCTCCTGCACCGTGTATGCAGCCCCTGCATCTCCTGCACCATGTCCACAGCCCCTGCATCTTCTGCACCATGTCCAGAGCCCCTGCATCTCCTGCACCATGTCCAGAGCCCCTGCATCTCCTGCACCATGTCAAGAGCCCCTGCATCTCCTGCACCATGTCAAGAGCCCCTGAATCTCCTGCACCATGTCCGCAGCCCCTGCATCTCCTGCACCATGTCTGCAGCCCCTGCATCTCTTATACCATGTCAGCAGCCCCTGCATCTCCCGTACCATGACCGCAGCCCCTGCATCTCCTGTAACATTCCTGCAGCCTCTGACATGTCCTCCTGTACCATGTCCACAGCATCTGACATCTCCTGTACCATGTCTGCAGGCTCTGCATCTCCTGCATTGTGCCTGCAGCCCCTGCATCTCCTGTACCATGTCCAGAGTACCTGCATCTCCTGTACCATGTCCGCAGCGCCTATATATACAGTATATATAAAGCCCTATATGTTTTCATATATGTCTTATCTATATATAATACACTCTTCAAATGTGTTTTAAAATGCATGGTTTTCCCTTTTATGAACAAGAAAACAATGGCGTTATGCTGTTGGGTCGGTATAATAATGCTATGGGGCTCGTATGAAATTATTTCCCGGGCTGAATTTTATTCCCAGTCCGGCCCTGTCCCAAAGGTGTTATATTGGGTTGAGGTCAGGACTCCGTGCAGGCAAGTCAAGTTCCTCCACCCCAAACTCGCTCATCCATGTCTTTATGGACCATGTTTGGAACAGCAAGGGGTCATCACCAAAAAGTTGAGAGCATGAAATTGTGAAAAATGTCTTGGTATGCTGACGCCTTAAGAGTTCCCATTACTGGAACTAAGGGGCCAAGCCCATCCCCTGAAAAACAACCCCACCCCATAATCCTGTCTCCACCAAATGATTTGGACCAGTGCACAAAGCAAGGAGGGGCAAAATGCTGCCTGGCCATCTCATGCCCAAGCAGGAAGATGTCCAGAGAAGTTGTGAGCCCAACTCTTTAGGAACCTTTCTCTGCTGCTAATTCTGTCCTTAACAGATGGGGTACCTGTCCCTACTCTACCCACTCGCAAAATGTGTGTCAAGCCTGTGAGTCAGGGTCTTAAATATGCTCTGCTTGACCAAAGACTGCTGCTAAAGTAACTTGGGGCAGCAGCACCCAATTGAATCATTTGCCCAGTGACCCAGGAAACCATAGATGAACCATGATCCTCTTGACTTCCTCTCCAACTGCAGTGCTGATGTAGACAAGCGCCACCTGCAGTGGAGAAAGTAAACTGCACCTGCCTAAATTCTTGTGCTTCAATAGACTGGGAAAATTGCAGTTAGCTAAAGTTATAGTGCATTAGACTCAACTTCTGTGTCTTATTATAGCGTTAATCTATCCATAGATGGTGTAAAGTCAGCAGGTGACCACACCACTGGACAAACTGGGTCTAAGGAGGCATGCCATTGTGCATTTGAAACAGAATAGAAACAAACACTCTTTGGAATCAAGACCTGTAAATGTGTGCACTGCAGTAGGCTGTAATTCTTAATTTATCAATATGCGTTAACCTTTTTAATGCTGCCACGATAAATATTACAGTGGTGTTTGGTACAGGATATAAATTCTTGCTTAGATTTTGTTCAGGCAGCTTCAGGCTCTGTCTGTTCTCTGAGCTCCTGGTGATAAATTAACCTGGAAGTGCTCAGCATAGAGCACTTCTGGGTTCAGGACTGTTAGATAAAAGGCAGCTGTGGCCAGAAAAAAAGCAGGCACTTTGTCCCTGATATGTTTAAGGACAGTGTAGGGGAGGCATTAGGAGTCTAGGAGATCCTTGATGTCTCTAAAAAGGGAGCCTGCCTGTTTACTATTACAAGGGGGGCTTGTCAGCACCTTTGTGAAAGTGATACAGGTAATGGAAAAACAAATAAAAATATGTAAATACACTTTACAAAATATAAAGGCCCTCCATGTACATATGCACGTTTGCATGCACCTAGGGGGCAGGTTACAAAGTTGGTAAGGTTGAAAAAAAGACACCAGTCCATCCAGGTGCATACGTAAACACTATTTGCACAATGCAGATTAGGTACACTTGCACTAAAGCAGGGGGAATCATTCTATGTACTGTATTGTTAATTCTAAATTGATGAGCTGTATAGACTATTTAAAATGTTGTCTGTGGACAATTTTGAGGAAAAAAAGTCCTTCCTTAATGGTGTTTAATTTTTTTGAGAGGATTTGGGGTTGGAATTTAATGGTGTATATGGATTAGAGCTGTATGTATTCATATTTGAAGAAATGAAAGAATTTTGAAAAACTTTTTGTCTTATTCTTTTTAAGCTGGTGGTAAATATACCTTTCTAGCAACTGTTCAAACATTCGTAAAAGAGAGTTGTTTAACGGGCAGCTGCACGAAACTCACATTACCAATGTTCTTTTGTTCATGGCAACCAAATAAAATCTCCTTTTTTTATTTGAAAATTTCTACTCAGAGATTTTCATAAAGAGGTTCCTATGAGTAAAGACTGTAGAGAAATAATGCTGTTTTCTTTCATTTAGTCACAGTATCATGGGTGTATGCTAGTATGCCTAATTCAGCCAGCAGAGGGCAATATAATTCAGCATATGGATTAGGTTTCTTCTGGAATTTCCCTATTATAGAAAACCCTATAAAAAGAAACACACAGACTGCAATTGCGACTTCTCCTGAAAATGCCAGTTGTTTATAGTCGTGCTTCAATACTTTTAAGACACTGATCTAAAATAAGTATGCACATAAATATTTCTTTCTGATTTTCTGCATATGCATACTGGGGGAAAGTGATTCAGAAAGTGCTGAAGCTAGTGGGACAGTCTAACAGCCAGGCAACTAGTATTTTCATAAAAAAATTCAGCAATGACAGTTCCCATATGCCTCTGATTAAATGTTTAGGCTAAAGCTTAGAAGGGCCAAAGTCAGAAGGAGGCACCGGTCCTTACCACAAATGGACTTACCATTGATTGACATTTCCAGCACAGGTACAGATATGAGAAAAACATACAAATGTTACCAGATATTGGATGGGGGGGGGGGGGGTACATAAGAAACCCCAGGAGCACTGGATAATTTGAGGACACCTTCTTACTACTTAATAATCTCTGTTCCTCAGGGCAGGAGAAGTAGCTGAAGTTAAGTTCTTCTAAGGCCCACAGCAGACTGAAGCCCTCTGAAAAAAAGAGAACCAGCATACAGTCACTAGGACTCAGAATTTTGGTCAGTACTCAATGTCACATGATCATCGGGTGCCTCCTTCGAATATCATCTGGGCATTCTTCAGTAAGGGGGAAACAAAGCTCACAATACCACAGGGCAGCTGGACACCTTCCTCCAACTTCCATTGGTCACTGTTTAGCGAGCTCTCCAAACCAAAATTACAGGCTAGAACCATTGAAGTAGGCCCCAGCTCTTCTACAGCTAGGACCTCGATGAACATCCAATAGCGCTTCAGCGGACTGTCCTAGGGGCAAGGGCTCTTAGGCAGGGGGGGCTCCAACTGCATGACTGGACCCAGGACCAACTCAACTCTGCTCCAGGCCTCAGTCTATTTATATGCTCTCCATCCACCTACTGGGCATACCTCGCCAGCGATTGGCTGGGTCCCCTTGAATATTCAAATAGCCTTTCTGCCCACTGTAATTACAGAACCATCTAGAAGGCAGGAGAAAATAATCAGAGCAGACTGAGCAGACTAAAGTAGTCAGCTATTGCTCCACTGGCTACGGAGGAGCCAGTTTATATTTACCTAGCATCCTATACCCCAAATAGGAGGGTACTATGCCTTTATAATTTATTTTTACTATTACAACCCACTTAAAATCCAACTCCAGGAAAAGTACTGACAAACAAGCTGTGAAGAAAACAGCATGCAGCAAGGAAGCAGGAATTGCATATACCTGGAATTAACAGTATTTCAAGACAGGGATCGCCAGTAAAGTAAGTATATCTTTTTGTTTAGAAGGTACACTTATGAATTAAAGTTACCCTGTGCTTTAAGGGCCACTTTGAGGATAAAATACAGACTGCATATCTCAGTATAGATTGCATGTCTCAGGATTGCATAGGGAGCAGGTCTCAGGAGGGTGCAGAGCTCAGAAGTGTGATACGTACAGGGTGCAGGATTCAGGAGTGCGCTACGTATGGGGGCAGGGTGCAGGAGCATGCTATGTACAGGGTGCCATATTCAGGAGTACACTACGAACAAGGTGCAGGAAATAGAATATGCTACGTACAGGGCGCAGGACTCAAGAATAGGGATGAGCTTCGAGTTTGAGTCAAAGGTAAGTTTGACTCGAACATCGGCCGTTCGACCATTTGTCGAATGACGAACAAATGTGCTTCTTCGCTGGAAATTTAAAATCCCATAATGCACTGTGCGCGTGCCGTGCGTGCATCACATTATGTGATTGGCCAAAGCATGCACCCTGACCTCATGCTTTGGGAAATTAAATGATCTCTGCCATGATTGGACTAAAGGCAGGCTGCCTTTAGCCAATCATGGCTCAGGGGCCAAGTACACGCCCCACACTACATAAAGGCTGCCCGCGCAGCCGCAGCATGTAGTGTAAATGGGCGGGCGCGGAGACAGGGAGAGAAACACGTTTGAGGCAGGGCGAGAGTAGCTTTGTTTGGAGTTTGTCAGACAGTGCAGAGAGACATTCCTAGCAGGGAAGGGAGAGAAAAGAACATGTTTGACAGGCAGGCAGGGAGTGAATAATTTCTTTGCAGTTTGTCACACAGTGCAGTGCCAGTGAGACATTCCTAGCAGGGAGAGAGATTTGTGCTTTTTGCAAGTTCAGAGATCAAATAGTGAGAAGTATATTCAGTAGTGCATACCATAGGCCAGGGATTCCCAAACTATGACCCTCCAGTTGTTCAGGAACTACAATTCCCATCATGCCTAGTCATTTATGTGAATGTCAGAGTTTTACAATGCCTCATGGGATGTGTAGTTCTGCAACAGCTGCAGGTCCGTAGTTTGGGAATCCCTGCCATAGACCGTATACCATACATAGATCTCTATATATAAGGCTATAGGGCTATTGATTACATCATATCAGTGAGATTATTTCACTTGCGTACATCCTATAAGCAGCACAGCTCATCTATAGGGCTATAGATTACATCATATCAGTGAGAGTTTTGTTAATCGGTCACTTGCGTAGATCCTAAAAGCAGTACAGCTCATCTATAGGGCTATAGATTACATCATATCAGTGAGAGTATTGCTAATCGGTCACTTGCATACATCCTATAAGCAGCACAGCTCATCTATAGGGCTTTAGATTATATCATATCAGTGAGAGTATCGTTAATTGGTCACTTGCGTACATCCTATAAGCAGCACAGATCATCTATAGGGCTATAGATTACATCATATCAGTAAGAGTATTTAACTTGCGTACATCCTATAAGCAGCACAGCTCATATATAGGGCTGTAGATTACATCATATCAGTGAGAGTTTTGTTAATCGGTCACTTAAGTAGATCCTAAAAGCAGCACAGCTCATCTATAGGGCTATAGATTACATCATATCAGTGAGAGTATTGTTAATCGGTCACTTGCGTACATCCTATAAGAAGCACAGATCATCTATAGGGCTATAGATTACATCATATCAGTGAGAGTATTGTTAATTGGTCACTTGCATGCATCCTATAAGCAGCACAGCTCATCTATAGGGCTATAGATTACACCATATCAGTGAAAGTATTGTCAATCGGTCACTTGCATACATCCTATAAGCAGCACAGCTCATCTATAGGGCTATTGATTACATCTTATCAGTGAGAGTATTGTTAATCGAGCACTTGCATGCATCCTATAAGCAGCACAGCTTATCTGACAATGACAGACAAGAAACCAGCAGTCATGTTGCCACAACTGAAGCATATTGCCAAGTGACGAGGAGGGAGGGGATGATGAGGTCACTGACTGTACTTGGGTTCCTGACAGGATAGAGGAGGAGGAGGGGGAGGATGAGGAGGATGCACAACTCCAACGAGGCAGGATGTGCTCCAGGGGCCGCCATAGCAGTAGCCAACCTATTGCGTCATAGCACAGAGCTACAAAGGTGCAGGGTGCTGCAAACTTCCCGCGGACTCACAAAATTTCATTAGTGTGAGCTGTTTTCAGCACATATGCAGTAGACTGCAGGGTTGCTGTTTGCAACATCTGTCTAAAGCGGATCAAGCGTGGCCAGAACTCTAGCCGCTTGGGCATCACGTGCTTGACAAGGCATATGGTGACCTGCCATGCAGTCCGTTGGCAACAGAACCTGAAAGAGGCACCAGATCAAAACAAGCATACATCACCTTGCTCCTCATCTGTGATCTCTAACCCTACTATACCTCAATTTTACTACCCCAGATTTTGAACTGATGCATGCATCAGTGGCACTATCCCTCTAGTCTACCTGCTGGAGCACACGTTGCGTGGAATCATGGACAGGGCACTTGAGGCCGAACAGCGGGAGGAAGAGGAGGACTTCCTTTCTCACAAGGCCCCCTTTATGCAGATATCATTCCTGCATAGCCACAAAACACACAGGAGGAAGAGGAGGAGGAGGAGGATTTTGGCAGCATGGTTGTAGAGAATAGCATATGGCAGTCTTCAAAGGATGGTTTTGATTCCCCTGAAACCCCAGGAGTTGTACGTGGTTGGGGAGAGGTTGCTCCTGCTGACAATGTCATCCTTAGTGACCTAGAGAACGTAGAAGCTCATGCCTCCTCCACTTACGTTGCTTAGGCTCCCTGATTCTGAAAAGCCTGCGAATGGACCCAAGGATTTGTGCTATCAAGGAGAGGGATAATTACTGGTTGGCAACCCTTCTTGATCCACATTACAAGGGTAAAGTTGCAGAGCTTATCCTGCCTTCGCAGAGGGAGCAGAGGATAAAACATCTTAAAGGAGGCCTTGAAGAAAAATGTGTGTACCACTTTTGCAGACACTGGGAGGTCAACATTCTCTGGATGTGTTTCTGAGGCATCGTTCAGCCAAAGGAGGAGCGTTGGAGAAGGCGGCCGGCTGACCGATGCCTTTAAACAATTCTTTAGTCCTCAGCAGCACCCAGGGCTGTTAGGTTTAAGCAACCATCGGCAGCGTCTCTATCATATGGTGCATGATTATCTAGGTGCAAGAGCAGAATTGGAGACCTTGCCAGCCGAACATCCACTGGGTTACTGGGTCTGGAGGATGGACCACTGGCCAGAACTTGCTCAATATGCAATGGAGCTACTGTCCGGTCCTGCTTCCAGCGTGCTTTCCGAACGGACGTTCCGTGCTGCTGGAGGTTTTGTGATGGACAAAAGAGTGCGTCTGTCCACAGACTCTGATGACAAGTTGACTTTTATCAAAATGAACCAGTCCTGGATCAACAAGAGCTATCAAGCCCCTGATGCTGATGTAACTGATTGAATTTGCTAGGGGTCTGCCATCCCTTAAAGACTGCATATGCTGCCCGTCTTATTCCTCTACCTTGATTCTGCTAGCTTCCAACAATGTTTTTAGTTTAGGTCACTACCAACCCCCAAGGCCTAATATTTCTGCACTTGTATGACGGGTGCATGCAATTTAAATGTCGTATGTCATTTTTAACAGCAGTCCCTGTCCCTGTGCCCTGCTAACTGTGAGTGGTTACGGTGTTCAGGCACCAATAACACGGAAGGTCCAATAGTTTTGCACCTGTATGACAAGTACATGCAATTTCAAATTTGTATGGAATTCTTACCAGCAGGTCCTGTTCCTGCACCCAGCAAGAGTAACTGCGAGGGCTTGGTTACGGTGTTCAGGCACCACCAACAGCAAAGGCCCAATTTTTGGCATCGGTAAAGTACATTAAATTTCTTACCAGCAGGTCCCGTTCCTGCACCCAGCAAGAGTAACTAAGAGGGCTTGGTTACGGTGTTCAGGCACCACCAACAGAAAAAGCCAGATTTTTGGCACCTGTATAGCACATGTAATTTCAAATTTGTATGGAATTCTTACCAGCAGGTCCCGTTCCTGCGCCCAGCAAGAGTAACTGTGAGGGGTTACGGTGTTCAGCCACCACCTACAGCAAAGGCCCAATTTTTGGCACCTGTATAGTATGTGCAATTTCAAATGTGTATGGAATTCTTACCAGCAGGTCCCATTCCTGCACCCAGCAAGAGTAACTGCGAGGGCTTGGTTACTGTGTTCAGGCACCACCAACAACAAAGGCCCAATTTTTGGCACCTGTATTGCACATGCAATTTCAAATTTGTATGGAATTCTTACCAGCAGGTCTCGTTCCTGCACCCAGCAATAGTAACTGCGAAGGCTTGGTTACGGTCGGTGTTCAGGCATCACCAACAGCAAAGGCCCAATTTTTGGCACCGGTAAAGTACATTAAATTTCAAATTTGTATGGAATTTTTAGCAGCAGGGCCTGTCCTTGTGCCCAGCAAGAGTAACTGTGAGGGGTTGGGGTGTTCAGGCACCACCAACAACCAAGACCCAATTTTTCTGCACCTGTATGACAAGTACATGTGATTTTAAATTTGTATGTATATTTGTATATGACATTTTTTGCTTTAGAAATGTCAGGATTGCTGCAGCAGACTACATACATCGTAGAGATGCACTACAGGCACATTCAGGGGACCCCCCAGGCACGATATTTGAAGGAATTTTTCATTTTTATAGTTTCACTTTAAGTCTCATTAAAATCAGTAAATCACTGCTCCTTTAAAAACAATCGTTTTTAAAAACTTTTTTTTCATTGCTACATGTTCCCAGGTAAGTACCCAGACCTCCATACACTTTTTTGGGGCAATAACTTGCATTTAATCCTTCAAAATTAGGCCGTTTGATTTTCGAGGTTCGACTCCCATAGACTTCAATGGGGTTAGTTTATTCGAACAAACTTTTCCTCTTTTCGCGGTGTTCTGGTGCTAACTGAACCGGGGGGGGGGGGGTGTTCGGCTCATCACTACTCAAGAATATGCTACGTACAGGGTGCTGGACTTAGGAATACGCTACGTACAGGGTGCAGGACTCAGGAATACGCTACGTACAGGGTATAGGACTCAGAAATACGCTACGTACAAGGTGTAGGACTCAGGAGTACACTACCTACAGGGTGCAGGATTCAGGAGTATGCTAAGTACAGGGTGCAGGACTCAGAAATACGATACGTACAGGGTGTAGGACTCAGAAGTACGCTACGTACAGGGTGCAGGACACAGGAGTACGCTACGTACAGGGTGCAGGAGTCAGGAGTGCACTACATACAGGGTACAGGATTTAGGAGCACGCTACATACAGGGTGCAGGACTCAGGAGTGCAGTATGTAGAGATTGCAAGTCTCAGGACTGCGATATGTATAGAGAGCAGATCTCAGGAGGGTGCTAAATACAGGGTGCAGGGCTAGGAAGTGTGGTACATACAGGGTGCAGGGCTCAGAATTGTAGTACATACAGGGTGCAGGATTCAGGATTGCGCTACGTATGGGGACAGGGTGCAGGGAGTTTGCTATGTACATGGTGCAAGGCTCAAGAGTTTACAATGCACAAGGTGCAGATTTAAGTAATGCATGTTTCACAAGCCAGTCTATTTCAATACCACGCCCCCCCTTACCCCCCTTCCCCAGTACAGAACTCTTCCCCTTCCAGTGCAAACCTGTCATTTCTCACTAAATCCTCATCCGGAGATCCCGAGAGAGGGGCTGCTGCTGAATAGCAGCTACAGCAGTTACAGAGTGTGTGCACCCTGCTCACGCAGGCTTTAGAAGGAGCTGCCGCTGGGACAGTGCACATTCCCCACTCCCTCTTATAGAGATACTGCAGGACAGGGAGGGCTGTGTGCACTGCCCGGAGGGAGCGCTATCACCTGTACCTGGGCTTCTGTGTGTGAAAGTGACAGCAGGAGGTGGCGGAAAGCCGTATCGGCACATTCCGGCCTGATAGTAGGCTAGAAGACTAAAGCCCTAATGTCTCTGCTCCCCCTATACACCAGACATGTCAAAGTGGTATTTTTTTTGACTCATATTGGCCTCTAACTTCTTCTTTGCAGCCCTCAGCTGATTTAGGGATTTTCCTTGAGCGAGGTCACAGCTGCTCTGAAACTGATGAATGTTACCACTGCCTAGATAGTTTTGTAGCTGTAATAAATCAGGAAATGTGTATGGCCCATTTCTGCTGGATAAAGCATTGAAAGTTGCATTTTCTTACTGTAATGGTATTTACCAAAGTGCTATAATCTTTAAGGTAGTGTAACCCCTTGAATATTTATTCCACTTCATTTGGCCAACTGTTTTATTTGAATACAATTTCTCTACATAAACGTATTTAAAGCAGCAATGCTGGGGCAGTAATCAAAATAAAAGGGTGGTGGCACTATATTAAGCCTAATGGCAACAAAACCCAAGGTGTTTTGAATGTTCAGGGTCTAGAATTAATGGATATTTTTGGAAGGCTGCTTGTATCTCTGCCAGAGAAGAAGGTACCTTGAATGTTTTTGTTAAAAAAAAGTGGAAAAATAGCTCTGGACCCTTAAGGTTATCTTATTGGTATTGCTAAGAAAACTTAAGGTATTGATGATAATGTAGGCAATATGGTTCCCAGGCAGGCAACCCCTATAGCTCAGAGGATCTCGGCAGTCTCTTCGACTTGTAGTGTAAAGTAACAATAATATAAATTGATGTGCCATGCCACTTCTAAAAGGTCCAGATAGGACCTTATTCCAATAAAGTTCTGTGGGACAATCAAAAGAGTAACCAATGCATTTTGAGGGTCCAAAACCAGCCCCCCCCCCCCCCCCCTATTTCATCAGGGCTTGAGTTTGACAATGTAAATGGATTAGAAGAAGTGAACTGGACGTTTAATAATATTCCTTCCAGTGTGATTACAAGCACAGGTCTTGTCAGCTACTTGTTTGCAAAGTCCTCTTAGGACATGGTGTTACAGAGAATGTGCACTAGACTCTTAATTTAAGGCTAAAGTAACTGCTCACAAGCCTACAGGGAAATTTATGTTCTGATCTGGAACACAATCTCCAAAAGCAGCCAAACTAGCACATGCTGCACCCTACATTCATCTCATACCAACATCTGCCTGTGCTGCTCTTATAGGAGCACCACTCGTTGCATTACTCTTTCTGTAGCCTTCTGCTGAACTGCACAAATCATGCCCAGGGTCGGTTTTCCATATGCCAGAACTTCCCTGGGTCGGTCTTTCACATGCAAAAACCTCTTTGAACTGATAGACTACATTGTTCACACTTCAAGGGAAACCCATATTTATTTGCACTAGCCTTAATTAAATTGTGGACCGCGGTCAGCCCACCAGTCTGCAGTGCCCGATCCCCAATGCTCAGCAGTCATTAGTTGCTGGGAACGCTGGTGTTCCAGCAACCAGTGGCGTTATTGTGCACCTCCACCCCCTGTAGCAAGTTTCTTAGTCCAGCATCCACTCCCTGCAGCTTGTTCCTTCTGTCAGCCCCTGCCCCCTGCAGCTCCTCCCTTCTCTCATCTCCCACCCGTTCCGGCAGGCTACCGGACATATGCAGGTATGCTGTTATCACGTACCTGGTGCTAGAGGCCAATGGAGAGAGAGGGCTTCCCTTGCGGCTAAGTTCCAGACCCCCCTGAGGATGAGAACAGGAGAGGTCAGGCCCAAAGTAGCACGGGTCGCCTGCTGGATTGTGTGCAGGAGGATCCAGAGTACAGCTGGAGTGCTGGAGTGGAATCAGCAGACAGGTGGCGCCCGTGAGGTGTTTGCAGGACTTGGATAATGCTGAGACTGGAACGTGGTCGGGTGGATAGCCAAGATCAGGAGCCAGGTGGATATCAGAGCAAGCGTGGTCAGGTGGATAGCCGAGATCAGGAGCCAGGTGGATATCAGAGCAAGCGTGGTCAGGTGGATAGCCGAGGTCAAACACAGGAAGCAATCAGGAGACAGGTCAAGGACAAGCCGGGTTGGTAACAGGAGACAGGAACTGGAATATCACAGGGATAACACACTGGAGGAGCTGAAGATCAACCAGTAACTAAAATCACTGGCAGGTTTCCTTAAATAGGCCCAGGTAAATTGCTGGTAGTGCTGCTGGGTCCTAAAGTCCTTCTCCTGCCAAAGTGCTGATAGCGCTGCTGGGTCCTAGAGCCCTTCTCCTGGTGTTTGTGCCCTGACAGTGCCCCCCCCTGACGGGCAGCCTCCGGATGCCTATTTGAGAAATTTTCTCTGGGTATTTGTCCTTAAACTCTTGGAGGAGTCTGGGGGCATGTACATTGGCTTCGGGTTCCCATGAGCTTTCTTCGGGTGGATACCCTTTCCATTTAATTAAGAATTGGGTTTGTCTCCCTCTCTTCCTGCAGTCCAGGATTGCTTCCACCTCGAATTCTGTGTCCTCACCAATCGTCACTGGCAGTGGAGGTGGCTCCACTCTCCCTGGAAATGGATCTGGAACAGTTGGTTTAAGCAAGGAGGTGTGAAAAACCGGATGGATCCTATATGAGTCAGGCAAAGATAGTTCGTAAGCCACTGGGTTAATTTCCCGTTTGATCTGAAAAGGCCCAATATACCTTGGCCCTAGCTTCCGTGAAGGGCAGGCCAATTTCAGGTTGGCAGTAGACAGCCACACTTTGTCCCCAACCTTGAAGGAAGGATTTCCCCTCCGTTTCCGATCAAAGTGTTTTTTGTAATCCACTTGGGCTTTCTGTATGGACTCCCGGAGGACCTGATAATTGTTTTGAATGAAAACAAGTCTGTCCTGCAAGGTGGGTACAGAAGTTTCAGGCATAATTTCAGGCAGGGCAGCAGGGTGGAATCCATAATTAGCCCAGAATGGGGACTGATTTGTAGCTGAATGGACAGAGTTATTATAGGCAAATTCCGCCAGCGGAAGCAGGGATGCCCAGTCATCTTGGGAAAAAGCTGAAAAGCAGCGGAGGTATTGCTCGAGGGTTTGGTTAGTACGCTCCGTTTGCCCATTACTTTGGGGATGGTAGGCAGATGATAAGCAGAGTTCCACTTCCAAGGCTTTACAAAGGGCTCTCCAAAACCTAGAGGTGAATTGCACCCCCCGATCCGAAACAATGTTCTTTGGTAGTCCATGAAGTCTTATGATCTCCTTGATAAACATGTGAGCGGTTTCCGCTGCAGAGGGAGTACCAATCATTGGTATGAAGTGGGCCATTTTTGATAATCGGTCTACCACAACAAGGATGGTCGTGAATCTTTCAGAGGGAGGAAGATCAACAATAAAATCCATAGAAATCATTTCCCAGGGGCGATTAGGGATAGGCAAGGGTCTTAATAAACCCCAGGCTTTGACTTTGTCACTTTTGCTACGTAGACATATGGTGCATGACTTGACGTAGGATCTACAGTCCCGACTGAGGTTAGGCCACCAAAAGGACCGCTGAATGAGCTCGTTAGTTTTACGGGCCCCAAAGTGCCCTGCAAGTCGGTGGTCGTGGAATGCCCTGAGAACCAGAGACCTAGCTTCTTGAGGTACAAAGATTTTGTCCTGGTGCCAAAGTAATCCACCCTGCCTCCTTAACGAGTCATGTTCGGATTCGGGGCACGATACAGAAGCTT
Organism: Pelophylax lessonae; assembly: GCF_965119305.1. Taxonomy (NCBI): domain Eukaryota; kingdom Metazoa; phylum Chordata; class Amphibia; order Anura; family Ranidae; genus Pelophylax; species Pelophylax lessonae. The sequence continues at coordinate 336,612,472 of NC_138768.1, forward strand.
GTTCAATGGATGCCTTTAGGTTAGTTTGAATCAGCAAAAAATTTTGGGCAGATAAGATAGTGCTTGGAGGAGCACATTCAGCAGATTCGGGGAACATCCTGGACAGGGCATCGGCTTTCCCATTTTTGGAACCTGGGCGGTATGTCAAGTGGAAATTAAATCTCGAAAAGAATAAGGCCCACCTGGCTTGTCGAGGTCTTAGGCGTTTTGCAGATCTTAAATATTCCAAATTTTTGTGATCTGTGAAGATCATAATTGGATGGTTAGCGCCCTCCAGGAGGTACCTCCATTCTTCGAGAGCGACTTTAATTGCCAGGAGTTCTCTGTCACCCACGTCATAGTTTCTTTCAGCCTGATTCAGCTTCCTGGAGCAATAGGCTACTGGGTGGAGCAGGGCCTTTGGGCCCTGACGCTGCGAGAGCATGGCTCCCGTAGCTACTTCGGATGCGTCCACCTCAAGGACAAAGGGAAGAGCTGGGTCAGGGTGTTGCAACACTGGAGCAGAGGTGAAGAGAGCCTTCAGTTTTTCGAAAGCCGCTTGAGAATCTTGATTCCAGGAGAAGCGTGAATGCAGGCGAGTGAGCTGGGTGATCGGGGCAATAATAGTTGAGAAATTCCGAATAAATTTCCTATAAAAATTAGCGAAGCCCACAAACCTCTGGACCCCTTTCTTGTCAGAAGGTGCAGGCCACTCCAAGATTGCTGATACCTTCTGAGGATCCATGGAAATCCCTTTCGTGGAGATTATGAGTCCTAAGAACTGGATAGATTGTTTCTCGAACTCACACTTTTCTGCTTTAGCATATAAGCCATGGGTTCTTAAGGTCTTTAACACTTTTCTGACGTGCTCTCGATGGAGTTCAAGCGAGGCTGAGAAAATTAGTATGTCGTCCAGATAGACGATTAAGAACAGGTCAAGGTATTCTCTGAAAATATCATTCACAAAATGTTGGAATGTGGCGGGGGCATTACATAGCCCGAAGGGCATCACAAGGTACTCAAAGTGACCAAAGCGTGTTCGGAAGGCGGTCTTCCACTCATCACCTTCCCTAATACGAACCAGGTTATAGGCCCCCCGCAAGTCCAACTTCGTGAAAACCTGGGCTGTTCGGAATCTTTGGAATAACTCAGGGACGAGAGGGAGTGGGTATCTGTTCTTGATAGTAATTTTATTAAGGTCCCTATAGTCAATGCATGGTCTGAGAGAACGATCCTTCTTCTCGACGAAGAAAATGCCAGCTCCAGCAGGTGACGATGAAGGGCGGATGAATCCTTTGGCAAGGTTTTCATCTATATATTTTCGGAGGGCCTCCAGCTCCACTTCGGATAACGGAAAGATGCGCCCAAAGGGGACTTCTGCTCCAGGTAGCAACTCAATTGGGCAGTCGTAGGACCGATGTGGGGGCAAGGCATCGGCACCTTTTTTGTCAAACACATCAAGGAAGTCAAGGTAGGCTGAAGGAACAGCATGACAGGGATCCGGTGTAGGTTGAACGGAGAGACACACTGAAGAGTTGACAGGCGTGGGGACGCCACAGTGTTGCTGACAATAGGAAGATGAGAAGATGATTTCTCCCTTGGGCCAGTCAATTTGCGGGTTGTGGGCCCGTAGCCAGGGTATCCCTAGGATGGCTGGGAAAATAGGAGACCTGATGACATCAAAGCGGAGGAATTCCCGATGGCCTGCTTCTGTTGTGGCAAGGACAGGGATAGTCTCCTGAGTGACTGGTCCAGAGCTAGGAGCAGTGCCATCTGCTAAATGTACATCAAGTCTTTGTTCCTTCAGTTTCAGGGGTATGCGCAAGTTCTTGGCTAGGTTGAGATCCAGGAAGCAACTACAGGCTCCAGAGTCAATGATCGCCTGCAGCTTTACTTCCTTTCCATCCACCTGCAGAGAGATGGGGAGAATTAAATGAGTGGATATAGTCCCAGACAACTGAAGGTAAGAGGGGCGTGGAAGGCTGGACTTCCTTGGGCGAACAGGACAACTGCGAAGGAAGTGGCCCGAAGTCCCACAGTAGAGACACAAGTTATCCTGTCGTCTGCGTGCTCTCTCTTCAGGGGTTAAAGCAGGGCGGAGTAGGCCAGTTTGCATGGGTTCCCCATCGGACATATTCATGGACTGGGGAATAGAGGCTGGGAGTGTTGGTCCTGGGACCTTTGGCATTATCCATGTGGGTCGAAGGGTCTGAGTGCGTTCGGACCTTCGCTCCCGCAGCCGTCGGTCTAGTTGGATAGAGACTTGGATGAGACTTTCTAGTGAGGCGGGAGCCTCAATCCTAGCCAACTCGTCCTTGAGAGACTCAGATAAGCCTTGCCGGAACTGGTATTTTAGGGCGGCATCATTCCACCCAGTATCAGCTGACCACTTGCGAAATTTCACAATGTAATCCTCCACAGGTCGTCTGCCTTGTACAAGAGCATGAAGGGCCGACTCTGCGGTGGCCGTCCGTTGTGGATCATCATATAAGGTAGCCATAGCTTCAAAGAAGGTGAAAACTGAATCCAGGACTGAGTTCTTTTGCTCAATGAGATTATGAGCCCAGGACTGTGGCTCATCAGATAAGAGTGAAATGATGAAACCCACCTTGACAGTCTCAAGAGAAAAAGTCCTTGGTTGCAGGGCAAAGTAAAGGTCACAAGCATTTTTGAAAGCTCTGAATTTCCGTCGGTCACCTGAAAAGCGATCGGGAGTGGGAACTCTGGGCTCCGGAGGGGGTAAACCCATAGCAGGTGCGGCTGTAGCAGAACAACTGAGAGGGTGAAGGCGTCCTTCCAGCTGAAAGTAGCCATCTTGTAAGCTCTGGACTGCTTGTGTAAGAACTGTAATCTGCTGACATAGGGCCTCTAATGCGGAAGCACCTCTCTCGGCCTCAGACATCTTGGCTGGTTGATACTATCACGTACCTGGTGCTAGAGGCCAATGGAGAGAGAGGGCTTCCCTTGCGGCTAAGTTCCAGACCCCCCTGAGGATGAGAACAGGAGAGGTCAGGCCCAAAGTAGCACGGGTCGCCTGCTGGATTGTGTGCAGGAGGATCCAGAGTACAGCTGGAGTGCTGGAGTGGAATCAGCAGACAGGTGGCGCCCGTGAGGTGTTTGCAGGACTTGGATAATGCTGAGACTGGAACGTGGTCGGGTGGATAGCCAAGATCAGGAGCCAGGTGGATATCAGAGCAAGCGTGGTCAGGTGGATAGCCGAGATCAGGAGCCAGGTGGATATCAGAGCAAGCGTGGTCAGGTGGATAGCCGAGGTCAAACACAGGAAGCAATCAGGAGACAGGTCAAGGACAAGCCGGGTTGGTAACAGGAGACAGGAACTGGAATATCACAGGGATAACACACTGGAGGAGCTGAAGATCAACCAGCAACTAAAATCACTGGCAGGTTTCCTTAAATAGGCCCAGGTAAATTGCTGGTAGTGCTGCTGGGTCCTAAAGTCCTTCTCCTGCCAAAGTGCTGATAGCGCTGCTGGGTCCTAGAGCCCTTCTCCTGGTGTTTGTGCCCTGACAGCTGTTCACTTGGATGGGACTTATAGGTGCACTCTGATGGGCACATATGGTGTAAAGAGGCACGGTGGTGGGCAAATATAATGTAAAGGGGCATTCTGGTGGGGACACCTGATGTAAAGAGGCACTCTGATGGCCACATATGATGGAAAGCACTCTGATAGCCACATATGATGGAAAGGGGGGATCTGATGGGCACAAATGATGTAAAAGGACATTCTGGTGAGGACAGCTGATGTGAAGCGGTACTTTGATACGGAAATATAATGTAAAGGGACACTCTGATAAGCATATATGATAAAAAGGAGCAGTCTGCTGGGGACAACTGATGTAAAGAGGCACTCTAATGGGGATAGCTGATGTAAAGGGGCTCTCTGATGGGGGAAACTGATGTAAGGATGCACACTGATGGGAGACACCTGATTTAAGGGGGGGCCCAAAGCAGACACCTAAACTAAGTGGCCCAATGCAGGCACCTAAACCCCCTTGACTGAAAAAACTGATGTAAGAGGGCACTCTGATGGGCATACCAGATGTAAGGAGGCACTCTGATAGGGACAACTCATGTAAGAATGTTGTAACTGAAACTTGACAATAAATATTGTTGAAATGCTACGGAAAACTATTTCTCTATTTTGATAGACGTACAGTGACTACAATCTTTCCGAGTCATAACACAAATGTTCGATTCACATCCTGGGCTGAAAGAAAATTTTAGTGACCAGACCTCCTTGAATTTTAGTTCAATACCCCTGACTTATACTATTAGTTATGATCTTCCTCCTTAATGTATGCTCTGTAAGTTCAATAAACAGAAATTATTGCATATGCATACTACTTCAGATCTAGTACTTTACTTAACAGACTTCCTTAAAGTGCTGAAAGATTTTTTTTTTATAATTATATCTTTTATTAATTTTTCCAACATACACAAATAGTCACACAAGGACAAAAAGAAAAGCAAAAAAAAAAAATATATATATAACACATAAATGCCCCCATAGCCCCCAGTTATATACATTCCGTGAAGTGGAATAAGGCAAACCAATATTATATTTGCAGTAATCATTAAAAATGTGAAAAATCTGTGACAAAAGTAAGAAAAAAAAAAAGGAGGAGAATTCGTTCCCCTTAATCATCATATCACTCGAAAAACATTGCAATTCTTAGATTATAAGTGAAAAAAAAAAAAAAAAAAAACACATCTAGTGTTTTTCAGAGGGGGACTAAATGGGGGGAGGGGAAAAAGTGCTGAAAGATTAACAAAATATGCAATCTGCTTTTTTTTCTATATTCTCAGCATTATTAGTTGCAGACACCCTTTTGCTTATGGACCAGATCTTGAATTGCCTGTATAATATGTACACAAACTACACGCCTATCATTGTCTGCTGACATGAAATATTGCTCTGTGCAGGTCCAGAGCTAGGTGCTCAGGGCTAGAAGGTTGCTGTGACCTGTTGAATACAGTGCCCTGCCAACTTCACTGATCTTTCTAAGAAAATAGTTATATAAGTCAACCTGCCCCAACTGATCAGTGCTTCGCTCAATTGTTCGAAGTGGGCACATAATATTTAGTGCTTATAAACAATAATAACATAACCTAACCAACATTGACATATGTAATAGCACAACCTTTGTCATTTAAATTCCTTAATGTAATTGCTAGTGGGCTTTATGTACAGAATACGTCATTGAATCATAAAGTCTGGCAAGTTAGTATCTCTGTATGGTGGAAAATGTGCTATACATAGGAAAGAGTAGGAAGGGGCTTTAGCTTTGTTCTCTTTGCTCAAGTCAGTGATTTACTCTGCTTTGCCATATACGCCTAACGTGCATGCTCAGGGTTGTGGAGCTGAAAGTGTATATCATAACAGCTGTACATATTATAGGGGAAAGTAGCCTGAGGTCCGCACCCATAAGAGAACCCAGACCCAAACATATGTCTTCCAGCACCCAACTTGTATTTTAGTTGTATTATGTACACATTTTAAAATTTTATCTGAAAGCTATTTTCTGCAAGATTGTTTACATTTTCCTATGCCTGACATTTCCTATAGTTATTTAATGTATTTGATATAGAAAAGTATTTTCCTATATAAATGTGTAACCTCTCCCTCAGAACAGTCAGAGATATTCAGCGCTCCAGCCACTCTGCATCACTGGCTGGCTAGGGGGGCAGTGTGGTGCAAAATTTAGGGCAGCGCAGTTTCCCTTTTTTTTCCTTTGTTTTGTACAAGCTTTATTTGAAGTGTACAAAACATACACTTCATTCACTGCAATGTCAGACGCTGCAATGCGCTGCCTGACAGTGTAATTCGGGTCAATGAGTGGCAATAAAATGCAGCATGTCTGCATTTTATCGCAGCACGCTGCAGCGCTAGGCTGCATTGCAATTGGAATAGGGCACAGAGGAAACAATTGTTTGTGTGTCCCTGTGGTGACATACCTTTTTCTATGCCCATTTCACAGCCCAGCGCTCTCTAATGAGCGCTGGAAGGCCAGAGCAGTGAGCCAGTGACTGACTGACACAGACGACGGAGAATAGAGCGATCTGCGGTCTTTGATCGCTCAGTTCTTGGTCTGGGGGACAGATGCAACTGGGATCGGTGCTGCAGACGTCTAGTATGATTGTTCGTTATTTTACAATCCCAAACTTCTTTTTTAAGTCAAAGCAGAACATTAACTAAACTGACACAATAAAATCATAAAAAAATTTGAAAATGTGTAAAGATATCCAGTAATATGCTTGCATGAAAGAGCTGTATCAGGCAATGCAGAGGATATATTAAAAAGGATTTTGGTCAGCAGGAATGTTAATTTGCTCTTTAGACTAGGGTGATGTGAGTGCATAAATGAATAATAACCAAGGACACATGTGTCAATGTAGGACACACACACTGCTTCCTCCTTCCTGCACCCTCCCCCCTGTAGACTGTGGCCTCTTGTGTCAACCAAGTCATTAATTTTCACCTTTACGCTTCACTCTGCAGGCTTTCCCTACCGTTACATCTTAATGCATTGTACTGCCACTTTATTTATTTGCTGCTTCCTTAATGCATTCGTGTTTTAGTGTAAATTGCCAATAGTATTTAAAGCTTTTTTTATCTAAATTTGGGCCACAATTTATACCGCTACATATCTTTGGTAAAACTTACCAAAATAGTGGATATTATTTTGTTCGTGTGAAAGTTAAAGAGTATACTAGCTATGGTGCCAATCAATGAAAATTGGTCACACCTAATCACACCTGATGTCCTGATGGCCTACTTAATTTCTTGAGGCCCTGAAATGTCAGGACAGTACAAATACCCCCGAAATAACCCCTTTATGGAAAGTAGACAGTCCAAGGTATTTGGTAAGAGGCATGGTGAGTCTTTTGAAGTTGTACTTTTTTCCCCCAATTTTTGTGAAATTAAATGATTTTTTTTTACACAAAATTGTCATAAAAACAAGTTATTTCTCACACACAATATATGCATACTTGCAATTACACCCCAAAATACATTCTGCTACTCGTCCTGAGTATGACAATACCACATCTGTGAGACTTTTACACAGCCTGGCCACATACAGAGGTCCAACATGCAGGGATCACTGCCAGGCGTTCTAGGACATAAATTACACATATCATTTCCTGATGACCTATCACATTTTTGAAGGCCTTGGAGCAACAAGACAATTGAATTACCCACAAAATTACCAAATTTTGGAAAGCAAACACCCCAACGTAAAATCTATGAGGCATAATGAACCAACATTTTTCCACAAGTTTTTGGAAAATGGGGAAAGAAAATGAAAACACATTTTTCTTTTTTTTTTGTCAATGTATAAGATTTTTATACACTAACACAGTGCATGTATATAGCAAAAATTACATCCCAAAACACATTCTGTTACTCCTCCTGAGTATGGCTATTCCACATGTGTGAGACTTTTACACAGCCTGGCCACATACAGAGGCCCAACATCCAAGTCACACCTTCAGCCATTCTAGGAGCATAAATTAAACATATAATTTCATTACTATCTATCAAACTTTTGAAGGCCCTGGAGCAGCAGGACAATGGAAACGTCCACAAAATGACGTAATTTTGAAAAGCAAACACCCCAACGTATATTCTATGAGGCATGGGCTGCAGATAGGTACTTGGGTACTCTGATGAGCTGGAGACATGTATTTGGGTTCTCTGATGGGCTGCAGATAGATACTTGGGTACTCTGATGGGCTGGATACAGGTACTTAGGTATTCTGGGCTGGAGACAGGTACTTGGGTACTCTGATGGTCTGCAGATAGGTACTTAGTACTCTGATGGGCTGGTGACAGGTACTTAGGTACTCTGATGAGCTGCAGATAGGTACTCGGGTATTCTGATGGACTGCAGATAGGTACTCGGTTACTCTGATGGGCTGGAGACAGGTACTTGGGTACTCTGGGCTGGTGACAGGTACTCAGGTACTCTGGGCTGGTGACAGGTACTCGGGTACTCTGATGGGCTGTGACAGGTACTCTGATGGGCTGGAGACAGGTCCTCTTTATTACTGGGCAATCTATGTGTGTTTTATTGTGTGCTGTAAATAGTAACTGCCTGTTACCGCAATCTCCTCCTCACATAGGATCAGTGGGTAAGGAGGAGAACCCAGTAACAGGCAGTTACCGGGTTTGCTTACATTTATGACCGACTGCGATTGGACACAGCCAGTCACGTGGTAAAGAGCCAATTCCATTGGCTCTTTACCTTGATCGGGGATGGGCTGTGTCAGAGTGACACGCCTCATCCCCGATCGCCGTGCCGCGTGCCCACGGGGGCACGCACGAGCAGCGGGATCGAGCACAGCATATGTGACCAGCTGTGATTGGACACAGCTAGTCATGTGGTAAAGAGCCATTTTTATTGGCTCTTTACCCTGATCGGGGATGGGCTGTGTCCCGAGGGACATGCCTCATCCCTGATTGCCGCGATGTGCGTCCCCAGGGGGCGGGCAAGAGTGGCGAGAATGGGCAGACATCATCTAACATCTGCTCAGAGGGAGGGAATGTTCCTGCTGGCATCATTTTACAATACACTGGTAGGGAAGGGGTTAAAGACCCTGTACAAAAATTAGCTTATGATCTGCTAAAAAAAAAAAAAAAGTATTCTCCTGATCTATGTTGTGGGCTTATTATGTGGACTGAGTGTTGTCTTTAAACTACTAATTTACCTCAACTCTCAGATCTCTACAACACAGACACAGAGGCTAATCATTCTGGTAGTCCTAGATAAGAACAAGGGTGGCTCTTTCAGATAACGGAAGTATGCAGAGGATACAGCTCAGCTCTGACATGATCAACAGGTAAATTGTTTGCTCCTATAAAAACAGATATAACAAAATGCTTCCAGTTGTATATTAAAAAGATAAAAAGGGAGCAAAAAGAACTTCATTGTAAAGGTTTACATACACCTACGACAATAAAAACCTACGACAAAAAAAAACTGACCTGAAATTGAGCATTAAGAAATCTAGTTCATGGCAACCGTTCCCATCTCTTATTGGCAAAAAGAAGGAGAAGAAATGGAAACAGTGACAGATTTTATCTTTCTAGGCCATGTCCCTCAGTTAAGGTAACCAAGAATTTATATGCAAAAAAAAAACAAATGGTTTAAACCCCTATTGCCTATTTAACATTGCTTTTGCATTATAATGGCTTCTTATAATAACAACTACAATAACATAGAGGTTAAAGATTTATTGTATTATAACAATTTTGATAATTAAATAGTACATTTTTATAAGGAGGTCTACACATCAGACCAAAAAGAGGGACAACTTCTGATTGAAGAGAGGCAGAGGGATGATTGCGAGCCATGTAAATGTCCTAAAGGGGTCACTGTCAAAAAGATTTTGCACCATACTAACTGCTTCCAACTAAAAAAAGAATTTAGGGAATATAAAAAATATCATCAGTGGCATCAATCATTAAACTGATTGCTTAATAAGATAAGTTACATATGATCATTAAAGTCAAACTCTAGGTATGATGTTTATTGCATAGGTACATTGTCCAACTTGGCAAAATGTAAGGCCCCTTTCACACCAGCGGACTAATCTAGTCCACCTGTCTGTTTTTTAGGTGGACTGATTGGACCACGCATTGTTTTCCATGGGGCAGCTGATGTCAGCGGACGTGTGTCCGCTGTCACCCTCTGTTCACCATTCGTCCAGTGGATCGGATGAGAATCAGATGGAAACGGACATGCCGTCCACTTGGACGGATTCCGACCCGTGTTAAGGGGCCTAAGTATACATATTTCCTACCTGAGGGACTGATGTGGAAGGTAACAATCAATGTAACATTCGCTACTACTACTACAGTACTTGCCGCAATCTCCTGGTTCCTTTGCAGAGTGACTCCCTTTCTGGATAGTGAGTACAGGGGGTCACATTCTCAGCATTACAAGCATTCACAAAACATCTTTTTTTTTTTTTTTTTAATGAATACAAGGCATTCTTTGATTGAAAGAGGTGGAGAGAGGGACGGGATTGTCACAATCCTTACCTCGCCCAATCAAAGAATGGCTTGTATTCATTGAATAAACACAAGGAACTCTGTAAATGGTGGAAATGCTGAATAGGCGACACCCTGGGATCACTATGCAGAAGGGAAGCTGCTCAGCATAGAACACCTGGAAGACTGTGGCCATCACTGTAGTAGCGGAGACTACTATAACAATTGTTACCTTCCACAGCGGTCTCTCAGGGAGGAAATATGTATTTTTGTTCCAGGCTGGACAATAAAAATCATACCATAATGGTTCAGAATGGTTCCCCTTTCCCCTCAAACAGAGAATGAGGATTCTCATTCTGCATGCATCCAAAAAAATTCCAAAGGTTGCAGCATTTTGCTGAAACCATTGAATACTGTCCATGATACTTTTTTAATTGTACTAACATATAATTTTTCTGGACAAGCTTTCGGGGTATGTTCCCTTCTTCAAGGTCTGAGAATTTCGGCTGCATTACATTCAGATACATTTATGATCTTTGATCACAGATCCAGCGGTGTAAGGTTTTATGCCATACAACATGCAGGACATGTCTATAAATAATATATGAGAGCTAATTGTACAGTACTGACCATTGAAAGACTAAAAGCCTACAAACCAAAGGAAGACCCGAGATGCTGTTTAGAGATACAATATAACATTCCCAGGGGATAGATATCCAGAGACATTTCCTGGTCACCATGTGTTTACTTGTGTCATTGGATACTGTCCTTCCCCCCCTTTCATCTGGGATTTTCTCCTGTAGCAAAAAGGCTAGAGATAATTTACTCGCTATGATCTCCCTGTCACTTGGTAATTGAGCAATAGTCCTTCATCAGACAACTTCCATATAAATGTATAATTGGCCGCCTACTCAAACATCTACACAGGTCAATACGGCATGCCTACAATCTATATACAGTGAAGGAAAAAAGTATTTGGTCCCATGCTGATTTTGCACGTTTGCCGACTGACGAAGAAATGATCAGTACATAATTTTAATGGTAGGTTTTTTTTTCTTCCAGTGAGAGACAAAATAACAACAAAAATATCCAGAAAAACTTGATTTAGAAAAGTTATAAATTGATTTGCGTTTTAATGAGTGAGATAGGTATTTGACCCCCTTCATAAAACACAATTTAGTACTTGGTGGCAAAACCCTTCATGGCAATCACAGAGGTCAGACATTTCTTGTAGTTGGCCACCAGGTTTGCACACATCTCAGGAGGGATTTTGTCCCACTCCTCTTTGTAGATTCTTTCCAATTATTTAAGGTTTCTAGGCTGACGTTTGAATCTCGAATCTTCAGCTCCCTCCACATATTTTCTATGGGATTAAGGTCTGGAGACTGGCTAGGCCACTCCAGGACCTTAATGTGCTTCTTCTTGAGCCACTCCTTTGTTGCCTATGCTGTGTGCTTTGGGTCATTGTCCTGCTGGAATAACCACCCAGAACCCATTTTTAATGCCTTGGCTGAGGGAAGGAGGTTCTCACCCAAGATTTAATGGTACATGACCCTGTCCATCGTCCCTTTAATGTTGTGAAGTTGTCTTGTCCCCTTAGCAGAAAAACAACCCTAAAGCATAATGTTTCCATCTCTATGTTTGATGGTAGAGATGGTGTTCTTGGGGTCATAGGCAGCATTCCTCCTCCAAACATGATGAGTTGAGTTGATGCAAAAGAGCCTGATTTTGGTCTTATATGACCACAACACTTTCACCCAGTTCTCCTCTGAATTATTCAGATGTTCATTAGCTAACTTCAGATGGGCCTGTACATTTTTTTTTTTTTTTTAGCAGGGGGACCTTGCAAGCACTGCAGGATTTCAGTCCTTCACAGCGTAGTTTGTTTCCAATTGTTTTCTTGGTGACTATGGTCCCAGCTGCCTTGAGATCATTGACAAGATTCCCCAGTGTAGTTCTGGCCTGATTCCTTGTGGTTCTCATGATCATTAAAACTCCACAAGGTGAGATCTTGCATGGAGCCCCAGACCAAGGGAGATTGACAGTTATTTTGTTTTTCTTCGATTTGCAAAGAATCGCACCAACTGTTGTCACCCTCTCACCAAGCTGCTTGGTGATGGTCTTGTAGCCCATTCCAGACTTGTGTAGGTCTACAATCCTGTCCCCGACATCCTTGGACAGCTCTTTGGTCTTGGCCATGATTGATAAAATGGAATCTGACTGATTTATTGCTTCGGTGGACATGTGTCTTTTTATACAGGTAACTAGCTTAGATTAGGAGCACTCCCTTTAAGAGCGGGGTCCTAATCTCAGCTCCTTACCTATATAGAAGACACTTGGGAGCCAGAAATCTTGCTGATTGATAGGGGATCAAATACTTATTTCTTTTCCATAACCATCTAGATGACCTGTGTGTTTTTGACCTCACCTTGGAGATCCTCGTGGGAATTTCTGATCGGGGAGCTCTCTCTTTTTTCACTGTCATCTGCCAAGCCACTGTATATTTGGCTTATAACCATTCAAATTCCCTTTGGAAGCCCATATAATATACATAAATTGTTCTGGGCCTATCTTGCATAGACCCAGCCAAATTGGTACATACTACTTGCGGCCATAGATATCTGAAGGCTTTTTTTCATCCACCAAGGCCCATCCATTTGGTCTTTCGTCCTGGATTCCATAGAGGTCTTACATATCTGGTATGTAATTATAGAGGCATTTCGCCCCCTTTTTACATCTAAATACAACAAACACTGTGTATAATGAGTTATGCGATGTATTGTTTAAGTATTGTTTAATACATTTGAAATCTAACTCTATACTTACCATATGCACCATACTCACTGCTACCTTTTATGCTCCTAGTCTGAGCTCTGGTGTTTTCTGGACTATCGAGAAAGGCAATTGGACCGAAACGCGTCTAGTCCGATCCAGACACCTCAGACCCTTTTGGTTCCAAGACGTATCTATGACCATGTTTTTATTATATATTTCATTTGTGATTTTGTATGTTTCATTTTTGTAATATGTGTAATAAAATTTATATATTTTTCTACTCAAGTCCTGGTTCTTGCCGTTGAAAGTCCCAATCCTCAGGGGTTATTTATTGTTCCACATTTATCAGGGATGTTGGCAAGATTCCAGGTTTAAAACACAGACTCCGAATTTATCTTTTCCAAATACTTATTTCAGTCATTATAATGCAAATCAATTTAAAACTTTTTTTGAAATGCGTTTTTTTTTTTATTCTGTTATTCTGTCTCTCACTGTTAAAATAAACCTACCATTAAAATTATAGACTAATCGTTTCTTTGTCAGTGAACAAACATAAAAAATCAGCAGGGGATCAAATACTTTTTTCCCCTCACTGTAGTTGTCATGCACATGAATGGTCTGAGAAAGGTGCTGCTGGTGACTACTGTCTATGCACAACTGATGTTCTAAACACACAAATGCCTGCCTGTTCAAAGATATATTTCTTGTCAAAAAAATAACTAACTGGTGCCTCCTGAATGATATAACTGCAGAGATGCCAGAAATTAGATTATTTTAAGTAGATGTAAAATTATTAGCTAAAACATCATAAAAGCTTTAATATGTTAATGTATTATGATTATTGTACAGGATTCATATACTGAAGCACCAACAGTCTGCTTATTGATTTATAATATAAAGTTAGATAATACAATTACTGTATACTGAACAAAAATATAAATGCTACGCTTATTTTTTGCCCCCATTTTTCATGAGCTGAACTCAAAGATCTAAGAAAACCGGGATTGATCCTTGAAGAGAACACCTCTCCAAAGTGCCAGGTGCCATAGAATGTGAGCATTTTCCCACTCAAGTCGGTTACGATGACGAACTGCAGTCAGATCGAGACCCCAATGAGGACCACGAGCATGCAGATGAGCTTCCCTGAGACGGTTTCTGACAGTTTGTGCAGAAATTATTTGGTTATGCAAACCAATCTTTGCAGCAGCTGTCCGGTTTGCTGGTTTTTAGACAATCTTGGAGGTGAAGATGCTGGATGTGGAGGTCCTGGGCTGGACACGTGGTCTGCGGTTGTGAGGCCGGTTGGATGTACTGCCAAATTCTCTGAAACGCCTTTGGAGATGGCTTTTGGTAGAGAAAGGAACAGAGAAATGAAGTTAATTCACAGGCAACATCTCTGGTGGACATTCCTGCAGTCAGTATGCCAGTTGCACGCTCCCTCAAAACTTGCGATATCTGTGGCATTGTGCTGTGTGATAAAACTGCACATCTTAGACTTTCCTTTTATCGTGGCCAGCCTAAGGCACACCTGTGCAATAATCATGCTGTCTAATCAGCATCTTGATATGCCACACCTGTGAGGTGGATGGATTATCTCGGCAAAGGAGAAGTGCTCACTAACACAGATTTAGACAGATTTGTGAACAATATTTGAGAGAAATAGGCCTTTTGTGTACATTCTAAAAAAAGTCTTAGATCTTTGAGTTCAGCTCATGAAATATGGGGGCAAAAACAAAAGTGTTGCGCCTATAATTTTATTCAGTGTAGAATACAATTAAAGAAAAGGGGGCCCTGCTCATGTGAGATTCCTACAAAAATAATGTTCAATCTTTTCAATATGCAACTTTGATTAAAAGATTAACTTACGATCCTGCCATGAAGGTCTATGTTTATTTAGTTCCCTATAATGAGGTGACAACTGTCTCTCAAATGGTTCCTGCATTGTCCCCATGTGGCATGCACCACTTTTGAACACCACAAGCAGCCATGCTGAAACACATTGTGCAGATATTGGTTTACTGTTGTCACTATCAGGAAGCATGTCCAGAGTAGTGATATGCACCTGACACTGGAGTGAGTACATGTAGAGAGGAAGTGGCTAAAAAAGGACAAAGGAAATCAGCAGCACTGAGATGCAACCAGAGATGAAAAAGTAGAAAACAATGTTTCATGACTAAATAAAAATGCTGTAGCAATCTAGATGTCGTTTAATTTGTATTTATTAATAATTCTCTCTAAACCACACAATTCCTTTAGTAACTCTACCACCACTATAAGGGGGCCTAAAACTGACAAGCAATGTTAGGCCTCTTTCACACGGTCTTTCCAATCAGGTCAGCCTGTCGGTTTTTCAGGCGAACCTGAACGGATGCTCTGTGCACCCCTATGGAGCAGCGGATGTCAGCGGGGACATGTCTGCTGACACCCGCTGCTATCTGATCCAATTCTGTCCGTGAAATCCAGATGAATGGAAACCCTATTTTCCATCCATCTGGAGGATTGGATTGTATGAAAACGGACAGGTGGTCCATTTTTATTCGATCTCTCATAGAGGAGAGCGGGGATCTGACAGCTCCGTCTCAGCACATAGGGGTAAATAAAACATTTGTGTAGCCAATCATTTCTACATATTGGATTATTGTGGTCTGTGTACCTGGACCATGGCATGGAATCCTCCTTTGTCTACAGGGTGACCCTCTTTATCATTTCATAAAAGATGGGCGGTACACCTACAGTACACCCACTGCCTGCCTTGACAAATGTTGATTTAAAAATCGTCTGAGTCGCATGAAATTCCATGGCTGCTGAATACAGTAATCGGCAGTGGAGACTCCTCCATCAATGCTGTTTAGGGTGTGCAGCACCGTTCCCGCAGGGCCTGTTGAATAAGGACTTGAAAAGCTCCCCTGATTACCAGCACACGGTTACCTTGAGATATAGTCCTTGGATCCCTCGTTGCTCCTGATGGCTCGTCACACAAATAAACAGTCTAGGGTGTTGGTTTTTTGATGTTTTTATTTGAAACTGAGAAGTTAATACTGGTATACTTCAGTTTGAACTATTCACATTAGTTGAGGACTTCTATCTTTAAGCCTTCTAGGTTGATTGGAAATAGCTAGGCTGCTTAATCCACACTGCCACAAGTGTAGAAAGGGTTAAGTCTCTTACTCTTTACTTCCTAGCAAAAGGACTTAGTGGATGATAACTTATCTTCAGGACACTCCCACTAGCATCTCCTTTCAACCAACACCCCATCCACTGACTATTCTAGGAGCAGGGGTGGCCCCCCTCAGGTCAGGCCCATTGACACGAGATTCTGTACTCACTGTACTGCAGAGACAGATCCTCCAGTGTCTCCTCTCTCAGTCAACTCCTCTGGACCTCTGGGTTCAGTTCCTCACCTCTACAGAGGAGGAGGCAGCCGCCCCCCTCCCTCCGGAACTCCGCTATCCAGACAAAAGACCTCGAGCACATGGCGTCTGGCTTTTATACAGTATCCAACCATGCATCGAGGCATTTTTCCTCTGCAAAATCACCAGGGCTGTATCAAATGCCTGTGCACTAATTTTTCAGGTTTCCTCCTACTGTCCAATATGCCTCCCTATTGGACCAGTGTGAAACACTCTCCAGACAGATCGAGTAGCATCTGAGCACAATGAGCAGACCACACTAGCAGATCCTGCTCTCTGGTAGGCAGAGAACAATATAGATTTACCTGCAGTCCTTCTGGTAAGCAGACAGGACTCAAATGATACTTTCTCTCTAGCACCTACCTAGGAGGGTGCTGCAGGTGGATTGGGGAATCAATTGATTTTCTCTTGCTCAGCTGATTGAGAGAAAATCAAGCTGTGTATGGTTAGCTAAAAGTGTTAATAAGCCCACAACAGTTAAATTAGTCAGTATATGCAGAAAGCATGCTTGTTATACTCACTGTGGAACCTAAGGGGTGTATCCTCCGCACTGTATAAAAAAGGCTGTTAGATCCTTTCTCCTCTGATCCTCCCCTTCTTTTACCATTCCAAGTCTATCTGCTGATAGTACAAAGCCCTAGGAGGCACTCTGCACATGCTCAGTTTGGTGTGTATTGCTAGAGAGTTTTTTCTTGAGAGGGGGCCAGTAATTGGCACAGGGCCAATTAGCACCGTCCAGACAGAGGGTCAGGGTTGATGCAGCCTCATAGGACAGTCAGAGGAGAATGTAAACGTCCACAAGCCTTAACCAGACACTGATAGAAGTCACATGACTGCTCTATACTGCTGATGAGAAAACTTATTTATCAGTTTATATTTACTAAAATAATTGCATTTCCATGTTCTGTGTACTGTGGGAGACCAGATATAGTAAACGCACGGCCCTGGGTTTAGTAACATTTTAAGGATCCCCTGCATTAATGCAATGTGTTATTGTGCATCACAGCAGCCCATTAATTATGAAGACATATAGGGGTCAACTAGAGGGTAATGAGTCCTTCTATGCATTGAAAGTGCTCCTGATTGCATGCAGAGATTTTACAACATCTTTTAAAAATCGCAGCACTGTGATCCAAGAATGGTTGCTTTAATCTTAGCAACTGCAGCATTGTAAAAGCGATTTCTGTATAGTTCCCAATTGTCCTACACAGTGCTCTCATTTCTAATATGGAAAATATATTTACCTTTTTTCTCAGTATGTATAAGGTTTATTCAAATAAAGGAATCTAAGCACAAACAACAGACTGGAAGCTATTTTTTTACTCCTGGGGATGCTGAAGCTTTGCCCCATATAAGACAGCTTGACATTCAGAAACAAAGGCTGGTGCAGGTAAGTGTAGGCATCTGTGAGGGTGCTCTATATGCATATGCTGGTGATTGGTTCACCCCACAGAAATGTGTGTGATTATTAATATTATTATACAGGATTGATTTAGCGCCAACAGTTTGTGCAGCACTTTGTGATAGTTTATGAAGCTTGGGTATGGTGCCCATAGCCCCACTGGGGCAGTCTAATGATAGCAGTTGGTTTGGTACAGTGTTTCGCAACCTTTTTTTAGCCTCAGCATCCTTTAAAAGGAACATTTTTAAGGCAGCCCAGTTTGCCCCTCCATCACATCAGAAGCTCCCTCCCCCCCTTTTAATGCGATTTTAAACCCAAAACCGTAATACATTCCAATTTACCAATCATTAGATGTGTTGGTTGCATCAGTTTTATTTTTTAGGCTTTCCTTCTGTTCATCTGGTGATCTGGCCACCTCCTATATCAGAGTACCCCACTCTGGATGAAGGAGCACAGTCAATGACTGTTAGATGTACTAGCAGATTTGAATACACTAACAAAATTGAAGCGAAACTCCAGCTAATACATTTTAAGCAGGTACAGCAATGGGTTTTGTTCCTTTTGGAATAAAGGTTTTACATAAATCAATAAAAGATGATCACTTTAAACACCCCTGTCAGTGTTTAATAGTTTGTCTCAACCCTCCAGTGGCGGCTGGTGCTCCATCAATCCCGGGGGATGGGGGCGGGTGGGCGGCATTCAGACCCCCCCCCATCACTCCAACCCGCTCCACCATATCCCCCCTGCCAGTTTACTTACCTCCATGGGACTGACAGGCAGCGGCGGCTTCCCCCTCAGTCTCCATGTTCCCTCTCGGCAGCCCTCTCCTCCCTCCTTCTTGGCCAATAGGATGCCTTCTCCTTTCGGCCAATCGGGAAACAGGTCCCAGGATCCGCTTCCTGATTGGCCAGGAGGAGAATCAGTGTGGCAATAGCGAATATTAATTCGCTATTGTCACACAACTGGGTGGGCCCAGGGCACAGTGCTCTGCACCCCGAGCCTACCCTTTTTTGAAGCCTATTAAAGCCTCTGGCTCTAATCACGTGCTTCAAAAAAATGAAAAATCCCCCCATTGGAATCCATGCATCCGGCGCCTTGCATGTAGATTAGGGGGCCGGACGCATGGATGGGGGGGGGGCGGCGCCCCTGCGCCCCTAATGGACGGGCCGCCACTGCAACCCTCTACCTGCAACATCTTTGGGACAGCTTGTTCTATTGAAAAAAAATAAAAGCAGGCTTACTGACTAGATTATCAGGTGAAAATAGAAGAAAGAAAGCCTAAAAAGAAAAGTAATGCAGCCATCACATCTAAGTATTGCAATGCTACAATATATAACTGTTTGCTTTTGGGTTTAATATCACTTTACGTCCTCAGTACTCCATACCTTATTTACATCAGAGACCTATATCCCCCCATTTTAAATCAGAGTCCTCATCCTCCCATTCACATTGGAGTCCCACCCCCCCCCCCCCCCCCCACAAGCCCATAAGGCACCCAGGTTGAGAAATGCTGGTTTAGTAGACCAGGGGATTGGACAGGGAAGCAACGCTGAGCCGGAAAGGTTCAAACAGAATAAACCAGCTGATGCTGTACACACCCGGCCAGCTGCGCACACAGCAGGTAAGCTACTGACAGATACCAAGCACCTGGTCAGGGTGAACATTGCTCCTATGATTAAAATGTGCCCTCCAAAGTAGTCTGTGCATGAAAAAAATTAAATATTGCAAAAAAAAAAAAATATATATATATATATATATATATATAAAACAAGCTGTTTGAGCCTGTGGGAAGTATTTAATGCAGCAGCGATTCATAAAGAAAAATTGTTGGTGAATTTATATACCAAAGAAATGTGTAAATGACAGGAGAAAACATTCTAAAGTAAACCTTTTCATGGGCTGCTGCCATTGTTGACTTTCTTCTGACAGGTGCTAAGTACTTGGCGGTTTTGCTGAACTGCTGGCCTCTTTATTTTTGGATCCATTGACTTGGAACAAGTATGCAGATCATGAACATTTTTGGAAAAGTCTGCAGTATGGATGAGTATTGGATTGGTCTGAACTTTCTGAACCGAAGCCAGAGGGAAGCTGTCACTCCCACTCACTACTGCCGATCAAGTGACAGTTTCCATCCAGATCTATAAACTAGTTCTCTAGGAATAAAGAAAGACATCATTAGGTATCAGCTTGGGTATATTAATTTAATAAAGACTGCACTGAAAAAAAAGCTCAATATGTGCAAAAAGTGTAAAAAATGATTATGGGACCTTCAAATTTAAATAAAGTGGCAATGCGGCCCAGAATCAATAAAATAAAATGATTGATTACTTTAAAATGTGTACAAAAAATATATATTACCCAATATATATACAGTATATCTACTGCAATAACAAATGCGGAATGGACCTTCAATCATAAAATAATGTGAAAAGTTCAATAAGTGATACCCCTACAAGGTGCAAATGAATCAAAAAAGTCAAGAACAATCAAAAAAATGTCCTTTTCTCACCTCCAACAAAAAAACAGAGAAGGCTCGGTACTGATGCAAATTGTTTCTCCACATCCAATTCGCATGATAGGAGAGTGTTCCCGGCTCTCGATGGAGCCAGTTCACACAGCTGCAGGAAGGCCCGCGGAGCACATTGGAAAAGGATCCTGTGCATATTTGGCTCTGTTTCAGGTGCGAATACAGGCAAAAATTCAGACCTAATTCACCTGTAAAACAGGGCACGAACCCGCGGAATGTAAACCCAGCCTAAAAGAGTGATCAATCAGCGCAATCACTTAATAAACCAAACACAGTGCTCAAACAAATTGCTTGTCAACACCTATAAGCGATTCAACAAAGTATTAAATTAACATATAAGCAAATTAGGGAAGCGCAACTCTTCACCAAATTAAATATGCAATAAATTTCCATCAATAATGTTAT
Organism: Pelophylax lessonae; assembly: GCF_965119305.1. Lineage (NCBI taxonomy): Eukaryota > Metazoa > Chordata > Amphibia > Anura > Ranidae > Pelophylax > Pelophylax lessonae. Next base: position 336,632,985 of record NC_138768.1, read on the forward strand.
AAATCAAAGTAAAATATCCTATATAGCATTCCCTTTATACAGTGCCTTGGGAAAGTATTCGGCCCCCTTGAACTTTGCAACCTTTTGCCACATTTCAGGCTTCAAACATAAAGATATAAAACTGTAATTTTTTGTGAAGAATCAACAACAAGTGGGACCCAATCATGAAGTGGAACGAAATTTATTGGATATTTCAAACTTTTTTAACAATTAAAAAAATGAAAAATTGGACGTGCAAAATTATTCAGCCCCCTTAAGTTAATACTTTGTAGCGCCACCTTTTGCTGCGATTACAGCTGTAAGGTCGCTTGGGGTATGTCTCTATCGGTTTTGCACATCGAGAGACTGAAATTTTTGCCCATTCCTCCTTGCAAAACAGCTTGAGCTCAGTGAGGTTGGGTGGAGAGCGTTTGTGAACAACAGTTTTCAGTTCTTTCCGCAGATTCTCGATTGGATTCAGGTCTGGACTTTGACTTGGCCATTCTAACACCTGGATATGTTTATTTGTGAACTATTCCATTGTAGATTTTGCTTTATGTTTTGGATCATTGTCTTGTTGGAAGACAAATCTCCGTCCCAGTCTCAGGTCCTTTGCAGACTCCATCAGGTTTTCTTCCAGAATGGTCCTGTATTTGGCTCCATCCATCATCCAATCAATTTTAACCATCTTCCCTGTCCCTGCTGAAGAAAAGCAGGCCCAAACCATAATGCTGCCACCACCATGTTTGACAGTGGGGATGATGTGTTCAGGGTGATGAGCTGTGTTGCTTTTACGCCAAACATAACGTTTTGCATTGTTGCCAAAAAGTTTGATTTTGGTTTCATTTGACCAGAGCACCTTCTTCCACATGTTTGGTGTGTCTCCCAGGTGGCTTGTGGCAAACTTTAAACTACACTTTTTATGGATATCTTTAAGAAATGGCTTTCTTCTTGCCACTCTTCCATAAAGGCCAGATTTGTGCAGTATACGACTGATTGTTGTCCTATGGACAGAGTCTCCCACCTCAGCTGTAGATCTCTGCAGTTCATCCAGAGTGATCATGGGCCTCTTGGCTGCATCTCTGATAAGTCTTCTCCTTGTATGAGCTAAAAGTTTAGAGGGACGGCCAGGTCTTCGTAGATTTGCAGTGGTCCGATACTCCTTCCATTTCAATATTATCGCTTGCACAGTGCTCCTTGGGATGTTTAAAGCCTGGGAAATCTTTTTGTATCCAAATCCGGCTTTAAACTTCTCCACAACAGTATCTCGGACCTGCCTGGTGTGTTCCTTGTTCTTCATGATGCTCTCTGCGCTTTAAACGGACCTCTAAGACTATCACAGTGCAGGTGCATTTATACGGAGACTTGATTACACACAGGTGGATTCTATTTATCATCATTACTCATTTAGGTCAACATTGGATCATTCAGAGATCCTCACTGAACTTCTGGAGAGAGTTTGCTGCACTGAAAGTAAAGGGACTGAATAATTTTGCACGCCCAATTTTTCAGTTTTTTATTTGTTAACAAAGTTTGAAATATCCAATAAATTTCGTTCCACTTCATGATTGTGTCCCACTTGTTGTTGATTCTTCACAAAAAATTACAGTTTTATATCTTTATGTTTGAAGCCTGAAATGTGGCAAAAGGTCGCAAAGTTCAAGGGGGCCGAATACTTTCGCAAGGCACTGTATGTGCAATAAATCAAATTGATAATTCCTGATATTATTACAAAAATGTTCCAATATACACAATATAATAGATAAAATCCAACTGTGTCCCAAAATGAAAGACTTTTTATATAAAAAAAACTTTCCATATAAAAAAATTATTTTACAGGTATATGAAAAAACACTTTTTTTTATATGGATAGTTTTTTATATAAAACGTTTTTCACATTGGGACTTATATACACAGTTTTTTAGACATTCCTTGGATTTTATCAAATATATGGTATATATATATATATATATATATATATATATATATGAGAACATTTTTGTAATAATTTAATAAATTATAAATTTGATTTATTGCACATATAAAGGGAGTGATATATAGGATGTTTTACTTTGATTTATAACATTAATGATGGAGATTTAATGCATAAAGAGTTGTTGAAGAGTTGCACTACACTAATTTGGTTAGATATACTGTGAAGTGGCTCAATACATCCTCTGGAGACTTTTAGCTGAAAAGTGTACACTAGGAATGGGCTCGGGCGTGTTTGGGATCCCGCCAGGAAGCCGGCACTGCACACCGCTAGTCACAGGCAGTGAGACATTTCAGCAGCTGCACAGATCGGGAAATGTCTCACTGCCTGTGTCGGATTCTTGGCGGGATTGGGCAGGCCCATCTCTACTGCACACCTCCTCTCACCAATTAGCATTGATAGAGATATACCATAATCTCCCAAAAAAAGGATTCTAGGAAGTGTCTCAAAACATGTGCAGATAAAGATCGCTGGAATCTCCTCTCCCTGGAATCTTTCCGCTGAAAAGTACACACCTCCTCTCTCCAATTAGCATCAATAGAAATGTACCATAGTCTTCTCAGTTTTAGATAATTCAGATGAGAATACACTTACATTGTTGTGTGTCATGCCCGACACAAGGAGGGAAACAGCATGCATAGGTAAAGTACAGCGAGCACCGCTTGCTCCAGCCGCATCCAAAATCTGAGAGCCTCCACTGGCTGATACGAATTGACGTCATTTCAGAAGACCTGCCTTACATGTTTCGATGCATAGCTGTCATCAGAAGCAATGTTCAGATCCTAGTCCAAAGTAGGATTACCACCTCATCCCTTTAATCCAAGACACATATTAATTACACAGGTCCTGAGGCTCATATAATGCACGTAAGGCACTAAGCATGTTTAATTACCACCTTAATCAGCCACAGAACCTGTGTAATTAATGTGTGTCCTGGTTTAAAGGGATGAGGTGGCAATCCTAGTCCAACCCCCCCCCCCCCCCCCCCCGAGTGAATATGCCAGGAAGCTGCCACTGTAATGGGCCAATCAAAAGCAGTCGAGGCCCCATGGGGCGTGTCTAAATGCAGCTGCGGGAATGCCTTGGCCACTTTTGATTGGCCAAGTACAGTGACAGCTACCAGGCAGGATCGCTCAGGTGGGTTTGGCATAGTTTCCAAACACGCCTAAGCTCATCCTAGTCACCATGGCCACAAGGCAACTGGCATTTTCAGAAGGAGAGTCAGCAATGGCAGCCTTCTCTTTTGATAGTAATAGCAGTTGTGCTGCAATCATAAATTGCCTCGCTAAACCAGCGTGCTCTGTTAAATTCACCACCTGTTGGAGAGAGTTACCTAATTCTGGATTAAAGGATGGAAAACACTACAGTGACAGTGCATACACTAAAGCACTGATCATGGTTTTGGACAAGCTGACACAAATACTCTCTATTGATGTTGCCAATTTTTGACATAGATTTTCCTCTATGTCTCAAACCTCACATATAATCCTGAGAAACAAGGTGTCTTAGATCTAAGCACAGTGGCTTTTGTTTTTCACTTCAGCTGTCTTATCCCAGCTCAGACACATGGACTGCAAACAGCATTAAAAGTCTGTCTAACAGATGGGCAAAGCATGATCACATAAGTGCTGCCGATGATTAATCTGTCACCTGTCTCTTGAAGAGGGCTGCGGGTGTAGCATGTGGGTCAGCCTCTGACTCACAGCAATGGATCTGTGCATAGCCCACATGGATCAGCACCTGTCTCAGACAAGGCAAGCTAAAATCAGATAAAAAAGAAATGTATTCCCTTCTATCACCTTTCTCTTGGCACATGACACAAGCACAATTTTAAATTGATGAACACAGCTTCTTATTGGCATTAAGGTAGATCTAGTTTTGTAAGAAATGGCAAGGAAACAGACATGTGCACGCTGATCTTATTGGTTAAATGATTAAAATATTACGTTTTTGGTTACGTTTTTTTTTTCATTTGCTGGTTCTTGTTGTTTTACATGCTTTGGTGCTTTTATACGCTAGCAGGTGGACATAGATGCTTATAGTAGAACTAAAGCCAAACCTTTATTTTGTTTTCATTTTTGGATAGAGTAAGGGAGGATAAGGCCCCGTTCACACAGGGGCGATCCGACTTGGGGGGGCGACCTCCGAGCCGCGACCTCGGAGCGGCCGGCACGGACTTCATAACATTGAAGTCTATGGCGGTCGCCTCCAGGTCGCCCCAAAGAAGCTCCGGACCCTTTTTCTAAGTCGGAGCGACTTGTTTCGCTCCTATAAGAACGGGTCCGCAGCTTCCCTATGGAAGGCAACCTACGGCGACCTGTGAGGCGACCAGGTCGCCTCACAGGTTGCCTTAGTGTGAACGGGAACTAATAAACCCTGCCACTTTTTTTTGCCAACTTCACTTCCTCTCCAATTGCCATAACAGGAAATGAGATGAAATCCCTTCAAAGTGGGGAAAACCCTGGTTGTCACCAGGATCTAGAGAACTAGTGTCCCCATTGGAATATTTGCCCTTTGTTCTAGGGTTGCCACCTAATCCTTTTAATCCAGGACAGCGTCCTGGTTTAAACAGGTTGTAAAAAAAAAAAAAAAAAAAAAACCTGAAAGACAAAGAAGTTCAACCCCCATAACGAAGACACAGACAGCAATAAAAACCTGGCATGTTTTCTAATCCTTTTCCACTCCACGCAAAACTAAAAAAAAAAAAAAAAATGTGGACAGCAGTTGCACCCTAAAGTGAAAAATGTGAAAGTTAGTAGCTACAAATACTGTAGCTGCTAACTTTTAATATCAGGATATTTACCTTTCCAGGAATCCTGTAATGTCAGCACCGCAGCCGATTTTCAGATCGGCTCTCAGGTGCTGCCGCTGCCATTTGTGATAAGGGAAAGGTTCCCTATTGTGCATGCACGAAGCGCTATGCGCTTTCTAACTGGCCCCGCGGTGGAGGAAGGAGGAGGGGGGGCGGAACTTCCGAGGGACCTCGCTGCAGCGGAGTCTCACAGAAGTGGGGACAGCTACCTGTCAAAAACAAGTATCAGTTCCCCCCTGAAAGATGCTAAATATGGCATCGGAGGGGGGGATGAAGCAGATAACTGGAGCTTCCACTTTTGGGTGGAACTCCGCTTTAACCACTTGACCTCCAGAAGATTTACCCCTTCATGACCAGACCATTTTGCGCGATATGATACTGTGTTACTTTAACTGACAATTGCGCGGTCGTGCGACACTGTATCCAAATAAAATGTATGTCCTTATTTTTCCACATCTAGAGCTTTCTTTTGGTGGCATTTGATCACCTCTGTTTTTATTTTTTGCGCTATAAACAAAAATTGACTGACAATTAAAAAAAAACAAACAAATTTTTTACTTTCTGCTATAAAACATATCCAATAAAATTTTTTTTTAACAATCTAAATTTCTTTAGGCCAATATGTATTCTGCTACATATTTTTGGTAAAAATATCCCAATATGTGTATATTGATTGGTTTGCGCAAAAGTTATAATGTCTACAAACTATGAGATATTTATATTTTTTTTTATTTTTTTTTTACTAGCAATGGTGGCAATCAGCAAATTATAGCAGTACTGCGATTTTGCAGTGGACATTTTGACACTGACAGACACTTTTGACACCTTTTGGAGACCAGTAACACTAATACAGTGATCAGTGCTAAAAAATATGCACTGTCGTACTAATGACACCGGCTGGGAAGGGGTTATCATCACGGGTGATCAAAGGGTTAACTGTGTGCTTAGCCTGTGTTTCTTTGTAGTGTGGGAGGTACTTTTAACAGGGAAAGGCATGGATCCATGCCCCTGCTTTGCAAAGACACAGGATCCATGCCTTACTTCCTGACAGAACGGCGATCTGCCTCTGTACCGTACAATCGGCGAGTCCCGGCGGACATCGAGTCCATGGCACACGTTGATCAGCTTCTGCTGTGTAAATTCTGTACTCCGGATGCTCCATTCTGCCTTTACCCTGAAAGTCCAAAAAGGTTTCCCCTCAGTGTCTGTGGACTTTTTTGCACTCTTGAGGCCAGAGTCTTTTAAACCGCAGGAAGGCATGCCACCAGAGTCGCGGTAATTGGTCATGCGCCCGACCACCAGGGGTAAGCTGGGCATCAGGCAGGGAAGCCTCAGCAGCAATCTGGGCATCAGGCAGGTAAGCCTTAGCAGCAAGCTGGGCATCAGGCAGGAAAGCATCAGCGGCAAGCTAGGCATCAGGCAAGGAAGCGGCAAGCTGACCATCAGACAGGGAGGCCGAAGCAGCAAGCTGGCCATCAGGCAGGGAAGCTGATGTAGCAAGCTGGTCATCACGCAGATAAGCGGAAGCAGCAAGCTGGCCATCAGGCAGGGAAGCGGAAGCGGAAAGCTGGCCATCAGGCAGGGAAGAATCAGAGGGAGGACTATCAGGCTGAGCAGTAGGCGTAAGACTGTCAGGCTGAGCAGCAGGCAGAAGACTGTCAGGCTGTGCAGCAGGCACCGGACTGTCAGGCTGTGCAGCAGGCACCGGGCCATCAGGCTGGGCAGCAGGCACCAGACGGTCAGGCTGGGCAGCAGGCACTGGATCATCAGACTGGGCAGCAGAGCAGGCACCAGATCAGCAGGCACTGGATCATCAGGCTGAGCAGCAGGCACCAGATCATCATGCTGGGCAGCAGGCACTGGATCAGCAGGCGTCAAATCAGCAGGCTGGGCAGTGGACAGAGGCACATCAGGCTGGGCAGTGGGCAGAGGCACATCAGGCTGGGCAGTGGGCAGAAGCACATCAGGCTGGGCAGTGGGCGGAGGCACATCAGGCTGGGCAGTGGGCGGAGGCACATCAGGCTGGGCAGCGGCACATCAGCAGCTGGCATTGTGGCGGGCTGGACCAGAGCGACTAGTGCAGGAGGAACAGTTCAGCTAGTAGAGACAGGATACTGACATACAGTTGGAAGCAAAGTGTACTGAAATGTAGCTGTGGTTGCTATGGCTATGGACAGGGGAATCTTTGGGCAAACTGGTGTCTAGAGGCAGAAGTGGATTGGTGCATGTTGGCTGATGCTGAATAGGAAATATCTGACCAGGTTTGGAGTAAAGGCTGAACAAAACTCAATTTATAATTCCCTTGTCTGACTAGAGAATGTACTGCATTCATACAATCCAGCAGAGCTTCTTCTGAATATACCAAATAACGTTCAAGGAAATATGGTCTATCATCTTCCAATAGCCACACAAGAGATTCCACCTGAGACACACTAAAAGGAGGAGAATAATCATCACCACCATTAGTGATAATAGACAAAGCCAACTCTACACAGATTTGAATGAGTGGCTGAATTTCTCCGAACAAAACTCTGCCTTGATCAACAAGAGAGTGAGCCAGGCGGATGCATTCCAACAACTGTTCCCTAGTCTGCTCTTTGAAAATTTGGCGGCAATATTCACTATCTTCTGTTTCAAGCAGTGCAAAATACAAAACCTCATCACAATGCATCTTTCAGCAATTAGCAAATGCTTAGACCTGATTCTCAGGTGCAGCCAATCTGATCATAGGTTTGTATTATGTCAGAGATACCACATTCAGGCATCCAGCAAGGGTGATCAGATCAGTTGGCTGCACTTAGGGAACCAGAACCTAGACTGAATAAGGTTAAAATAAGTTTATTAGGCCAAATGGCACACTGCAATACCAACACCGATAAACTAAAGTAAGTGAAAATAAATGTGACAGTGCGAAACCAAAATAATAACCTAACTTACTATATACATGTAAAATGGAGGGAGCACACATGAACAAAACCGGACAGGGACAGGAGACAAGGGGGGCAGGAAGCCAGGAACTAGGAGCAGGAAGCAGGGTACAGGGAGCAGGTCTCAGGATCAGGGTACAGGGATCAGGAACAGATCAGGCTCAGGCAAGGGACAGGGCTTGCAGGAAGAATACTGAAGGCCTGAACCTCAGTGATGGGCGGGATTATATACCCTCAGCAGTCCACATCAAGTCCAGCCTAATTCCTGGTATAGACGAGCTCCTGGGAGGCACCCGCTGGTTGCCACTGGAACTACGCCCTTCGATTCCAGGAACAACAGTGCCACCAGCAGGTGACCATTGATCCTGACACGGCAACTCAAAAGCTTCTTCATTAGTAGACTTTATTTCAGCAACATAGCAATGAGCAATGACAAAATCCAATGACAACATAGCAAAGACAAAATCCATACATAGCATGGAAGGCTTCGGCCAAAAGACGTTAGCTTTATGGATTTTGTTATTACTATGTTGCTCAAACCTTAGTGTGTCTGGTAATGACTGGTTGCTTAGTGAGCTTGTTTACTCTTAGCAACTCCTCTTCCTGATTTGCCAAATTAACATTGATGTAACGGTGTTATTTCATACCCCAAAGTGCTGTTGCAGACCCAGGTTCTTTGAGATACGCCACGCCAGAACCAACATGCACCCCTTTGAAAAACTTCAGGCCAGACTAATAACGATTAATGTAACTTTACTGAAGAAATGTGGCATAACAGTTCAATATGAACGTCTTTCCCCTGACTCTAACTAAAGTGTACCTCTGTGCAGTGGCATCTTAAGAGCATTATAGGCCCCCGGGCAATGCAGTGCACTTGGGCTCCGCCTACACAATCACCCACGAGAATAAAAATGCAAATTATCGATAAGGCGATATTTATTGGTACAGCAGTGCCAGGCTAATGACAGCTTTCAAGTTCGGCGGCTGGGTCCGGTGAACACACACACGGACGGGAGTACAGGTATTCCTGCAGTTGTGGGCTCCCTCTCCATGACCCAAGTGGCCTCACAACAGTGCAGGGCCGACAGGTGCTTGCTACCTGCTAAGTTTGGTGGCGGGATGTACACAGGAATTGGGACTAATGCTTGGCTGGGTCACTGGGCAGGTGGGGCCCCCCAGGCAAGTGGGGCCCCCGGGCAACTTCCCATCGTGCCCAATCGGTAAGATGGCCCTTCCTCTGTGAGCTGAGAGTCCATGATGGCATTGCCCATGACTCTGTCCTCCTGAACCCTGGTGCTTCCAACAGACTGCAAGGAACAGCGGTCCTACAGCATATCTGTTCAGAGTCTCTGTCTTCTTCCCATGCAGCAGCTCTCTGTGTGCAGAGCCCTTCCCCCTTTTATTTACAGAGTAGAGAGCTGGGAACAGCAGAGACAGGCTTAATCTCTTCCCAGCCTGGGCAGCCTGTCTCACCTGCCTTCCCAATGATCACAGGGAGTTGCTCTCTCCTGTACACTTGCCATTCAGCAAATTTCTAGCATTTTTTTAACCACTTGCCTACAGCCCCTGTCACTTTCACCCCCTTCCTGCCCAGACCGATTTTCAGATTTCAGCGCTCTCACACTTTGAATGACAATTACTCAGTCATGCAACACTGTACCCATAAAAAATTTGTGTCCTTTTCTTCACACAAATAGAGCTTTCTTTTGATGGTATTTAATCACTACTGGGTTTTTTATTTTTTGTGCTATAAATAAAAAAAGACTGAAAATATTGTGAAAAAACGCATTTTTTCTTTGTTTCTGTCATAAAGTTTTGCAAATTAGTAACATGGCAGTTGGCATAATGCCTTGAAACGCTGTGGTTGGGGAAACCTTTTCTAATATTTTTTATGTGCTCCCTCACCCTCACCGTCAAGGGTAGATGCTCCGGTTTATCCAGAACGTTTGGAGCAATCTGGAGACGTAAAGGTTCAACACCCCTAAACACTACTGGTGGAACTTCAGGTAGTGAAGGACCCAACACTTTGTCATTTTGTTTAGGGGTGTTGAACCTTTACGTCTCCAGATTGCTCCAAACGTTCTGGATAAACCGGAGCATCTACCCTTTTTTCACGCTTTAACCGGCTATTATCCTTGTAGAAGGTGTTCAGTCTGTAAGATAAATTCCCTTATTGGTAGAAAATTTGGGGAGGTCATATCTACGGCTACTTCTAAGATTCACCCCATTAGACCCTTCATTGGCTGTTCCTCCACCAACGTGGTTTATCTCCTACAATGTCCCTGTGGCCTACAGTACATTGGCCGCACCAAGAGGACATTGACGGTGAGGGTGAGGGAGCACATAAAAAATATTAGAAAAGGTTTCCCCAACCACAGCGTTTCGAGGCATTATGCCAACTGCCATGACAAAAATCCTGTGGGTACTAAGATTTGGGGGATTGACAGGTTCACCCCCCATTGGAGAGGGAGCCATGTTCACCGAGAAATTTCCCGACTGGAGACTCGGTGGATTTTTAACATGAGGACTTACACTCCATGGGGGTTGAACGTTGAGTGGGATGTGAATTGCTACATTAATAATAGCTAAATATCTGAACACCACCTTTGAGGATGTTATAGTGCTGTACCTTTTATTCTTCTTATATGTTCATATTTTATAATTCATGTGTCACACTTTTATGTGGTCACACTGTGAGGTCTGTAGTTTTTTTATATGCAAATGACATTTTCAATATTTGTAGGACATGGGTGGATGATGTATATACCGTATGTCCGTCTATGGTTGCATCTATACCCTTTGTCCTTTTTTCTTGAAATCCTTTGTAATTTATATGTGTCATTTATTTGACTCTGTGAGGGTTAATTTTATACTATATTAGTATATTTATTTATTGCTTATTTAGCACCTCTATTTTTGATATTTTATTTATATATGGGCTATTGATGTGACCCTAAGACGGTTATTCTTATGCCCAGTAATGCTGTACTGTTGTTATGTTTATTATGTGTTTTCCACCTGATCTCCGCTTTTTGTAGTGACAGTTTTTCTTTTCTCATTTCTTTTTTCTGTCAATATCGGATTTCTGGAGTACTGGCTTACCACATTTGTTTTGCCGGTCTACGAGGGGTTAAGCATTATCATTTTTTGGCTTTTATGATTAATCACCGCCCCTCTATAGTATATCCGGTTTTGGTACAGGACTCGATGGAACGCACTGACGGATTGTTCCGCGTGCGTCACTTCCGGTTCCGGTTGTTGATCAGGTGGAATGCACTGGCGGTTGACTTCCGCATATGTCACTTCCGTTTTTAGTACTTCTTATGCGTGCTGCCGTACAAGTCCGGTCCGCCTCTGATGATGTCATTATTTTGACGACACGCGTCAGGCGACCTGGAGTACGAGCAGCACGCCATTCTACCGCGGTTTTTATACTTGATATGCCTATTCATATCCACCACTGTGTGAGTATAATTTTGTATCCTTAATAAATCAATGTTTGTACAGTCTACACTATGTCCTGCCTTCTTTCATTGAGGTGAACTGGAGTTGACGAGACCCCATGCTTGTTCTGTGATATTTATTTGAGCCTATATATCGCACTTATCCATGACTTGCTGATGTTTCTGACATTTTGGAATTGATGAGTATTGATGAGACCACACTGTTGGTACTGTCCATTGATTGCCCGACCTGAGTCTATTTCATCGCTCATAACCATATAACATCTGGTAAGCGTTTGGTATTATCACAATTTTGGGTGTTGGCTCCTTTTTTATCCACACGATTGGAAGCTGGAAACTGGTCTCTACTATTCCTCCATCCTTTTGGACTGTTGGGACTTCTTTGTGGACACTCCACATTGATTATATAGGAATTTATTATTTGTGCTTGGCGCTACTACATCTTTTTCACATGCTCACTTGGTTTGTAATCTACCATTTAGTTGGCTGCCTCTATGCACTTGTTTTATTGATCTTCATTGTATTGTACTGTTATTTTGTAGTCCGAGCGCAGATTTTTTTCGTTATTTTACAAAATTTATACTGCTACTTATCTTTGGTAAAAAAAAAACCCAAATAAGTGTTTATTATTTGGTCTTTGTGAAAGTTCTAGAGTCCACAAGTTATGGCGCTAATCATTAAAAATTGACCTTACTTGATCACACCTGATGTACTAAAGGCCTATGTCATTTCTTGAGACACTAAAAAGTCAGGAAAGTAAAAATACCCCCCAAACATTTTGGAAAGTAGACATTCCAATGTATTTAATAATGGGCATGGTGAGTTTTTTGAATTTGTAATTTTTTCCCACAATTCTTTGCAAAATTAAGATTTTTTTTTTTTTTTACAAATTGACATATTAACAGGTTATTTCTCTCACACAGCATATATATATACTTTCAACTACACCCCAAAACACATTCTACTACTCCTCCTGAGTATGGCGATACCACATGTGTGAGACTTTTTCACAGCCTGGCCACATACAGAGGCCTAACATCCAAGTAGCACCGTCCGGCATTCTAGGAGCATAAATTACACATATAATTTCCTGACAACCTATCGCACTTTTGAAGGCCCTGGAGCACCAGGACAATGGAAACCCCCATAAAATGACCCCATTTTGGAAAGCAAACGCCCCAACGTATAATTTTTGAGGCATAATGAGTCTTTTGAACATGTCATTTTTTTCCACAAGTTTTTGGAAACTGTGGAAAGAAAATGAAAATGCATTTTTTTTTACACAAAGTTGTCTATTTATGAAATATTTCCAACACATAGCATGTACATAGCAAAAATTGCACCCCAAAATACATTCTGCTATTCCTCCTGAGTATGGCGATACCACATGTGTAAAACTTTTACAGAGCCTAGCCACATACAGAGGCCTAACATCCAAGTAGCACTTTACACAAAGTTATCCATTTATCCACTTTAAGACTGGGCCTATTTTTGACACTTGGTGTTTACAAGCTAAAATCATTTTTTTTGCTAGAAAACTACTTAGAACCCCCAAACATTATAATTTTTTTTAGCAGAGACCCTAGAGAATAAAATGGAGATCGTTGCAATATTTTTTATCACACCATATCTGCTCAGCAGTCTTCCAAATGCAATTTTTTTGAAAAAAAATCATTTTTTTTAATTAAAAAATAAGAAAACAGTAAATTTAGCCCAATTTTTTTCCATAATGTGAAAGATAATGTTACGCCGAGTAATTAGATACCCAACATGTCATGCTTCAAAATTGCGCACGCTCACAGAATGGCACCAAACGTTGGTACTTAAAAATCCCCATAGGCAACATTTTAAAAATTTCTACAGGTTACCAGCTTAGAGTTACAGAGGAGGTCTATGGCTCAAATTATTGCTCTCGCTCTAATGATCGCGGCGATACCTCACATGTGTGGTTTGAACACCGTTTACATATGTGGGCGGGACTTGCGTATGCGTTCGCTTCTGCGTGCGAGCTAACGGGGGCAGGATGCTTTAATTTTATTTTTTTTCCTATTTATTTTATTTATTATTTTTTTATTTTTACACAGTTTTAAAAAAAAATGTTTTGATCGTTTTTATTCCTATTACAAGGAATGTAAACATCCCTTGTAATAGAAATAGGCATGACAGGTCCTCTTTATTGTGAGATCTGGGGTCAAAAAGACCTCAGACCTCACAACTACACATGACGCATGACGCCCCAAAGAGCTCTTGTACCTTTTTTGGGCATCATGCGTTGTTTGCGTGATGTTACTGCGATTCGGCAGGCGGAAATCGCGGCAACATCGCACAGCGTTTGGGGTGCTATTGCAAATCACGGGCAATGCATAGGCGTCCCGCGATTTGCAATGATTTCCGGATCGCGGGCAGAGTCGCGGTGATTCTGCCCGCGATCGCTACGCTCACATGTGAATGTTATGGGTGTCAATTTCTGGGCACTGATGAGGTGACTGTTGGGTGACAGATGCAATTGGAGGGGGGGCTGAGGACTGTGTGGGGACCTTTATTGGTGTGATTTTACATTTGACAGGTACACAGAGCAGTAACTCACTGTTTCTAGCTCTGCTCTCCTCACACTGGAAACTGTGTGAGGGGAGAAGAGCTAGTAACAGTGAGTTACTGCTCTGTGTTTACATTTTGAATGGATTCACAGCCAATCACATAGTAAACAGTCACTGTCAGTGACTGTTTACTACTGCCGGTGACTAGCTGTGTTCCTATGGAACACAGCGCCACCGACATGACCGCGCTGCGCGCTCCCGATCGCGCATGCGCGGTCTTCTTCCGGGCTCCTCTATTGTGATCGGCTGTGTCATTGGAACACAGCCGATCACGTGGGAAACAGCCATGCCCATTGGCTGTTTCCCCCCTGCCGGTGACACCGGCAGTGCAGGACGGCGCGCACACGATCGCGCGCCTGCCCTACCTGAATGTTCCGCCGTCATATGACGTCCGCCCAGAACAATGGCCACACCGTCCCGCCGTCATTTGACGGTGGGCGGGCGGCAAGTGGTTAATGAATACAAGGCATTTTCTGATTGGACGAAGTAGTGATTGTGATGTCATCTTCCCCTCTTCTCCACCTCAACTAATCAGAGAATGCCTTGTATCCACTGAAAAGAGTGCAAGGTATTTGCTGAAAGGCAGAGGTACTCCTTGTTCAGAGCCCATGTGTCCATAGTGTGTGTTTATGCAAAAAGCATATTGCTGCTTCCAGTGTTTGATTGCTTTCAGGGGCTGTATGCCACACCTATGGATCCCAAGCTAGAAAATACACCTAAATATACAGCTATACTGCCCTCTTACAGCTATGTGTATGAATCCTCACCAGATTCCATGCATCCAGAGCTCATACACAAGTAGCAGCATAAAGCTGTGTACAGCTAGACCCAGAAATGAAAGCCTCTTCATCCTCTTGGGAAAGAGAGCCTTGACTAATGGGACATGGCCAGGAAGTTTAGCCCTTGGGGGGGAGTCATGATGGTGGTGGTCACAGTGGATTGATCAGCAGGACGGGGGGTCGGGCCTGAGCTCACTGAAAGATATTCTTCCCAGGTAATTCTGGGTCTTTTTGTATGCAACGGTCTGCCCACCCTCCCACCCCTCTTTTTTGATGATATGTCACAACTTTAGCAGTGTTTTTTTGACCTTACCAGCATTAAAACTTGGTAATGGGCTATGCCCTTGACTAGAAGTTGGAGTTAGCCTGTCCAGCACTTATGGTAAGGACAGGCACCATTTGGAATTGATTGTTACACGTGCTCACAGTACAACTGTGAACGTCACTGTTTTAAAGTGTTAGCATGTTCTGTGTTGGGAATTAAATAAAGCTGTGGCCTTGCCCTTTCCAACTCAATTGTTGTAAGTGTGGTGTTTTCTACTGGGGAGAGGGCAAGGGAGTTGGTTGTTTTTTCCTAGGCGTATGCGCCTCATCAGTCATGAATTGCTATGGGTAGCTGTATGCCACACCTGTGGTTTCCAGGCCAGTAAATACACCCAAATATATGGCTGTATGGGCCCTTTTGCAGTGTTGTGCATGAAGCCCTATGCAACATCTTATTCGGTTACAATCTTTCAAGTTATTTGTAGAAATATGTCGGAAATATGTTTTTTGCTGATGTCGCAGTCTGATTTCTTGGAAAACTTTTAAAAAGCCTTAAAGACATGCTCTGTTTAGCCTTCCCTTAGTCATATAAACGCTCTGAGTAGATACATGAGGGTATTTGTCTCCCCCCAGGCTAGAATTTACACCACTCTCTGTGTGACTTCTTGAGAAAGCTGTCAGGGATCACAGATGTGACTGCTGATGTTCCTGCACAGTTGTAATATGTAGAAAAGAGAGAATTCTACCTAGTAACAAGGACAGCATTTGAACATATGGCACAACAGATTACAGGATGACATACAGGTCTTACACCTGCCTGTCAGCTGTCGCACATTACCAGAACGGGGTCATCATTTCTGTTGTCTTTAGACAACATCTCTACATGGTACACTTTCACAAAAAGCTGAAAATACCACGTAAGGACTATAGCATGCTTCTCTGCTTCACAGCAACACAACTGTACTGAAGGACATATATTTTGTATCTACAGCCTGCATATGCTATATGCTGACAAACATATTAAAATACCTGCTATTACAGTGAGGGAAAAAAGTATTTGATCCCCTGCTGATTTTGTACATTTGCCATTGGACAAAGAAATGATCAGTCTATCATTTAATTGTAAGTTTATTTTAACAGTGAAAGACAGAATAACAACAAAAATATCCAGAAAAAAACATTTCAAAAAAGTTATAAATTGATTTTAATTTTAACCACTTCAGCCATTTTTTGTGATACGGCACTGCGTTGCTTTAACTGACAATTGCGTGGTCGGGAGATGCTGTACCCAAATAAGATTGATGTTTTTTTTTTTCCCCACAAATAGAGCTTTCTTTTGGTGGTATTTGATCACCTCTGCGGTTTTATTTATTGCGCTATAAACAAAAAAAGAACCACAATTTTGAAAAAATATATATATTTTTTACTTTCTACTATAAAACACACTTATTAAAATTTTTTAAAAATATTTTTTTTTATTATTTAGGCCAATATGTGTTCTGCTACATATTTTTGGTAAAAAAGATCCTAATAAGTGTATATCGATTGGGTTACGCAAAAGTTAAAGCGTCTACAAACTATGGGATACATTTATGGACTTTTTATTTTTTTTATTGTTTTTACTAGTAATGGCGGCGATTTTTTAGCGGGACTGTGGACATTGAGGCGGACAAAATCTGACAC